>NC_086317.1:117182392-117554892 GCF_036172605.1 Pelobates fuscus
AGACCTGACTCCGGATTGATTGGCTTCTTTTGTCTGCTGCCTGACTTCGGATTCCATTTCTACGTCTCCTGCTCCTGTTTTCTTGGATTCCTCATTTTGCTTCTTCCCATTAAAGGCCTCCGTTCCACCACAGACCCTTCGGGACCCTGTCTCCACTTCCAGGTGCTCCTGAGGGTCATGATTGTAAGGGAGTGCTGTTACGCTGCAATTAGGTTCCACCATCTCTGCAAAATCTCCAGGTGGGTGTGACACTAGTGTTATCTGACTTGGCTTTTCCTCAATTACTCTGTCTTTGTGATCGTAGCTTATCTCCTAATTTTCTTGATGTATCTTGATGTATCTTGATGTATCTTGATACATCTTGATGTATCTTGATGTATTTCTATGTATCCTGCTAATCTCTTCTCATGTTTATTCTCTGCTTGTTCTCAGTCTTTGAAATCTCTCCAGGCACCTCACTGAGCCTGGCCACTATAAGGGTTTTTAATATGCAACTTGCTTCTCTATGATGAGTATTAAATAGAGTTGACTTAGATGCTGTGTGATAGGGCCATGTGGTTTACTGAAAATGTTGAATCTCTTCATGTAAGAGGAGCAGTATGATTCCATAACAATATTTGCCAACTATATAGACTGTCTTTCTCTTAATAAAATATATACTTTATAATTTATGAAGGGGTAGTTGCTAGACTGCTTATGCACCCATGACAAATTGAGATTTATTGATGCTTACTGGTCAGATATTACTATTATGAGATCAATTGACATTTAAGCATCAGTAAATGTCAAATTACGTATTCAGCTAAAAATTGTAAAACAGGAAGACATTAGACATACTGCCTATTTCAGCAGCAAAATGGTTCTGTTGTATCTCGCTACCTTTCTCTATCAAGATACATTTTATATATGTTTTTTGTTATAAAGCAAATATTTTAAAAAAAATCTATACACTTATCCATCTACCGTAAAACGTTTTGGTTCATTTATTTACTTGTTTATTTATTTGTTTTCATTTTAAATATAATTGTATGAAAATCCTATTTTAGAGTATATAGTCTTTTGCATTTCAGGAATTAGCTACCATCTGTGAAGGTTTTAGGAATAAACTCAATGATCTGCAAATAATTCTAACATTCTGTTTGCCATAAAAAGTAACAAATTGCTTTAGGGCAGTTTGCACCATAATCATCAATTCCAATAGATTTCCCCAGGAGGTCATCCAATCTTATATATAATACATCTTCCCTTCCTTATTTTAGCTATGAACTTAGAAATTCTATTTTTTTGCCAGTCTTTACAAACACATTCATAAATTTATTTAGCTGTATACAAATATCTCTGGAATCTGATTAATTTTATATAATATATATTGTTAATTTATTTGAATTAATGTCACTGAAATATTTCTTTAGTTATGATAGCAATTTAGATTATACAGAATTTTCCTGAGTACCCTCTCGTTATTATCCTCCTAATCTCTACCATGCTATCACAAACAATGCAGAATAATTATCCCTTTTACTGAAGGGCTAAGGAGCATACTATTTATATAGATACTGATAAATTGTTTTTGAATTATTTATTACTCTATTTTTAGCTTCTATAATAAACCTGCCAGAAGCAAAAACATGTATGCCTTTATTTTTATGTTGAAATAATATAGAGTTTTGCAAAAACACTAGTTCCCATGTTAAACAGTATTATAAGTCCTAAGCAACTTTGCAGATGTACTATTTTAGATAGAAATCCAGGCATATAAAAGTATAAAGTGTTTTTATGATGGAGATAAGGGGTGCCAAATAAATTTGATTAGAACATTCTTGTATATTATGGTAATATTGTCTAAAATAAAAAACTAAGATCATAAATAGTATAATTATGAACTTATAGTGGCATCTCTATAAAATAATAAAAGGTATCACACTGTAGCCTAGCTGGTGATAGGTTTGGTGTTATGTCCCTGGCCCAGGAAATGCTAGTTTCAATACAGCTCATTCAAGTGCAGGTCTTAGATGGTGATTTAGAAAAAACAGAGAATCTCAAACAGTGTAAAAATGACACTATATATTATGGTGTAACGACTCCCGGCAGACATAGTCACGTGACCGCACCCAATTGACAAGGTCATGCTGCAAATAATGAAGGAGACTTACCTGTCTCGCGGTGCATCACCACCCAATCCGTATGCACTGCAGCCCTGTCCAAAATGGTATTCTGAAAGATGCCAGTTGCTACAATATTGTGAAAATATATAGCTTCATCCTCAAAAATTACATTACATGATGCAAACTTGCATACGTCAAAGCATCATCGAGGCACATGCACGTTTTGGGTTCACAGGGTCTGCTTTGAACAAACATTACATTACTAGGGTTATTTAAACCCACACATTTTTTATGTCAGTGCCTTGTTGTGTTTTCAACTTGTTGGGAATCTAAGAGTTCAACTTGTAATTCTTTGGTATTTTTGACTTGTTTTTCTTTTTTCTTGTTCTTGACTGACCCTGTGTCAGGATACTAGTTGATCCAGCACGCAGAACTGTATAACACCTAAGACTAAAGGTAACGTCTTACTGGGCCTTAGAATGGCCGGACTTAGCATACCAGAGAATAGTCAGAATACCTGCCGAGGTCAGAGACACAGAATGAGACAAAATGATGAGGGAAAGCCAAAAACAAATATACCAGAATACAGGGAAGTCAAACGTAGCCAAAGTCAATAACCAGAAATAACATGTGACATTTCCTCCACCCGAAGACCGCCCACCGGACGGGCAGGACCAAGTTTGAATGGAAACTTGGTGTGGAAATAATGAATCTTGAGACCAGCATGAATATCGGAAGCCGCAATCCAAGAACATTCGGCAGGCCCATACCCCCTCCAATCAACTAAATATTGTAAGGAACCTCGAGAAAACATGGTATCAGCAGGGCCGTCTTTAACGCGGGGCAAACGGGGCAGCTGCCCCGGGCCCTGTCCCCGCTGGGGGGCCCAAGACAGCTGCTCCGTTTGCCCCGGCCCGCAAACTATGGGGGCCCATCGGGTGGCCCATGCACTTAGGGCCACCCGGTGGGCCTGTGTCAGCAGGGGCCCGGTCGGGCGCGGTGGCGCTTTAACAGCGCGACCGGGCCCTTGCTTTTCGGCAGCTGTCTGGGAGGAAGTGACCGCCGCGCGTCACTTCCTCCCACAGAAACCGCGGGGGAGGAAGGAGGACCAGCTGCTCAGAAGGGGGCCAGGCCGGGAGAGAGTGAGAGCTTAACTCCCAGCCACCCCAGCCAGCCCACTGGACCCGAGGGAAGCCACCCTCCAGGAAAAGGTAAGAAACTGGAGGGTGGTTATCACATTTTGTCAATCAAAATTTTATTGAGGCGTAAAGCGTATAGACAAATGTGTACAATGGTGACAATACTACACTGGCATGAGATGAGTATTCAAGATAGACATTCCAATATAAAGACTAAATTAAAACTAATGTATGCAGCAAGAAAATAGAATACAGTATGTCACATATGGAGCTCCCAGGCCTCCTTTTATATTAATGGAAAACAACAGGAAAAATCAAATACACAGTGTGATGAGAGTAAACTAATGAGGGTTTAGCATGAAAAAGCTGGTCAGGTGCACAGGCATTGAGTGAGCGTAGGAAAGACTAACTATCTAGGCTGTGAAACTTACTGGGACAAAATAATATTATAGTGCCACTGGGTAATAACAATAGAGGAGAAATCTATGCAATACCCAATAACGGGTTGTTATAAATTGGCAGGGTAAGACTTTGGTCAATAGTCAGCATATGCCACAGATAGGCCATAGTAAAAGGACCATTCCAGCATCGGCCATGCTAACACTGTTGGCCCCCTCAGAACACTTTAACAGGTGCAGAGTAAAACACACAAAGTAGAGTCAGCGTTTAGTAGACATTCCCATTCCATATTCTGTTACTCTCTGTAGTTCCACGTTTTGTGCATGTTCTGTCTTAGTTGCCACTGTCATGATCATTTAGTAACACCAAATCACTAGTGCTTTGAGTAATTGTTGTCTGCTGCAGGAAACTGGTAAGACTGCTATGGAGATGTTGACATTTAAATAATGCGCTCTGCATCCTTTTTATGCTGGTTATCACATTTTGCATGAATGTCTGAGTGTGTGTGTGTGTGTGTGTCAGTATATATGTATGTCTATCTGTGTGTATGTGTGCCAGTATGTCTGTCAGTATGTCTGTGTGTGTGTGAGTCTGTCAGTGTATGTGTGGTTCAGTATGTCTGTCTGTGTGTATGTGTGCCAGAATGTCTGTCAGTATGTCTGTATGTGTGTTTGTCTCTCAGTGTCTGTGTGTTTCAGTATGTCTGCCAGAATGTCTGTCAGTGTGTCAGTATGTCTGTGTGTGTGTGTGTGTGTGTTTGTCTCTCAGTGTCTGTGTGTATGTGTTTCAGTCTGTCTGTCTGTGTGCCAGAATGTCTGTCAGTGTGTCAGTATGTCTGTGTGTGTGTTTGTCTCTCAGTATCTGTGTGTATGTGTTTCAGTCTGTCTGTCTGTCTGTCTGTGTGCCAGAATGTATGTCAGTGTGTCAGTATGTCTGTATGTGTGTTTGTCTCTCAATGTCTGTGTGTATGTGTTTCAGTATGTCTGTCTGTGTGTATGTGTGCCAGAATGTCTGTCAGTGTGTCAGTATGTCTATGTGTGAGTCTGTCAGTGTCCGTGTGGTTCTGTATGTCTGTGTTTGTCAATATGTCTGTCAGTGTATGTGTGTTTCAGTATGTCCATCTGTCTGTGTGTATATGTGCCAGTATGTCTGTCAGTGTATCTGTATGTCTGTGTGGTTCAGTATGTCTTTGTGTATGTGTGGTTCAGTATGGCTGTCTGTGTCAGTACGTCTGTCAGAATGTGTCTCTGTATCTGTCCATTTGTGTTTGTGTGTGTATCTGTATGTGTCAGTGTTTGTATCTGTATATATGCATGTGTGTCTGTATGTGTGTCAGTGTGTGTGTTGGTGTATCTATATGTAGTCAGTGTGTGTACCTTTTGTATCTGCATGTATGTCAGTGTTTGTATCTGTGTGTGTGTGTGTCTATGTGTGTGTCAGTGTCTGTGTGTATCTGTATGTTCTTGTGTGTATCTATATGCGGTCAGTGTGTATCTGAATGTGTGTCAGGTAGTGTATTTGTGTGTATCTATATGTAGTCAGGGGGGCCCAAGTAAATGCTTGCCCAGGGTCCATTCAAAATTAAAGACGGCCCTGGGTATCAGTTATTGTAGAGACTTCATACTCCTCCTGTCCAGAAACAACCAATGGGGGGGTGGGAGAGGGGAACACTTGGGAATGTATTTTTATTGCAAATAAGTGCTTTGAGCAAAAAAAAAACCTGAAAGGTATTAGGAATACGTAAGGAGACAGGGAGGGCCAGAGAATATGAAACAGGATTAATTTTTAAAAGGATACGAAATGGGCCAAGGAATCTATGGGCAAACTTCATGCTAGGAACTTTCAGTTTGACATTGCACGATGATAACCACACCCTCTCACCCACTTGGTAAATAGGGTTCGCACCCTACCGTTTATCTGCATAAAATTTTAAATGATCAGCCGCAGTTTTGAGTGCAGAGTGAACTTTGGTCTAAGTTTCACGAATAGAAGCCAGGTGATCATCTGAAGCAGGGATAGCTGTGTCAGAGAAAACAGAATAGTATCATGACAAATCTTATTAACAAAGAATGGACTATGTCCAGAAGAGTCATGGTTAGCATTGTCAGTAGCAAACTCGGCCCAGGGTAGTAATTCGGACCAATTATCTTGAGTGCTATTAACAAAACAATGCAAATACAATTCTAATGACTGGTTAGCCCTCTCAGCCGTGCTATTGGTTTGGAGATGGTAAGAGGAAGAAAATGACAATTCAATGCCCAACTGATTATTGAAAGCCCTCCAAAACCGAGACACAAACTGAGATCCTCTGTCAGATACAATATTGTGAGGAATGCCATGTAGTTGGACAATTTCTTGTATAAAAATAAGAACCAGGTCTTGAGAGGATGGCAATTCTTTGAGAGGAACAAAATGGGCCATCTTGAAAAAGCGGTCAACCACCATAAGGATGGTGGTATAGCCATTAGAACTGGGAAGTTCTACGATGAAATCCATTGGCAAATGGGACCATGGAACACTAGGTATGGGAAGTGGATGCAACAATCCACATGGAAGTTTATGAGGTACCTCAGAAACTGCACAAACTGAACAGGCCTGCACATATTCCTTAACATCTTTCCTGAGAGAATGCCACCAAAATGATCTCAGTATTGATGATATGTATTTATTAATGCCAGGATGTCCAGCAGTCACGTTGCTGTGGAACACTCTCATGACGTTCTCTCTTTCAACCAATGGAACAAATCATTTATCTAATGGTTTATTGCAGGGGTCAAGTCCTGGGGAATAAAGTGTGGGAACTCTTCCACCCTCACCCCACCACCAGAAAAAACAAAACTTGCATGCATATATAAACACGTACACACATACTCAGGTGCACACACTCACAGACACACACACACAGACTCACACACACACACACAGACTCTCAGACACACAGGTACACACACACACATACATACATACACTCAGACACACACACACACACACTCCCAGACACACACTCCCAGACACATACACATACACTCACAGGCACACACACACACTCACAGACACACACTCCCAGACACATACACATGCACTCACAGACACACACACACACACTCCCAGACACATACACTCCCAGACACACACACATACACTCCCAGACACACACACACACCCACAGACACACACACATACACTCACAGACACACATACACTCACAGACACACACACACTCACAGACACACATCCACTCACAGACACACATCCACTCACAGACACACACACACACACACACACATACACACATACACTCACAGACACATACACACACAGACATACACTCACAGACACACACATACACACACACTCCCAGACACACACATACACTCACAGACACACACACACACAGACACACTCCCAGACACACACACTCCCAGACACATACACTCACAGACACACACACACATACACTCACAGACACACACACACACTCACACAGACACATACACACACACACACACTCCCAGACACATACACAGACACACATACATACACTCACAGACACACACACTCACATACACAAAAATTATTTGTATTTTTTTTTTAAATGTAAAAATGTCCACCCAGCCTCCCTACCTGGAGAGCTGGCGTGGACCTGTCCCTGGGGTCCAGTGGGGCTTCAGTGCGGCCGGCTCTTGTCTTGCTGTCAGACGCGGCGAGGGAGCTGTGTTCTCTCTGCTCCCTCTCACCGTGCGGGCTGTCTACTGATGCCAGGAGCCGGAAATGACGTCATATTCCGGCTCCCAGCATCAGCAAACGGCGCGGTGAGAGGGAGCAGAGAGAACACAGCTCCCTCGCCGCGTCTGACAGCAAGACAAGAGCCGGCCGGGGGGGATCCTTTAGGTGGCCATTAGGCCACCTCTTGGGCCCCCCATTACAGGGGAAACACGGGGACATTTGGGGGCGTCATTGTTTGCCGCCCCCTGAGTGCCTGCAGGACCATAAACGGGAATGGCGTTCCTGCACTAAAAAAAGTGCAGGAACGCCGTTCCCACGCGTTCCTGCAGGACTCGAGCCCTGGTTTATTGCATGGTGCCTGAATACAGGGAAGTCAAGGATACCAGAATACAGGGAAGTCAAACGAAGCCAAAGTCAATAACCAGAAATAAATGCTCAGAAACACACTATCGGACAACCACTAACTGAAACCATGACAGGGCAATGAGGAAAACTAAGAAAGGAGTTTAAATATGTCTCCTTTAAATCCGATTGGCCGCACCCAGCCTCTGACCCCAGAACGTGCGTGCGAGGGAGCATGTGGGGCTATAAATTGGCATGGGACCACAGCAGCATGCGTTCTTCAGTATGCCGCATGAGTCAGACACCACAGCACAGGGTTGCTGAACATCATCTCCACCAATGCACATAAGGCAGTTATCACCAGAGACATCACAAGGTGAGGATGAACATGTGAAACACTGTTTCTGATATCCTTGAACCTTTGGCTTTACTTCTCGTTCTTGTCTCTTTCTGTGTCCCTGACTTTGGCTCATTCCTGATCATTCTCTTTTACGTTAAGTGGGGCAAAATAAGGCCTGGTAATACGTTTATACCTTATTTTATTTAATTTTGCATGTTGGGTCATACATTATCTTGACATTACGACAGAGCCATGGACCTTGCAGAATTAAGACAGCATATGTAGACCTGTGAGAAGAAGGGCTGAAGAGATTGATTACCATATGGATTAGTTTGCTCAAGCCTTTCAGACTCTATTACTTCGCACTGCTCATCTTAAACAGATGTCTGTTGGTCCTATTGTTCATAAGACGCCATTGGTCACCTTATCACCTCCGCCTCATTTTGAGGTGATTCGCAGGAATGCCATGGATTTATCAATCAAATTGAGTACCACTGTGAATCTTCTCCTGGATCCTTCCCTTCTGATAGGTCCAAGATTGGTTATCTGATTAACTATGTAAGAGAAAAGGCTCTGGCTTGTGCAAGTCCATTATGGGAAAGCAGTAGGTCAATTGCTTATGATTACACAGAATTCTTCACTGAATTCAAGTTAACTTTTGAACCATTAGGAAAAAAACAAAAACTTAGCTAAAGCATTAATGCGTATTAAGCAAGGTAAACATTCTGTAGCTGATTATGCCATCGAGTTTTGTACTCTCGCATCTGAGGTCGACTGGACAAATAGTTCTTCCGCAACTACTAAATGAGACAGCAGCCAAGAAAATACCTGAAAAGTTAAATGAATGCATTATTTAAATAATGCATACTTGTTTATTTATAAAATATTTTGTCTGAGAATGGAACCTTGGGGTACACCACACGTGACTGGGAGAGGGAGAGGGTCGCTGTCAGAAATGGACACACATTGTGATCGATCCGATACATTTAATTAAAACGATCACAAATACCTTTAGTTTTTAGTTTGTGCAGTAGAATGTCATGGTCTACTGTGTCAAAGGCCTTTGCAAAATCAAGGAAAATAACTCCAGTTAGGTCTCCTAGTTCCATGCCAGTTTGGATGTCATTGCAAACTATTAAGAGGGCAGTTGTAGTTGAGTGATTCGGGCAAAAGCCTGATTAATCCGGTCAGATAGTTTGATTGTTGGTAATACTCACATTGTTGCATATGGATGCATTTTTCTAAGATTTTTGACAATACTGGGAGCAATGATATTGGGCGATAGTTAGAAACCAAAGTAGTGTCACCACTTTTATGGATAGGCACTACTCTTGCAGTCTTCCAAAGTTTGGGTATGTATCAAGACACCAAGAATTTGTTAATTAGGGTTGTGACAGGTTTAGCAATTGCTGGCGCACTGAGCTTCAACAGCATTGCTGGGATTTGATCAGGTCCAGACTGGTTTTTCATTTTTTGATTATTACGGTGTTTCTTAATAACACTAATAGGTACAGGTCTAAAATGTAACTGGTCTATGTAGGATCATTGCAAATTTAGTGGGGCCTGATCCACATTTCTAGTTTCAGGATGTGTGTCATTTGTTAGCTTGGCAATCAGGGTGGTGGAGCATCCGACAAAATAATTGTTAAAGGCATTTCCCTGTTTTTTCTCACAAAGTATCCTGTTTGTTTCAGACTGCCCGTTATTCTTTATTTTCAGTAAATTTGTTATGTCTTATACGACAAATAAAGTTTTAACCAATAGCCCTTGTAATCGTCTCCTCTCTGACCTGCTCAGGAGCATGAGACTAACCTTACGCAGCGGGGCAAACAAATTCCAAACTTGTAGGAGTGCAGGCTGAAAGAATTCAACTGCACAGTGTAAATCTGGGATAAGGTTTAATCTGTGCCATGTGAGGTTCTTGATGTCATTTAGGAAAGATTCAAGATTACATTTTTTGAAGAACCTGGTGATTTTAACCTTGCGAGAAGATTTAGTAGCCTTTATTTTGCGAACACAGTACACTAATCAGTGGTAACTGAAACTGTTAGGGAGAAACCTGCCTCCTGGATTCTATCAGGAGAAGTGGAGAGAATCCAATTGAGCAGAGTATGGTTATGGCTTTTAATGTTTATGCTAGTTGGGGGAGGACATTAATTGCGTTAGCTGTGAAGTCTTAAACAGCGAGCAAGAACTTTTATTTTTAGGACTCAGCCAATCAATGTTAAAATTTCCAAAGACGAAAGGGAATGCACTGGGGAGCTAGGTGGGCAGTAGATTCCTGCAACAATGATTGATTTACTAAAGAAAAGAAAAAGTTACCTGCGCTCTCTCCTTAATCCCTATGTATATTTAGACAAATGGAGGTCATTTAGTTGCTCCAATGGCCATTGGAGGGAATGCCCGCCTGCCAACGTCAAGGCAGATCCCCCTAAGCGGGTCCTAACACTGACCCTTCAGCCTCCCTTCTTACCTTTGGCCTAAGAGGGGGAAGATTGTAAGCCCTGTGGACCAGTGATTGGTGAACTCTAAACTGCAGCTCCTCTGGCTAGAGTTCATTCTTATGAGATCCAACCAGCCAGAGCATTGCCGGGATAACCATAGCAACACTCTAAGCTCACAAGGTGAACATGCAGAACCCAGTGGAACTGCAGGTTAGAGCCCCAGGTCCTCCTCTTCCCTCTGGATTTAAGTGCCAGAGGGCCAGTGAGAGAGATATTTGATCTCCCCCACTGGCCAGTCACGGCACACAGCAAGGCCTGTTTTAATGTTAAAATTTTACATATTTGCAACTCTAAGGATTTTGCTCCTCTAAAAATCGAAAAACCATCCCAATACATCCCCCTTGTTCTAAATCAATTTCTATGAAATAATAAAACCCAGGTTTTTTTAGAGTCATTTTTGGAAAGTAAAGGCATGGAAATAATTCTGCCATTATTTGACAGAAAGTTAGATAGTTTTTTTGGTGCAATGGTTATTTGTCTTATTATTACTATTATTTTATTATGTAGTGCCAGCAAATTCCGTAGCGCTGTACAATGGGTGGACTAACAGACATGTAATTGTAACCAGACAAATGGACACACAGGAACAGAGGAGTTGAGGGCCCTGCTCAATGAGCTTACATGCTAGAGGGAATGGGGTATAATGACACAAAGGGTATAAGTAGGGGTAATGAAATAGATTGCTATGAAAGTATTCATTGAGAACTTAGGTTATTTTTTACAGTTGCAGATGAGGAGTCATGGGGGGGAGGGAATCAAAACCAGCTAACAGTTCATTAAATGATATGCTTTCCTGAAGAAGTGTGTTTTCAAAGATTTTTTGAAGGAGTGGAGACTGGGTGAAAGTCTAACAGAGAATTGAAGGGAGTTCCACAGAAAAGGTGCAGCCCAGCGAGAAGTCTTGGAGGCGAGCATCAGATGTGGGAGTACAGACAGAGGATAGACGTACTCTCACAAGGATGCCTACACCTTTGCAGTTGAGTCTGGGAGTATGTGAGAATTGTAGTCCACTGAAACATAAAGAAGCTGGAGTAGCGGTACCAGAGGGGGAAAGCTAGATCTCAGTGAGTGCTAGTAGTGTGAGGGAATTGGAGATGAAGAGGTCATGTGTGGCTGTTGATTTAATATTGCTACAGATGGAATGGGCATTCCAGAGTGCACACTGAAAGTTGGTAGAGGAGGATAAACTGCAGGATATTTGGATAAGGTTTATGTGGTTTCTAGTTGTTTCAGTGAGAGCAGATGAGGTGAAGGGCCCTGGGTTGGGAGAGACGTCACCAGCTGCTAGAAGTAGGAAGAGAGATAGTGACAGGAGTTGTGAATGGGTTTTAAACAATTCTCTCCCAATGTGTACATTTCAGCTAAATTTCTCAAATGAAGCAAAGCTCATAAAGTACAATTTACTTTCCTCTTTGCCCCTGCACTGTATTACACACAGAAAATGCTCTGTTCTGTCACTTATATGAATGGTTATTTTACATTTTGTTGACATTTTTAGGAAATTGCATTCCTACAAAATATCATGTGTCATGAGGGTACTTTCACTCCTCCTCACAACTCTGCAAATCATGAGCAAATAAATTATTTTATATTATGAACTTGCAAACATTTAAAAAAAAAAAAATTTCTTCTAAGTATCAGTAAGTATTACCAACTTAACTGTACAGATATTGAATAATGAGCAATAAAACTCAAGGGAAACTGGCCTATTGATTTTCTAGTTTAGATATTTTTACAATTTGCAGATTGGTCAGTTCTATCCCTTCTTGTATGAGATTTATACTACAAAGATGACTCACAATGGGTTTGATTTTTTTGTCCCTGTTTCCAAGTTTAAATTATATTCATAATGTTCAAATGGATTTAATGGGAGTAACTACATTTGAATAAATTACAATATTTCCCTAGATTTAATCCCATAAATCTCTGTTGTGAGTCACCACATTACATGATAAATGTTTTTCATTGCACAAAGGAACAGTGCATGATATTCTCCGTAAAATGTTCTTGCAAAAGGAACTTGGAAATCTTTTCTTTAGAAACTGTTCTTTGATGATATTGTTTTCAGAACTGATAAAATACATGCTTTGTTTCTTCAAATGTGCAGTAGTTAACCTTAATGCTTTATGAGGAAACTTTAAACAATAATTCATTCGAGTTTAAAATGAACTTTTCTGCATACGCAGGTAAGCATTAAATAATTTATTGTACTTTATTTTTTTTTTATTTTTTTTTTTTATTTATTTATTTTTTTAATTTTTTATTTTTGCCGTGCAGGTGGGTACAAGGAATCAACAGACGCCACAACAGCGTATTGCAAGATATACATTGGTTAAACAGTGGCATGAGAGTCTGCACATTTTTATATTTGTAGCAAGCTTGGTTAAACAGTTGTATCGTTAGCGTGAAGTAAATTAAAATACAGCAAGATAATTGATGCTTAACTTGTTGAGATCGGCATTTGTGCTAGGCATATATGTGAGATACAAAACAGTAAGCTTATATTTGCCGTTAAAACAGGAGCTAAGGACATCATCAAGAACAGATTACTACAAGCTTAATTATGTTTGACCACCAGGGGGCAGCAGAGCGTCGGACACACATGCAGGCTCAGACATTTTAATTGCTTTCTAACTGCAGGAAGAGAGACCGATGCAAAAGATACACTTTAGAATTGTGGATGAGGTGCTGGATTAAGAGGTACACCATAGTCTGTTATAGCTGTAGGCACTTGATCCCTCTTGCAGCTTTGCTATTTCTGTGATTTTAGCTGGTTATTTCAGTGTGTGGGGGCTTGACAGTTAGGAGTGGAGTGAAGCTTGTTCCCCATTTCCGTTGTTACCTTGTACTCAGGCAGAGTCCAGAGAGAGTCCCTTTATATCCACTGGTGGTAATGAGAGCTGATGCCTCTGTTGGTGTGAGTGGTATTATGCTGAGCTGGGCTTGCTTGTGGAGTGTACCCCTTATGCAGTTATCCTGTTGGTTGCAGGAGCACTCAGTCTGTCTGCCTAGGTACTTCTCCGTCTCACACTGAGCGCGGCAGCCATCTTGGATTTTCCCATGCGGTCAGTCCTCCTGCAGCCTGTATGCCCTGAACGAGCGCTGCATCCTCGGTGGGGTCCGGGATAACCCCCCCGGCCCACAGGGGGGGGTAAAGGGGCCCTTAGCAGGCGGTGGGAGGTCCCGCCGGACCAAGTACAGAAGATCGTCCGCTTCTCCCGCCAGGGCCTCACAGCAGGCCGCAATCCCACTCGCCCATCAGACCGCATCGCCAGCGGAGTGGGGGCTGATACTTGCCCCAAAGGTTGGTAGTCGGGTCCTCTTTGCCCTCTCACTGCAGCAGAGGGTTTTCAGGCGAGTAGGGGCATTTTTAGGCTGGTTATTGCGGGTTTGTCAGGGAGCCTAGGTGCCCCACGTCCAGCCAGCTCGGCGGCCAGGCCCCGCCCCTATTGTACTTTATTTTTTATGTAGTTAAAATAAAATCCTTGCATTGTGAGCAGAGCCAGACAAATACTCTATAAGGACACATACAGGAACAAATAGCTATCAGGGGACTTAGCAGTGGTGCATTTTGGTTTTGTGCTGCCCTAGGCATGACTAAACATATGCAGCCCCCTCCCAACCAACCCAACCATTCTGCAAACTCCACCTCTTCCTCTTTAAGCTCCACCTCTTTATCTCTGGCCTCAAACAGCTTACAAAAGCAAACTTTGCCATCACACTACTTTCCAATACCATCTTTGTACCAAAACAACTTTACAGTGCCACCTTTGTCGCCAATCAGCTTATCAGTGCCATATTTACACCCTGACAACTTGCCAGTGCCATCTTTGTCCACAAACTGTAGCGGTACTTACCCTTTCCAGGGGCCGGCCGGGGTCCTCTGTTCAAGCCGCGTGCGGCTCTGCTGCTGCTCGAGCCGCGCACAGCTCATCCGACGGCTGCAACAGGAAGGCGGGCAGTGACCGCGAGAAGCGGTCACGTGTCCCGCCTGACTCTAAGAGCGCACCGCGGGTCTCGGGCGCGCTCTTAAAGGGACAGTGGGAGCCTAAATTGGCAAAGGCCTCCCATTGGTCCCTATCATGCCACACTCCCCATACACTTATCTTTTGGGGGCGTGGATGTGACAGGGACCAATCAAAATAGATGTTTAGGCATGTATACTCACCTTTTTCCCTTAGTTCCTTGCCCTATCGTGGTTTCTGTTTCAGTTCCCTTTAGCGCTTGTTGTGTTCCTTCGTACTTGACCTTGGCTTTGTTTCTGACTATGTTATCTCTTTATCCTTATCTGTTCTGTTTGCCGGCTTGCTGTTTACCGTGTACCAGATCCCGGCTAGTCCTAGTTTACGCTGTCTCTTTGTGCCCTTGACCTCGGATCGCTCCTGACTCTGTATATCTCTCCTTTAAGTCGAGTCCGGACACTCTAAGGTCCGGTAGACATATCTCTCGTCTGTGTTGTCTTCTGTTTAGTTGAATTCTGCGTGTTGGGGTATGTTTTCGTTACACAAACAGTGTGCCAGTGCTATCTGGTATATCAGGCCTCTGACCTTTAAATGCATAAACTTGTTATATCATAGCTATCAGCTTTAAATGCATAAACTTGTTATATCAAAGCAATACGCTATAAACGCATAAACTTGTTATATCATAGCAATGCACTATGCATACATAAACTAGGTATATCAAGGCAATCCGCTATAAATGCATAAACTTGGTATATCTTGCCAATGACCTGAAGAGTGTCTCACTTCGAAGCCACTGCCTCTAAGCGAGCATCGGTATTTGACATCACACCTGGCACTCAGGTCCAAGTAGAGGACAGCATGTAGCTCAGTAGTCTTTGGTGCCACTCTGTGCAGTAACTTAGGGTTATGTCCTCCCTTATTAGACCATACAGAATACTAAAGCGATAATGCAATTATTACGCTTATTTACAATTTCCGGATAGGATACGGTTAGCACAGACCAACATTTAGAAGAAAGGAAAACAGAACATACTTGACTTTTACACATTTCAATAATTCTACAAACAAAGGTGTAATAAGCAGCAAACTCAATTTATTTAGGCTGGAGATGGAAAGGTAGAAGTGTTAGGTCTATCTCTCAGAACAAATCAATTTCCGGGAGCACTCTTCTTGACACAAAATGACAGAACTCTCATGTATCCCTCTTTAATAGAGGCAGCACCTATTTTGGACAATAAAGCTCACATTCTAATGTAATTCAGATAGATAATAAAGCTTGCACACTAAGCTAAGTAAGATAACCAATAAATATTGCACTATAACTGAAATACATTAAAGTGCAAGCTATATAACTTAATTGATTTACATTAGACAATAAAAGTCATATATATATATATATATATAAGCCTTTTACGTAAAGAGAACAGCCATATTTTACCATTTAAATTCGGCCCACATTTGGTGACTACTTCAGAGATTAAATGAGCAATTTTTTATTCATTTGACCCTGTAGCGTTCACTATTACACAATAGTTCTAAAAGACTTCTCTCTTTACTAGAACTCCACAGCAGCACATTAACACAGAGAAAATCAACCAATCAGAAAAAAGTTAGATACAATAAAGCTCCCCTCCTCACACATAACTTCCTCTGTCTTTGCTGTTCCACATCAGTACAGGTCAGAGTACCACTGCATTCTGCTCTTAGTGGGTGGCTGTGGAATTTTATATACTGATGTCTTGTACCTTTATTGATTAGTACTTATTGGTATAGTTTGCCTATAGTTGCCTATAATTCTTGTGCACTTTCTGGTCACTATTTCTATCCTTGTTTCCCCCTTTTTCTCCCTCCTATCCCTGGTGCAGCAGGGGACTCACTGTAGAGCAGTGCTGTGCTGTTCATTAGGCAGCTGTCTGTGGATTCGCTGCCCCAGTTATTCCTTGGTTTAACACTCTCATTACTACCCCCACACGGGTACACTGTACTGAAATTTTTTTTTACACTATATACATAGTGACTTTTTACTCCTGTCATTTATATGCATATTCTATTTCTTTTTGGTTTTCTTCATCTATATTTATGTATATTTAGTTATCATTTTCTGTCTGCCTTAACTTGTTATTTATTTATTTCCTGTCATTATTCTTTTCCTCTTAAGTCTACATACTTTCATTTATTTCAGCCATATTTTACTTTTGTGCTTTGTTTTGGAACCTTGTCTTCCCCTGCTTGGGACTTCGAGAGGCCTCACTTTTGGCCTCCTCCAATTTCCCGGGCTCTTGAAGAATACTGAAAACGTCTCCAGCATTTTCCTCAGGTAGCTGGCTGCCATCTTGGATATTGCATACTGGCGCGAGGTCCCGGCAGCCATTGTTTTTTTTTTGTTTCTTAGACTACAGGTTAATTTGACTCGTAATACTGCTTCCTTATTAGAGGGTGACCCTCACATAAACAGAACCATGTGCTGTTTTCATACCGACGCCGGTCGTTTTATTTGTTTGCCTTACGACTTAGATCAGTACATTATACTGACTTCGTTATTAGAGGGTGAGCTCACATCAAAGCTTACCCTGTCATGTGCCCTGCCCCCGCGCCACTCACAATGACCTTGCTTACCTCATCACAGCGAGCACTGTCATCTGGTACCTGTCTCCAGAAGAAACTCCTCCCACATGTGGGGAATAACACTAACTGGAGATTAGCCAATCAGACACACCCTGTGTGTATATACGCTAACCTCTCCCTGGCCTCAGTGCCCTGTTGTGGTCTTTGGTTTACCATTGAGCATTGCACTTGTTATTTGGATTTAATGGTTACTGATATTTGGCTTTGTCTCTCGTTATTCCATCTCTCTATTTCCCTAGACCTCGGCTCGTGTTTTGACTATCACCCGACCATTCTAAGGATCAGTATTGCAATTCTCTCTACTCTGTCCTGTCTGCAAGTTAGGGTTCCCTAGTGAACGTTACATAGCCCAATGCTGATTGTTAGACTACTCCATATCAGTTTATTTGTTTACCCTACAGTTTACGTCAATACATGATTCAGATTTTTCATTAGCAGAAGGTGAGCCCCTCTCATTCTCTCAGCCCTACACTGATATGGATACTAATTACATTATTAGGGAGTGAGCAGTATTGATATTTATTCTGCCTCCTGTCAGTTCTCTGTTTCGACTACAATCTATTATAGTGTATATTACCGATTTCTTTATTAGAGGGTGAGCCCCCCTCCCATTCACAGACAAATATGGATAGTTTTCTGCTTCCTGACAGGTTATTTGTTTTGTTATGGTTTTTCATAGTACATAATACTGGAGGGTGAGCTACTCTCATGAATACTGCCTCATATCAACTGGGAAGTTTGGGGCAAGCCCCCATATCAACTGGGAAGTTGGGGGCAAGCCCCCATATCAACTGGGAAGTTGGGGGCAAGCCCCCATATCAACTGGGAAGTTGGGGGCAAGCCCCTCATCTCATATTTTATTATTTGTTATTATTATATATGGGCTTCTGGGGAAAGCCCCCTGATTTCCAAGAGTGCCCTAGCTTATGCTATCTACTACTATTACTGGAATGTATTCTGAACGAATATTACTGGGTGAGCCCCAGTTACTACAGATATGTATATAATTTACCCTAGTGGATGCTGTCGTCTACTATAAGGGCCAATATTCTATACTATTTTACTGTGGGTGAGCCCCCCCATCATATTATTACACATCCTGGTATTGGCTATTTTATCTGGCTGTCACTATCACAGCTCCTATGATTGGCCTGCTTTGTCTGTGGCACTGTACCTCCCTACTGGATATTCACGTGGAGATTGTATTATTACTAAGTGGGCCCCAATTACTACAGATATGTATATTGTTTACTCTAGCGGATGCTGTCTGCTACTATTACTGGCCTATATTATATACTATATTATTGGGGGTAAGCACCCCATCATATTATTACAGACCCTGGTACCTTACCTTGCCTGATAGTGGCTATTGATCTGGCTGTCACTGTTACAGCCCTATGAGTGACCTGCTTTGTCTGTGCCACTTTACCTCCCTACTGAATATACTCTTGGAGGTTTTATTATTACTGGGTACACCCCAGTTATTAAGTGAATATGTATGTGTGTGTGTATATATATATATGTGTGTACATGTGTATATGGTATATGATATATATATATATATATATATATATATATATATATATCATCTGCATGGCATTGAGCAGACTATCACGCAAGGCTTTTATTTATGCCAATATGGACAACCCCTCAGGCATTTTCTCCTATCGGAGGAATCAGAACGTTCCGATGCCTCCAAATACAGACATACACAATCCCGCAAGCGCAACTGGACAGGGGAAGACCCACTACTTCATGTTGGAAAGTGCATGGCACGCACCAAGTGCGTGAAAAGACCGGGGTCTCTGGTCAGCCCTACGGTTCCTACCCAGTATCTATTTGTGATAAATGGCAGGAGGAACGCTCAACCTCTGAGGATGAGGATAGCTGACAAGGTTCGGAGGTGGAGGACTCTCCCTTTGTACAAAAATCATTCATGAAAGCTTCCCTTGATTTATGTCCTGTGCAACCACCTACGTTAGGTCAAACCGGCGACATCTGCTTTGATTCCATGGGGGAAACCTCTCTTCGACCCTCATTCCATTCATTGCCCTAAATCACACGAAAGCTGACTGCCAATCATTTGGCCCAGTATGTACATTACTGGACTCGTAAGATTAGGGAAGAATGCTCTGACCATCTCTTCCTGATAAGGTCGCAATGACCCCAGAGTGCGACATCTGGACCTATACATACTTTGCAAGATCTGGACCTGACCCTCGCAGGGGTATTGATCGCAGCCTGAGACTGGCTCAAATCAAGTTATTTGACGTTCTTGAAACCCTGGCAAATTTCCCACTTCTAGCGGATGAAGCCCATTCGCAAAGCTGCCCTCTGGGACCGTCTTAATTAGGACTGAGCTTTCCCTCCTATAGGCCTACTAGACAACGCTAGGTATCAATATGCACTGAACATTCATTTGTATAGAGGCAGAGATTGCAGACCCTGAATTAAGCATGGGGTCCCTTGGCCTAGGACCTAGGCTTTGGAGAAACATTATTAAAGAATTCACAAACACATGGACTTACACACCACACTCAATAGAGCCCACTCTTTAGTGTTGCGAGCATTTCATCAGACCCCATCTCGTTTTTTCCGGCAGGGCTGAACGACAGCAGGGTCATTACTACAGCCATTTTGAACTATTCCATTCCATTACTATACAGACACCATTCCCACTGACCCAGGTCTGGACGGCGGACCGCCAGGTGCTTGTAGACGTTAATCTCCAGACCCTGGTTCAACCAAAGAATGTGTCAGCTTCCCATCTGACTCTGCCTTCTTATTCGTAAAAAGTCGGGTGAGTTTACACACTGTCTTTAACCTCCGGAATCGGTAGCTTTCTGTTCCATGTACCAACGTTTGCTGTGATTCCTGGGGAACTACCAGCATGGCCATGTCAACCTATCTACTCTCCAATTTAAGTGCAAGCTCTTGGTGATTCACCAATGGTTTATCTTCGTTTACAAAGGTTTCCATGACCTCAAAGCCAGACTCCTTATTACTCTCCCGTGAGGATGCCCTGGACTGATCTCAACCTAACTTCCCCTTGTTTGTATACGTGGGCTTCGCAGTCTTCCAAGGAAAGTCGACCCGCACCCGTCCCAGGTGGTGAAGTTCCGGGTTTCAGGATAGACACACCCTTAGGAGTGCTTTGTTGGCCACAGTCATAAATATTCCACAATTCACATTGTGAGCCAGAGAATTCTATGGCGTGACCAGATTCCCCTTCGCACGCTAGCCTGCGGAGTAGACTTATTTTCAGATGATACTACTCACCTCGGAGGTCAATGAGGAACGGGGATACTCTTTTCTGCCCCAGACTTGGTCGTGGTTCCAAACACAAGTCTTTAGATTAGGGAACTGATTGTGTGACCACATTGCCTAGTAGTCCTTGGACGCTCAGAAGCTGACTTCCACATCTTTTGTCCAAAACTGATCGCAGGTTTTTCTTTTGCAATCTCAAGTTTCACCGATAATTAAGCAGACTGTTGTAGCCTCCTGAGAATGGACATCATATTGGCATTGCATTACATCAACCGCCTCGGTGGAGTCCGGTCACATGTTACCAGGTACATTGAATCCTGTGGCGGATTGACTTTTTCCCAAGCTTTGTGGAACATCAACGTCTGGCGTCTCTGTCAATAGCATTTCCGTCACATCTTGATGTTGAAGGATCCATTCAGGATGAATCTATTGGCCTCCCGGGACAATTACCTATGGAAAACAAGCATTGTTTGCTTTGTTGACGGATGTTAAATCCGCAAATATGAAGCCTCCTGTCATGTTATAAAATTGTGGATTATGCTAGCTTTAGTGTCACTATAATCTTAATCTTGTTATTGACAGGAGGCGAATATTACCCTCCCAGTTTTATTTCATCCCTACCCTTGTTTGATCTGGTCAGAAGTTTTGGGGAATCAAGTATGTATGCAATTCTGCTTGTTGTTTCTGCTACCTGACGCTTTTCGTGTTACAGTTTCTTGCATAGAACGGTTGGGATCTCTGTACATTACATCAATACTGATTTTTCAGAGTACATTTCATTATCTAGCCAGCCTTTTCGACTATTTTTCTTGTTTCAGTTTATAATCTGTCCGTGGCACCACGTTTGAAAATTCCTCTCGGCTGGATGACATCGTTGACTTCACTGCCTACAAGGACTTATGTTACACTGCATGGTTTTATTCTGTTTCTTATTCTGTTTTGTCACAGCTTGAAAAAGGAAGTTATGTGTGGGGAAGGGAGCTTTATTGTATCTAACTGTTTTCTGATTGGTTGATTGGTTGATTTTCTCTGTGTTAATGTGCTGCTGTTGAGTTCTGGAGAGACTTAAGCAAATATTTGCCTCCTGGCATTAATAAAATTAAGATTATAGGTACACTAAAGCTAGCATAATCTACAATTGTCTGCCTATCTGATATTTCGAGTTGTCTGGCCCCTTACTCCTTTTTAGTTGTAGCCTCAAATGAAAATACATTCATATGGCATACTCAAAAATGTTATGACTATTTCACCTCAAAGAGATGTTTGCGCAATCCTTAAATATAAATAACAGTCATGAAACAGTTATTGCTTGTAGTATAGTATCTAATTTTATTACATGACAGGAGGCTTCCTATTTTGCATAACTTTCTTTACTTATGCCTCCAGCAGCACAAGTCAATCAATCAAAAACTTTTAACCAATCCTAGGCCAACATAGCCTGTATATAAGTCTTTGGTGGGCGTGTCTATTCCTCTTTCTTTGCTGCTTCCAGAAGGCACAGGTCAGAGTACTACTTCCGAAATTATTTATTCCATATTGACTTTTATACTGTTAGAAATTCATTGGTTTCTTCTATTATTTAATACTGTCAGTAATATAGTTTTATTTATTTATTTTCTGTACTGTTCCCTCTTGCCCTACCTCTCCTCACCCTGCACTGTCTCCCTTTCTCCCTGTCATCTTTCCGTGGCGTTTTAACGCGACTGCGTTCGTTCTCGTGTTAGGGAGGTAACATAGGGACATTTCGGGAGGTGGGTGTGGGGTTGGAGGGACTATACCGTTCTCAGGGCGACCTTTGTAACGGACGGCGGACCGCGATCATATCGCGGACCGCATTAGCGTTTTGGCGCGAACGGCGGCCATCTTGGATCTCGCTCTCGCGAGACCCACGACGGCCATTAGCGTTTCCAACGGTCGTTATTCAAACGACCCATTCTCATAGTTTCTGGTACTCGTTTTTTCCCTCTGCCCATACTGTGTATATATACTATATGTACTTTGTCAAGTACATTCGATTTCTTCCTGCTGCATATATATATATTTTTTCTTAAAGACACAGTTCATACACTCCTATTAAGGGCACAGTGCTTGCAGGCTCATCCCCTGCTGCACATATTTAAAGGCACAGTTCATGCAGGCTCATCCCCTGCTGAACTTCTTAAAGGCACAGTTCACGCAGGCTCATCCCCTGCGGTACATCTTAAAGGCACAGTACTGTCAGGCTCATCCCCTGTTGTACATCTTAAAGGCACAGTACAGTCAGGCTCATCCCCTACTGTACTTATCAAAGTCACAATACAATCTAGAGTCACTAGTGCAAGCAGGCTCATCCCCTGCTACACACAAAGAGTCACTATACTAGCAGACTCATCCTCTGCTATAATATAAGTGCCAGTGCCAGCAGGCTCATACCCTGCTATAAATCAAATGATACAGTGCCAGCAGGTTCTTCCCTGCTAAATACATAAGTGTTGTACGTATGCAAGTGACTCACTGCTAGCAGGCTCATCCCCTGCTATAAATTAAGTGTCTTAGTACAAACAGTCTTACCCCTGCTTTAAAAGCTAAGTGACTCAATACTAGCAGGCTCATCCCCTGCTATACCATTATATGTGACTCTATATATGACACCACATTAGTAGTGAAAGCTGTATCTTACGGCATTTCACATATTTCGGAACCTAACACTCTTCTGTCTTCCACAGACAGACCCAACATACAACACAAGATGAGTGACTCACCACAGTTACCACCATCAGATTGGCAGACAATTATTAACTCAGCGGTAACCGCCTCCGTGGAGAAAGCTATTGGCAGACTGCTCATGCAGAACCCAAAACCTGATACAGCTACTGATCAATCCACGGAAGTAATGGAAGATGTCCTCCCCGGAGACCTCCACACCATAAAACGGCAACGGAAGGGCACCGTATTGGACACCCAGAGACAAAGAGGCAAAACTCCAGTGAAAAAGAACCGCCAGGCAGCGAGGAGAGGACCTTCCCCTCCATACTCTCCGTCCTCAGAAGACGACGACCGCAGTCCCCCTCCATCGCTCGACATCATGGACGAATGGAAGGCGGGGGCTTCACGCTCGGAAGATGAAGACTGGCTAGACGTCCAAGGAGAAGACAAGGAATGCGATCAAGACACATACCTTGATCAAGAAGAGGGCACCTTCATAGACCCCCAGGGGACGGCCATGTTTGACCCCCGCACGATCCGACACCCAAGATCGACAGAATGGGTGTTACCAGATCACCTGGCTCAGTTCATCCACTTCTGGCTGAGAAAGCCAATGGACAAAGAAGTCAGGGCAAGGCTTCGGGCAGAATGCCCAAGACCAACTCTACCAGATAAAATCGCAGTGACCCCAGAATTAGATTCTACGGTATCCCTGTTCATGTTCCGTGCGGGCCGAGACCCGCGGAAGGGAATAGAAAAAGGCCTTAGGGAATCTCAAGACAAGCTCCTTGACATCCTGGGTCCTCTAGCGAAAATGCTATACCTGGCTGACCTAGCCCTTTCCCAAGGCACTACACTGGACGCCCACACTATACGCGAATGGGCACAACGGGCTATTTGTATGCTGGGCAACACCAATGCAGCAATGTGCGCAGAACGCCGCAGAACTGCATTATTGAAAATGGACCCGAAACTGATGGAGCTGGGTAAGAAAGAGATGGGACCGCTAGCGAACGGTCAGCTATTTGGTGACTCATTCATAACTGAGCTCAAAAAACATGTGAGCATCTTCACCACTCTGAATAAGGCTCAGACCTCCATCAAACAAGTATTTCGTAACACCACACCACGCAGGGGAGTTTTTGCCAGGGCTGGTCGCCAAAGGGGCCGAGCCACCAGCCGATTCTGGCCTACAGGCCCCAGACACCAATCATCTCAAGCATTCTTCCCAACCTCGAGATCCAACTTCCAGCGAGGATCCTTCCGTTCAAGAGGCACCCGCACCCGCGGACGCTTCAATGCAGGTGAGCATTCCCGACATACCTTTTCTATATTCGCACATGACTGCAGGCAGACTGTCTCTTTTTTCACAGGAATGGGAAAAGATATCCTCGGACAGCTGGATCCTCAATACAGTAGCCGGTTACGAGATCGAATTCTCAGACACCCCGGTACAGGACCGACGCCCACCACCAATAAGAGCGTCGGCAATACACACCGAAATCATAGATACGGAGATCCAAACCCTGTTCGACAAGGGGGTGGTGGAACCCGCCCCAGACGATACGGGTTTCTTCAGCAACATCTTCGTAGTCCAAAAGAAAACAAGAGACTACAGACCGGTCATCAACCTACGGCAACTGAACATTTTTGTCACCTACAGACATTTCAAAATGGAAGGAATCCACCTTCTAAGAGACCTATTGTCGCAACACGACTGGTTCACCCGACTAGACCTAAAGGACGCCTACCTATCGGTATCAATAGCTCGCGTCAGCCGTCCATTCCTCCGCTTCACATGGAAACATCTCTCCTACCAATTCACCTGTCTCCCATTCGGCCTCAGCTCAGCTTCAGCTCAGCTGGTGCTTTACGAAACTAATGAAGCCGGTAATGGCTTACCTAAGAGAGAAGGGCATCCGCTGCCTAATATACCTGGACGATATTTTGATATTCTGCGAATCAGCACCCAGGCTTCAATCTCAAACGAGATCCATCCTCTTGCTAGAATCTTTGGGTTTCATCATAAACAGAGAAAAATCTTCACTCCAACCAGCCAAGGTGGTTCAATTCCTGGGATTCGAAATAGATTCGAGAACATGTACCCTCCGGTTACCCACTTCAAAGATTGCAACAATACGGAAAGAGATACGCAGGGTACTTCGAAGAGACTCAATACCGCTTCGCCTCCTGGCCAGAATAATAGGCCTTTTGTCATCTTCCATACAAGCGATCTTCCCAGGACCGCTACACTACCGGGCCATGCAACGGGCGAAGGCCCATCACCTGAGGCAAGGACAGACATACGACCACTGGATCCCAGTGTCAACAGAAATTCGGACAGAACTCCGATGGTGGCTCCTCCACATGGAGGCCTGGAACGGCAGAGCCATATTCGGTCCGAACCCGGACTTCGTCCTGGAGTCAGACGCCAGCCTATGGGGCTGGGGAGCCCACTGTGCACAGGCGTCCACCGGAGGACCATGGTCGGAGGAAGAGAAACTCCTACACATCAACTGCCTGGAGTTGATAGCGGGCTCCTTCGCAATCCGGAGTCTGGCCAAGAACATGTCCAACTGCTGCATTCTCTTGCGCATGGACAATTTTTCAGCAGTCCGGTACATAAACCACCTGGGCGGAGCCAGATCACGGGCCTTGACAGAAGCGACGAGGGACATCTATCGATTCTGCCTACCCCGCAACATCACGATCAAGGCAGAATACCTACCGGGAGTCAACAACCTCACGGCGGACTGGTTCTCTCGACATTGGAGAGACAGCAGCGATTGGCGCCTGGACACCACTACCTTTCACAGGATAAGACAAGTAAGAGGTCCGCTACACATAGACCTCTTCGCATCACGGACGAACACTCAGCTACCGAGGTATTACAGCTGGCTTCCGGACCCTCAAAGCGAAGCAGTCGACGCATTCCTCCAACAATGGCCACAAACGGGAGCTTACGTGTTCCCACCGTTTTCAATGTTGGTGAGAGTCCTCCACCACCTACGCAGAGCGAGGACTTCTCTAATCTTGATCACACCATTGTGGAAGAGCCAAGCATGGTTCCCGGACCTTCTAGCTCTGTCTCAAGACCATCCGCTACTCCTACCAGTGTTCCCATTCCTCCTAGTGAACCCGGACGGGGAACCTCATCCGTTGATTACACAAGACCGATTGGAACTGGTGGCCTGGAATCTTTCCGGGGATCCTGGAATGTCTCAGGCCTATCGCAGACGACTAGAAACCTATTATGGGACTCCTGGGCACCTGGCACTAGACGCAGCTACCTATCCGCATGGAACACGTGGAATCGCTGGTGCATGGAAAGGGACCTTGATCCCTTTACAGCACCTATTCCCTGCATTCTAAATTTCCTGTCAAACCTTTTCTCAGAAGGACGAGCATACCGCTCAATTAATATCACCAGATCCGCCATTTCGGCGGCCCACACCCCAATAGACGGTACACCAGTGGGTCAAAACACCCTAATATGCCGTCTACTTCGGGGCATCAGACTAGCCAGACCTCCGGCCCCGAAATATAACACTCTTTGGGATGTAGATGTAGTTATCCGATTCCTGAGGAACTGGCCGGACAACGAGACCTTGTCTCTGATACAACTATCAGCCAAATTGACTCTCCTATGTTTAGTTTATTTTCGCAGAGTCACAGACGTTAGGGCTTTTGACGTAAACGGTTTCCCTGTAACACCAGAAGGGGTTACCTTCATGGTGTCTCGCAGGACTAAGATGGACTCCACATTCGTATCTTACCCTTTTTTTTCCTCGGTACGCGGGGCGGCGGCTTCGCGTGCATATTCGGCGGGAGCATCTCTTACGGACATCTTGCGCTCGGCAGACTGGACTAGAGAAAACACCTTCAGAGTTTTCTACTTTCGACAGGCATCTCACGCATCTTTTTCGTTGTTACCACAGCGTTAAAAATGCAAAATAGGAAGCCTCCTGTCATGTAATAAAATTTGTAGATTATGTTAACGTAGTGTACGTATAATCTTAATTTTAATAATGACAGGAGGCGAGTATTTTCCCCCCCCGTAGACATTGGTTTTATTCCCACCCAAATACTCGCCATTCAGCATTTAACAGACAGTTATGACCACCTTACAGACTTATATCTTCATACTGTATGAAATCTCACATACACAGTTTCAGTATAGATATAACTGTAGCTAACAACTCAATAGACTTGTCAATGTAATACTTAGACTTTAGATATATTAATTAACTAAATCGAATATATAGGTCTTGCATGCGGACAATAGTCCATTTCCACACCTTTCACCTATTTCCGTTTTTTTCCAGCATGAGATGATTCGGATACCGGGCGACAACACCTCTCAAGCTTCAGTCCAAGCTACGTTCGTTTAAAGTTACAGAGTTCCAGTTTAAAGGACACTCCACAACCTGACGTTACAGGATTTCACACATCAAAGAAAGAGGAATAGACACGCCCACCAAAGACTTATATACAGGCTATGTTGGCCTAGGATTGGTTAAAAGTTTTTGATTGATTGACTTGTGCTGCTGGAGGCATAAGTAAAGAAAGTTATGCAAAATACTCGCCTCCTGTCATTATTAAAATTAAGATTATACGTACACTACGTTAACATAATCTACAAATTCTGGTTTTCTCTCCACGATATGGAAGATATGGAAGCATTGACCAAAGTAACAGCAAACTTTATTTGTCCCTAGCCAAAGACATGCACTGGATCAAAATGGATGATATGCAAAGAGTTAAAATTATTTTATTTTGCATTTCTCAAAAATGTAAAAATAAAATAAAAAATGTAACGTTTGTATATACAGGGTTTGGAGAGCATTGATTAAGCTCAGTGAAGATTTTACTGTTTCTATGTAATCTAATACATACACTAGTGTTATTTTCTTAATTAATAGTAAAGACATTGTTTAAAGAGGGTCACACATGGGTCTACATTAATTATGCAATTATATATATATATATATATATATATATATATATATATATATATATATATATATATATATATATTCATCCAGCGTTGCTTCAAATGTTAAACCAAGGGTTGCCAAAAATAAAATTACACATAATCAAAGTAGAAAAAAAAAATGTTCTTTTAATTTTAACATATTGAAACACAGTTGGGTGGTATGAATGAGTTGGATCTGCTCGAATACCCTTTACATTTGCTTCAACTCCAATTTCTTGTCTTTTTTTTACTAGTTTGCTAGGATCAGATTTAAGAACACCTAAGCTGCTCACAGCTGTTTGCTAGTCTTTTTACTTTCCCTTTGATAAACATTTCTTATTTTAACAGTGTATAAAGTAAAATAGTTGGCGCTGAATATAAAACTCAACACAACACAGGGAGCCATCTGGGATTATGAAGATTAAACTACAAGATGTTAAATAGATGTATCTGCAGTTCACCTTGAGAATTTGTCATTTTTGGAATAGAAAGCAGAAAAACAAGTTTTTTAAATATATAACACCACACATTATAAAACACAGAGCTTCCACATTTCATGTAAGCTTTGTACTACCAATTAGCAAAAGCAGATAGAGGCATTACCTTCTTATCATGGGCTATGTAATCTTTCTAATCTATTTATTAGAAATTAAATCCAAGTTTTACTTCAATTATAATTATTTGATTTCACAGGAATTGTGCTAGATGTTACACAAAAATAAAATTATCACACAAACAGATCATCAAGCAAATATTGTAATGGTTTGTTATTTTTCCAAACATTATTATTATTATTATTATTATTATTATTATTATTATTATTATTGTTATTATCACTATTAAGAATATTATTTGTAGTAGCACCAGTATGTAAGAAAATACTGCTAGTGTGTTAATGATACAAGTAGATATGGCTAGAGATACATCTTTTCCCACCAACTTACTTTCTCCATACTGGGTGTTAGAGCACACCTCCAAATGTTGTCAGATTCAGTGAGTCAATCCCAAATTGAGACTCCTATTGCATGCCAGGGTTATGTATCAATCATCAGGGCCAGGTGCTCAATTAGATAGCACAGGCGGCCGCCATAAGGTGCCAGAGTATGGGGGTGCAAAAATCTGCATCCCCTGCTTGACGTTTTCAACTCGCCTGTCTTCCTGCAGCCAGCACACAACAGCCAGTGAAGTTTGCCGGCTCCTTCTGATTATGTCAGAAGGAGGGCGTGACTTCCACTGCTCTCCTCCCAGATCCGCTGGGTATCTGGGAGAAGAGCAGTGAAGTCATGCTCTCTTCTTGGCTGACTTCACTGGCTGCGGTGCAGGCTCCAGCTCCTGTCCTACCTGACCACCAGGGATAAGGTCTCCCCTAGGGGGGGGGAATACTCTTTAGTATCTTTTTTTTATCAAAAACATTTTAAGGTGCCCCTGTGCCCTCTTCCACAGCCTCTAACCCCCACTTCAGCCCCTCATCCACAGCCCCTGACCCCACCCCACATTCCTGTGCCCCCTCTCTGCAGTCGTTGTGTACTGTCTTAGCCCCTGTATCCCCTCTGCAGCCCCTGTTTCACCTCTTAAACCCCTGTGCCCCCTCTGTAGCCCCTTTCTCAGCCCCAGTGCCCCACTACAATCTCTGTGCCCACTCTACAGCCCCTGCGACCCCATCTACAGCTCCTGTGCCCCCTTCTACAGCCCATGGCTCCTACTAAAAACCCCTGCCCTCATCTACAGCCCCTGTGAACCCCTATACAGGTCCAGTGTCCCCAACCACAGGTTCAGTGCCCCATCACCAGAGCCCCAGTGCCCTTTTTACAGCCCACATCCCTACTTCAGACCCAGTGCCCCCACCACTTCCCCACAGCCCCTAACCCCTCCCCTATACATCCCTCCAACTACAGCCTTGTGCAGCTGTTATGCCCTACTACAGACCCTAACTGTGTATGTATGTTTATGTGTGTGTCTGTTTGACTGTATGTCTGTGTTTGTATAACATTGTATATATATGTGTAGATTGTATGACTGTGTGCCTGTATGACTGTGTTTGTTTGATTGTGTGCCTGCCTAAATTTGTGACTATGTGCCTGAATAAGTATGTCTGTGTGCCTGTATGGTTGTGTGTGTTGCTATATATCTATGTATATATGGCATGGGAGGAAAAAGACACACAAAGGGCCCTTGGAGGGGAGAGACACACAAAATGAGCTGAGGGGAGAGAGGCACAGAAAGGGGCTGGAGGAAATAAAGACACACACAAAGGGGCTGGCAAAATAAAGAGACACACAAATGGGCTGGGGGAAAGAAAGAGACACACAATGGGGGTTAAGACACACTAAAGGGGGGATAAAATACAATAAAGGGGGTAAGAAATTTAAAAGGTGGGGGCGTGGCTTGGCAGCCGAGAGAGATGGCAGCTTAATCTGAGAGCTCCCTGCAGGCTTATCAAGAATCCTCGTCCATCCACTCCCTAACATTGCAAAATGGGTAAAACACACCGCGCATCACACGCTGGTAAACCCACCGACACATCCAAAGGCACTCCGGCCTCATCGCTGCACAAATACTTGAGGACCCCGGCGGACCTGGCTTCACAGGCCTCAACGGATTCCGGAGCCTCATGGGCCTCGCGCCCACACTCCCCGAACACAGAACAGGGCGCAGACTCCCCTAACTCCATCTCCCGCCCGGAGGACGCACCGGACTGGGTGTCCCTGATAAAGGCACTACCCACCAAAGCAGACCTCAAAGCGGCGAACACGGAACTGCGGAATTCTATCACTGCGGAACTCCACTCCCTCCGCGAAGATCTTCAGGGCCTACATCATAAAGTCTCCCAGTTAGAGGCAGACAACGACCACCTGACTGCCACACAGAATGCTACCACGAATACCTTGCAAATACACGAGATGCAAATGCGCCAAATGGCCCTCCACCTTGAGGACTTGGACAATCGGGGGCGCCGACAAAATATCAGAGTAAGAGGGATAAAAGCAATTGTAACGATGTCGGGTCCCGCTAGTAGGGGCCTCGGTCTGAGAGGCAATACACCACATATCCCTATAAGACCAGATTGACCCAACACAGACACCCCCCTTACCCAGATATATAACCCGGGAGGGCCACCAAGGGGACCACCCTACGGGGGGGTGGGGGGGCGCCCCCTGGCTGTGCCGCGCCGCCGGGGTGTATACCGCCCTGTGAGGAACCGGTGGGGGAACAGCGGCGGGGGCACCGGCGCCGGTGTGGCTCACCTGGGGTGCGACCCTCCTCTGGACGCGGGGTAGGGTAGACTAACCTGAGATTAAACTTAAATTTAAATGGGGTGGATAGGAACAAGACCCACTCTTGCCGCGGGACGGGCTTACCAAACGGGGGAACGCAACACCCCAAACCTGAATCTACCCGCCCCATTTATTTACAATCCTGACCGGATGCCCTCTCTTCTCACACTAGGGGGTCAAGCACCACCCTAACTCCCCCACCGAATAACGGAGGGGATGAGACCCCGACACACCTGGGCTGGGTGGGAAGAACAGAACTTATCCTGGGGACCGAAGGGGTCTTACTTTACTTTACTTTGCAATTGTGGTTGATAGTACCTGTTTATTATGATGTCATTTTGAACTGTTGTTACCTGTTTGATTGTTTACCGGGCGACACACCACACCACTCTCCGCAGCCCGGCGGAACTAAATAATACCCACTTGAGGCCAAGGGCCGCTAGAATTTAGGACGAGGATGGAACATCCACATACCACTCACACTTAAAGCCATAGGGGAGTTGAGGATTCCCGACAAGGTCCGATTCAGGAGAGACCCGGGTACGGGGACACTAGTAGCTGCGTGACCCCGGGCTCCCCGGGTGGGACCAATACGGAACCTCTCGGCTTCCTCCACTTTTCCCCATAGGACAGAGCGCCCAAAGACAGGCGGACAAGATCTGGCGGACCACTGGTGGACCCTGCCACACCTTGTCCTCCGCCGCTCGTTCCTTATCAGCCACCTTCGAGTGACTGGATAAAGTTTGTACATAGTTTCCCTACCTGTCTCCCCACTCCCCCTCGTTCCGTACCTATCCCCTCCCCTTCCTGATACATCCCCACCTCCTCCCGCCTTTTCCCCACCCCTCCACCCGACGACCTGACTAAATCCCGACAAACGCCACTAGGACCTTACGGGTACAAGGACACCCACGGACCCTACCATGACAGGCAAATCACTGATACCAAGCGATCTCACTATCCTCTCCATAAACGCAAAGGGGCTTAACATACCGGAGAAAAGATCGGGGGCATTGAGGGACTTCCATTCCCAAAAAGCATCCATAGTCATGATACAAGAGACTCACTTCAGGGAGGGAGACAGGCCCAAATTGACCAACCACCACTTCCCACAGGGGTTTTACAGCGATTTCCATGAAGGGAAGTCCAGGGGGGTGGCGATACTGTTCAATAAAAGCGTACCGTTTACAGAGAAAGCAACCATGACTGACCGAGACGGTAGATACCTTTTTGTAAAAGGCACAGTAGCCGACCACCTATACACCTTCGCCACATTATACGCACCAAACAACAAACACTATCGCTATCTCAAAACCACCTTGCAAAAGCTACACACATTCGCAGAAGGGGTCCTTATAATAGGGGGCGACCTGAATGTCGCACTGGATCCGGTATGGGACTGCTCTAAGGGCACTTCCCACCTCCCCAGACAACACCTCGGAGCAATTAATTCCCTACTGACTAAACTTAGACTTGTAGACTGCTGGAGAGCACACCACCCAGACGAAAAGAACTATACATTCTATTCTCACCCTCACCAGACGTACACCCGCATAGACTACTTTTTTACCTCACACTATCATCTCCCTTTGATACGGGACGCGAGGGTGGGGGTGGCGACCTGGTCGGATCATGCCCCCGTCACGCTCACCCTCCGGTCCCCACTCTTCAGACCAGCAGTAACCAAATGGAGGCTGAACGAATACTTACTATCACGCCAAGACCTGACCGCACACTTTGGTAAAGCCCTGACCGACTACTTCCAGGACAACGCCCCCGAGGACACTTCCCCGACAATCAGATGGGAGGCACATAAAAGTGTCATCCGGGGACACTTCATACAGAAAGGGGCGGAACTCAAAAAACAACGAGAAGCCCGACTCGTAGAACTGATAGAGGACATACACAAACAAGACACACTGCACAAACAGACACAAGCCCCAGCCCACCAATCACGCCTATTACAGCTAAGACGGGAATTGACCTCCCTGCTTCAGTCCAAACACCACAGGGAGGTACTCAGGCACAAGGCCTTTTTCTCCCTACACGGGAACAAAAGTGGTAAACTTTTAGCCAGAATGCTGACGAAACGACGCCAGCGGACATATATAAACAAAATCAGAGACAAAAAGGGCACGGTTCGCCGTCTACCGACGGAAATCTTGCAAACAGTGAGAGCATACTACTCGGAACTCTATTCTCTCCCCAGACCGCAATCGGGAGCGGCGACTTCTCGCCTAACAGACTCCATTCAGCAATACCTACAAACACACAAAATACCTACACTAGATAGACGGATAACGAACCAACTAGACGAACCATTCTCTATCGAGGAACTGGCACTGGCGATAAAACACACCAAACCAGGCAAGAGCCCAGGCCCTGATGGCCTGCCTCTATGCTATTACAAACACTTCGCAGACACACTATACCAACCGATGCTGGCCTCATTCAACGCGATAAGGGAGGGCCACCACTTCCCCAAACAAGCACTGACAGCACACATAACCATCATCCCGAAAGAGGACAAGGACGCAGAGCAATGTGGGAACTATAGGCCCATCTCCCTCATCAATTGTGACATTAAGTTGATGGCAAAGATGTTGGCCATGCGCCTGCAGCCACACATCCCCACACTGATACACCCTGACCAGGTCGGGTTCGTGGCCAACCGTGAAGCGAGGGACAACACCATCAGGACCCTCGCCCTCATGCATAATAAACGCAAAGACACCGGAGGCCTTCTACTGCTGTCTACTGACGCAGAGAAGGCCTTCGATAGAGTGGGTTGGACTTACCTTTTCCAGACTCGCGCCCAGGCGGGTCTGGGACCCCACATGCGAAGCTGAATCGCAGCCATGTACGACAGACCCACAGCACATGTAATAGTAAACGGGGTGCTAACGGACGAGTTCCCGATCTATAACGGCACCCGCCAGGGATGCCCACTATCCCCGCTGCTCTTCGTCCTTGCCCTGGAGCCCTTTCTGACAGCCATCAGACAACACCATGACATAACAGGAATACAAACGGGGGATGTGCACCATAAAGTGGCCGCCTATGCGGACGACCTCCTCTTCTACGTCACCAAACCAGAGATCTCCCTCCCCAATATACTCAAAGCATTTAAGACATTCGGAACCATATCCAACCTAAAAATAAACTACTCCAAATCCTACATTCTGAACGCTGACTTACCCAACAAACGAATCTCCCCCCTCCGCTCCAGCTTCCCATTTCAATGGGCGGAACATAAAATCCGCTACCTAGGTACATGGCTCACCAAACAGAAAGAGGACCTATACAGGGAGAACTTTGCACCCATGCTAACTACCTTCAAGAGGGAACTAACTGAATGGTCCCACCCACATATTTCGTGGCTGGGACGGATTCAGGTACTTAAAATGAACCTCCTCCCGCGTCTACTCTACCTATTTCAGACGCTCCCAATAACTATCCCCAAAAGATTTTTCAATGCCCTACGCTCGATGACGGGTAATTACATATGGAACGGGACGAGACCACGAATTAAATATCAGGCCCTCACTCTACCCAAGGAAAGAGGAGGGCTGGCCATCCCTGACTTCTACCTATACTACACAGCAGGACACCTACAAAGAGTCATGGAATGGACTAAGACCAACGTCCATAAACTGTGGAAGGGGGTGGAGGAGACAGAGATGGCTGGTCCAGTGTCGACCCTACCGTGGCACCCCGGGGGAGGCCTTGGACGGGGATGCTCCTCGTTAGCGCAACATACACTCCGGGTATGGCACAGAGCGTCTAGGGTACATGGTCTCACTCGACACCCATCGCCCCTACTGCCCCTCACCCACAACCAAGACTTCCCCCCAGGCCTCGACCCGAACGCCTTCAGAAACCTCATCCACCAGCCCATCCCCAGATTACACCACATGTACACACACACAGGACGGAAGACACTTATGCACCTGACAGGGGACACACACCCAACATTCCTACAAACATTCAAATACAACCAATTATCGAACTACATAAACACCCTACACGGGGGACAAACCCGCGTTCATAACCCGACCACCTTCGAAGAGTATTGCACCCACCCTGACCCCCTACCCCACAGCATATCTCTTATATATTCACTGCTACAAAGGGAGACTCCGACAGAGACCCCCACCTTCAAAGGCAAATAGGAAACGGCCCTGGGGAGGACATTCACCGAGACAGAATGGGAAAAAATCTGTTATCTCACTCATCATTGCTCCACCTTCACCAGGACACAGGAGACAGCATTTAAATTACTGAGCCACTGGTACCATACCCCACATAAACTTCACACGATAGACCCATCACACTCCGACTTATGCTGGCGATGCAGGGAGACAACGGGTACCACACTACATATATGGTGGGAATGCCGTAGTATTAAACCATTCTGGAAGGGCATACACGCCATCTTAGGAAAATTCTCAGATGCACCCCCACCTCTGGACCCAGCGGCAATGTTGCTACACCACACGACCATACCCAGGTCCAGATACAAAAGATCCATGACCATAAGGATCCTCAACGTAGCCAAACAAACCATACTACAGTTCTGGAGACAGGATAGACCCCCTCCCCTCAGGACCTGGTTCAACCAAATGGAGGAGCTTAGAACAATAGAAGAACTACACTCAGGAGCTACTAACACCACCGCAAAATATATAGAGACATGGACACACTGGATAGTATCCACCACACAGGTAGACTTCACTACCCGCCTAGACGCTGACGACCCACCCGACAGACCTGACGCCCAAGACTGACCTCACCCCATCATCCTACCCACCTACCCGGCCACATAACCCACATCCCCTTCTCTTTCCTTCCCCCCAACCCTTCCCCCTCCCCCCCCCCAGCTTACCTACCATACTTGAGCCGCAGGCCCGCATTCTGGAAGTACTGAGACACGGCTGACCACTTAAAGATGGGACCATGAACCCACAGGACACCCAACACGAAAACACAGTGTCTTGGGGGTCACCGACACAACACTATCAGACCACCCCTCTCCACCAAAGTATCATAGCCACAAGCTAACTAGACCTGATCACTTCCACAGGCGCCAGAAGAGTGGCCGTACACAACTTACCTGAGGGGGAAACACAAGTAGGGCACTAGAAGTCTCACTAAGGTACTGATAAACTGGGACCTGCGAGTCCAACAATGAGTCGGGCCTGCGCGCCCAAACAAATGTTTTTGTTATCCGAGCACACGTTGTGCTCTCCATACTATACTATTGAAGAGACCTGCGAGTCTCACCGAAACTGTTGAATATGTTACAATTGCGATAAAACTGAAGAGACCTGCGCGTCTCAATCCGAATATAAAATTTATAATAAAAATATATTTACAAAAAAAAAAAGAAATTTAAAAGGTGGGTGGAAGACACACAGGTGAAGATGCTTTTTGGTGGAAGGGGGGCACCAAAATTCATCTTCGCCTCTGTAGCCAAAAATCCTTGCATCGGCCCTGTCAAATATACTACTTCTTAGACACACAAGAATGTGTTTTCTTAAAAGTACAGCATGGGCACTACGTTGAGCGTACTTGCAAACACTCTACAGTACGCTCAGTATGTACAAGAGCGTATATATCTCCAACTTTATCTTCAGGTCCTTGGCTGACTTGTTGGCAAAATGGATGCTTTTATGATAACAGCATTTTCCCTCAACCTCACAGACACCTCTTTATTTATTCATTAGTTCTACTCTAAGTATTGCCACACCAAACTTGTCTTGCTTTATGGGAACACATGTTACAAATTAGAAAGCTTTTTTGTTTTTTGTTCTTCCACTTTTTCTGTTCTTTACATTTTTATTTCTTATCATGGGATATGATCAAGGACACAGTGGAAGCAGAGTCAGCAATGAAGGGTGAAGAGAAAGCCAAAAGAACCATTAACATAAATAATGTGTTTTTATAATCCTTAGGTTTAATTAAATGTTTATGTTTTAAAGGTCATTAAATTTGAATAGCAGCCTATTTTAACAATCAATATAACCATTTCTATATTTGCTTCTATGGAAGGGCAACCTTGCATACTGCTAGTCACAAAGACCAGGATAATTACCATGGCTGCTCAATTACTCATTAATGTTCATGTATAAAATGTTTATTGTGACAGCCGGAACAAGGTGCACTTTCAGGTGTTTTTATTTGGCTTCTTTACTCAAATTATCTTTACCATGGTCTTGATTAATGTTTTAACATAGTAATTGATTGCAGATAAATCTGTCAATTGTATTTTTTTACTACGTTAGATCTCATGTATGTTAGACATATTCTACAGAAGGGTGCTAGTAAAACTCATGACGTGAGCAAGGTTTCTTTCTCTCTCTCTATTTATATATGGATGACTCATTTTAACCCAATCTGCAATTTGTCTGAATTCAGGGCAATCGGATAATCAGATGAAATTCTAGATTAAAAATAGTCACATGGCAGAATCTCGGGGGAACTGACTCAAGCAAGCCCCAAAAAATCCTTTTAAATGTCTTCTGTAAGTGTGTGCTGTGCAAGTGTGCAATCATTGTGTAGTGACTGTGTGCAGTGTAGTGTTTCTTAAAGTCAAACACAATAACATCACAGTAGAAAATCCACCAAGCACCAATTGTGATGCTTTACAAAATACATGGTCATTTATATCCCAAATTTATTGTAATAAGAAAACCAAATCCACCATCAATATTGTGTCCTAAGCCCCAATCCATCATTAGCAGTAGTGACATCTGACAGTCTACACACTTCTTCTTTAGTCCTAAGGACTGCTGAACCCCCTATACCCAGACACCACCACCACTATTAGCATTAATCAGCCTCAGGATAGGGAAATTAGCCATATGTCCTTTATATCCAAATCTCCACTTAGGAGGTATTTGGAATTTTCTCATGCTGACTCATGCTGCAATAACTTGTTCAGCATAAAGCCAGTCCAATCACTGCATGCTATCATTCCTGCATGCTACTATTAAAGAAGCAGCTGGCCTTAGGTTGTAGATCAGTTGTTGTACTTCAACAGAAATTTATGGAGTGCTCCTAGTGGCCAGCATGCCTTCCTTTTCTTGGCAAACTGGAGTATGGTGATGTCAACAGAGGAGGTTCAAACTTAACAACAGGTCAGGCTTGGAGTGTATCTGAATGGCAGTAGGGCTATCGATCTTTCTTACTATATGCTGAAGTTTTGAATGAACAACGCACTTCAGCAAACCTATTGAAGGCAATCAAACAAATGGTGTAAAATTGCTTGGGAGATCAGGTAGGTGCCAATCTGCATATTATGTTCATGGTCAACAAGGGAGCTGCTAACATGGTCAATAATTAGCAACAAAACACCCGGGTAACTGTGCGCTGTTCTGCACGCATCCTACATCTTGTAGTAAGAAGCCAACACAGATGTGGCAACCATACTTGAGCATTGCAGGTGGATTGCTAAGCATTTCTACTGCAGTGTGAGGGCTAGTCAACCATTGAGGAAAAGAAAAGAGGGATTCCTATACATCGTCTACGACAGGATGTCAGCATATATTGGAACAGCACTTTTTTTTTAACTGAGCAGGGCAATCTATAGTCTATATGTTCGTACCACTTCATTGGTGTCGATTACCAACTGTGGCATGAGGCTAGGACAATAATAGGACAGCTTGTGTCAATTCTTAGGCATGTGACAGAAATTTTGAGCCCCGGCAATGCCAGTTTGGGACAGACCCCCTGGATCATCTACCTCTTAAACATGATAGACGCGCTCCTTGAAAACAGGGACTTAGTTAACTGCAGTGCACTTAATGCTCATCTGAGCCAACAAATTGCCCCAAACTGATGCCAGCTTCACTGTGTGTTCCAATAATTAAGGGGAAAGTTGCACTCTGATCCAAGAGCCTAACAGTGATAGACGTATTAACACATGATTTGCAGTGAAAGAGAGGCATGCTGGTTAAGGAAGATGTTCACATTGAACCTATGACATTGTCTTTGTGTACTACTTTCTGTGATAAAACAGCAGAGGGAAGTAGCTGAAATTTTGTCTGAGGTGCTTGGCCACTTGGATCTCAGCTAGCAAATGATTATTCCTCAGGCATCAAAGTGAAGAGCAGGTTAACACAAATTGAGTTTTGATCTTGAGGAAGTATATTTGCTCAATCAGTAGCAGTGCTATTTATAAGCATTGGGGATTCCCTGTAAGAGAAAACACTTGCTCACTTTGGACAGTGGTTGTTGGATGTGACAATAGTTTCTGGTCAATTAGACACTGAGCAAGCCAAGCACTCTACCTTGTATCCCAGTAGCTCAGAGGGTCCTCACTAGGAGGCTAAGAACTTTCACACAGGTAAGCTTTTTTTATTTCAGAGGCATTAATAGACTCTCTTGTTGGCTGCATGCCGGCAAACCTTCTCCAAAGTGCCAAAATAGCACTCACCAGAAATGTGAAACACTGGTGGAGAGCATGCAAAGGCGTATTAAAAACTGTAATAACATATCAGAGTTATTCCACCAAATATTGAATTCTGAACTCTTCCTAAGTTAAAAAATGAATATTGTGTGGTTTAAAAATGAATATGAACTTGTTTCCTTTGCATTATTGAAGGTCTGAAAACAAATATTTTTGTTATTTTAACCAGTTGTACTTTTCTGCAAATGTTTAGAATGCCAATATTGGCATTTGTATTTGGAATTTTGGAGCAATGTTGTCAGTAGTTTCTAGAACAGAATCTAAATGTTATTTTTTCTCAAACACATAGCTATAAATATTAAAACCAGAGAAAGTAATTATTTTACAGTGGTCTCTTTTTCCAGAGCTGTGTGTGGATATATACATATACAACTAAAGAGTGTGGTGTATATCCTTTATATATAAAATAATGTATTATATAGACCATAATTAGTGTGTAAGTAAAAATTATATTTTCAGCTAGATGCATCTAGCTTCTGAAATTTCAGTTTCAGGAAGTGCGGAGTGCCACCGGGAATGGGCACCACTGATTGGCTGAGAGCAGTCAACTGACACTCTCAGCCAATCAGTAATTCCCCATTCACAAAACTGGCTTGGAAAAGGTACCTTCTGGGAGCACCAGAGGATTGGTTCTGGAGGTAACTTTGGGGTTAAACCATTCAAGAATGTTTTAATCCATTGAGGTAAGAATGCACCTGGGGGCCTCCTGGCATTATAACAACTTTATTTAGATGAAATTGTTATAGTGCCTACACTGTCACTTTAATATTATCACATGAATGCATTGGCAGGTTGTAACCAGGAATGGTTAAAAGTTAGAGAATAATGGGAAATTATCCTGGAAAAGTAACCTTAAAAAAATACTTTCAAAATATGCTTAAATCGTTCTTATATTTCACAATAAGTGATGTGTAATACTATTTCAGCTCATGATGGAAGTTAAGTGTCAAATGGGAAGCAAACCTACAAGATAATATTAAATATACTATTGCAATATTTATTTTTAAATTGCATCTCCCTGTAATGTATTTTAAGAGAGACAATTATAAAGTTAGTTTAAAACCAAAGTAAATGTTATTTAACTTTAAATTCACTATTTTAACTACACTACTGTTTTGGATCACACTTTTTTTTTTGTTTTTTTTACTGCAGGCAGCAATTCACTGCATAATAATGGGGTATTTCATCAGTGACAGCCCTATGACTCCAATGCCTAATGTCCCCTTTGTATGTAGTAAATCACTTAACTAATAGTCATTGATCATTTTTAAAACCATCTGGCAAAATTTTACAGTATTATAAAATGTTAACATTGTGTACACATTTTCATACCATGACTTAAATGATAATGAAAAAAAAACTACATTTAAACCCAATATCCCATAGATGAGTTCATACCTGTGCACTGACACCATTTAAAAATAAAAATAAAAAATTAATTCTTTATTTTTCTACAAGCATTTCCATAACATTACAAAGCGTGGCAGGTTAGACGGCACATTTTTTATATTACATGAAAATATCATACGATTAGACATCATGTTTGTAGTATAACTTGCTAGGCTAGACATGCATAGAACATAACTAGTTGCTCTTTAGGTTAACTGACACCATTTTAAAGCTTTTGAACATCATACATTTCAGCTCCAATATCCAAAAAAACACAAAAAAACTATAGAATACAATTTTAACCATTTAAGGACAGAGGCAATTGTACATGTTCTGATCAAAACAGAATGTAAACAAAAGCAGAAATTTTACTATATGTCTATTCAACCTTAATTCACCTATTTCATATTAAGTGTACCCACACTTATTACATATAATTGTATTTTTAATTATGTTATATATATATATATATATATATATATATATATATATATATATATATATATATATATATATATATATATATACACAGGGAGTGCAGAATTATTAGGCAAATGAGTATTTTGACCACATCATCCTCTTTATGCATGTTGTCTTACTCCAAGCTGTATAGGCTCGAAAGCCTACTACCAATTAAGCATATTAGGTGATGTGCATCTCTGTAATGAGAAGGGGCATGGTCTAATGACATCAACACCCTATATCAGGTGTGCATAATTATTAGGCAACTTCCTTTCCTTTGGCAAAATGGGTCAAAAGAAGGACTTGACAGGCTCAGAAAAGTCAAAAATAGTGAGATATCTTGCAGAGGGATGCAGCACTCTTAAAATTGCAAAGCTTCTGAAGTGTGATCATCGAACAATCAAGCGTTTCATTCAAAATAGTCAACAGGGTCGCAAGAAGCGTGTGGAAAAACCAAGGCGCAAAATAACTGCCCATGAACTGAGAAAAGTCAAGCGTGCAGCTGCCAAGATGCCACTTGCCACCAGTTTGGCCATATTTCAGAGCTGCAACATCACTGGAGTGCCCAAAAGCACAAGGTGTGCAATACTCAGAGACATGGCCAAGGTAAGAAAGGCTGAAAGACGACCACCACTGAACAAGACACACAAGCTGAAACGTCAAGACTGGGCCAAGAAATATCTCAAGACTGATTTTTCTAAGGTTTTATGGACTGATGAAATGAGAGTGAGTCTTGATGGGCCAGATGGATGCTCCAGTCTGACTCAGACGCCAGCAAGGTGGAGGTGGAGTACTGGTTTGGGCTGTTATCATCAAAGATGAGCTTGTGGGGCCTTTCCGGGTTGAGGATGGAGTCAAGCTCAACACCCAGTCCTACTGCCAGTTTCTGGAAGACACCTTCTTCAAGCAGTGGTACAGGAAGAAGTCTGCATCCTTCAAGAAAAACATGATTTTCATGCAGGACAATGCTCCATCACACGCGTCCAAGTACTCCACAGCGTGGCTGGCAAGAAAGGGTATAAAAGAAGAAAATCTAATGACATGGCCTCCTTTGTTCACCTGATCTGAACCCCATTGAGAACCTTTGGTCCATCATCAAATGTGCGATTTACAAGGAGGGAAAACAGTACACCTCTCTGAACAGTGTCTGGGAGGCTGTGGTTGCTTCTGCACGCAATGTTGATGGTGAACAGATCAAAACACTGACAGAATCCATGGATGGCAGGCTTTTGAGTGTCCTTGCAAAGAAAGGTGGCTATATTGGTCACGGATTTGTTTTTGTTTTGTTTTTGAATGTCAGAAATGTATATTTGTGAATGTTGAGATGTTATATTGGTTTCACTGGTAAAAATAAATAATTTAAATGGGTATATATTTGTTTTTTGTTAAGTTACCTAATAATTATGCACAGTAATAGTCACCTGCACACACAGATATCCCCCTAAAATAGCTAAAACTAAAAACAAATTAAAAACTACTTCCAAAAATATTCAGCTTTGATATTAATGAGTTTTTTGGGTTCATTGAGAACATGGTTGTTGTTCAATAATAAAATTAATCCTCAAAAATACAACTTGCCTAATAATTCTGCACTCCCTGTAATGATATATATAATTTCATTCTTAGTGTATTTCTCTCTCTCTCTCTATATATATATATATATATATATATATATATATATATATATATATATATATATATATATATATATATATATATATATATATATATATATATATATATATATATATATATATATATCTCTATATATATATATATCTATATATATATATATATCTATATATATATATATATAGATATATATATAGAGAGATAGATATAGATATATATAGAGATATATCTATGTATATATATATATATATATATATATATATATATATATATCTCTATATATATATATATATATATAGATATATATATAGAGAGATAGATATAGATATATATAGAGATATAGATATATATATATATATATATAGAGAGAGAGATATAGAGATATAGATATATATATAGAGAGATATAGAGATATCTATCTATCTATCTATCTATATATATATATCTATATATCTCTCTCTATATATATATATATAAACAAGACAGAGCCTCTTGCACTCATACTTAATAAGTATAACCAGGTGCCAGGTCCCAATAATATAAAAATCAAAAAAGTATTACCGGCACTCTTGGAATAAATTCATCCAGTTTATTTGTAGGTAGAACCAGTCAACGTTTCAGCTCCCGGTCGGAGCTTTCATCAGGACACACAAGGCATAAAACATTGCAAAAGACAAACTTATATAAGACATCTCATCCAATAATCACTCACCAGATCAGCTGTAGCTCATCGCTCCTCCTGCACGGCGTGTACCCGGCATCACAGCGCATGTGCCGAAGCAATCCACACTTCCGTATCATGTGATGGAGGGGGGGGCACATGTTAATCCAGGAGGCGTCATAGTATCCTAGCAACCTCCGATACAATCGGCAATGGTTGCTACTATGTAAACAGCCACCGGTAGGAGAAAATCTCCTTTCATAAATAACGCCACCCACTTCATTACGTAGTGGTCAGTTGCTATGACAACCGGCACTAGCCGTGTCAGCAGGAGTAGATGAGAACGAGCAGAGCCAAGATATGAACTATGTTTCAAACTGAGGAGAACTATCTATTAATATGTGACACTTAAATACAAAACAGAAAAATAATTAATAAAAAAGTGAACATGAATAATTTAAACTAACAATCATGCAGTGAAGTTATCACACCATTAGTAAACTGTGCCACTGAAATATAATCATAAGTGAATCTATTATATTATCATATAGTGTTCTAAGTTAAATACTAAATATCAGTATATACTATATTACCTAACAAAGTCCCTAATCTAAAACAATCACAAAATATATGTATGAACCTACTATAGATTACATAGTGTATATCCCTATAGTTAATAGGTGTACTCAATTATTATTCTTGTGATAATGTGTTAATGGTTAAGGAAGGGTTATTGGATGTTTAGTACAACCCCTCATAAAGTGCAATCTAGATATTCTAGATGTGATATAGAAAAAAATTGAAAAATTACTTAACTTAAAAGTACCCCTGTCTGCCCTAATGTTTATACATACAGCTGTTGATGAGTGTTAGGTTGCCATATTTTACAATATCATCAATGCATAGGCTAAATTCATAACTTAATAATTTTAAAATAAATTTTAAAACTAAGAAAAAGTTTCTCCAAGGGATCATCACCAGGGATCATCTTCCCTAGTGAGGTCCCTCTGAACAAAACATAATTTCCTTAGACTCCAATAGATTCGAAGGCTATAATGATACAGTAGTGGTTAGAGAATTATAGGAACAAAATAAAGGAACATTTTTCATTTAGGCCTTTCGGGGCCAGAGTGTCCAACTCCAATATCCAATAAGTCTCTCTCTGTAAGAGAAGTTTTCCTCGATTTCCCCCTCTTGCCGACGTTGGGATATGATCAAAGCAGCGAGTGGATGTTGCTTTTCCAAGAAATGTCTGGCCACAGGTTTGTCCGATCTGCCATCTCGATAGGCAAGACGGATACTTGACCTGTGGCCTCTGATTCTCTCGCACAGAGCTGTCTCTGTCTTTCCTATATAACTCAGTCCACAAGGACATATGAGTTTATATATGACAAATTCTGTGCGACAGTGTATCCTATGAGCAATCTTATACAATTTCCCTGTATGTGGGTGAGAAAGTGTTTTGGATGGAATTATATGCCCACAGGTTACACACCCTAGGCATCTGATACATCCATTGTTTGTCTTCCCTCTTTGTGAGGGGCTATAACGATGGATGGGATCTGTTTTCACTAATAAATCCCTTAAATTCCGATTTCTCTTATAGCAGAACATAGGTTTAGATGTAAATTATTTTGGAAGCGTCGGATCTTGTTGTATCATATTCCAATTCCGGCTGATGGACTCCGTTATTTCCTTACTTGCGGAGTGTAATTTCATGGGAAATACCACTCTGGTTACTGTTTCCTTTGGAGGAATTCTTCCCTTGTTAGAGTATTGTTGCTTAGCTTGACATAGAGTATTTTCCAATAAAGGGCGTCTGTATCCCCTCTTAGCGAACTTTGCATACATCATTCTTAATTGTTCTTCCCTTTGCTCTTCTTGAGAGTTGTTCCTATATACTCTCAAAAATTGAGAGAGTGGTAATGATTTTTTTTAAATGTGGCGGGTGGAAGCTTTCGGCATGCAAAATGGTGTTCCGGTCCGTGGGTTTAGTGTACAATTTGTACTCAAGTTTGTGGTTGATAATAGAGAGTTCTATGTCAAGAAATTGGACATTTTTCAAATCTATGTGTGAGGTCACTTTAATCGGTGTCGGTAAGTTATTAACATATTCAATCAATGTGTCCGCTTCTTCACGTGTTCCATTCCAGAGTATTAAGATTTCATCGATGAATCGATAATATCGTACAATTTGATTCTGGTATCGTGTCAAAATGTATTTCTGCTCAAAATCAAACATGAACGTATTGGCATACATGGGGGCCATCGCTGCCCCCATAGATGTCCCTGAGACTTGTAGAAACCATTGGGTCTCAAATCTGAAATAATTATTTCGTAATGCCAATGACAACAATTCCATTGTGTACTCTATGGGAGGTCCACAGTACTGTGCAGAATTGGACAATAATTGCCTCATGGCCTCAATACCCTCTTCGTGCGGGATAACAGTATATAAACTGTTGACATCCATAGTAATGAATAACCCATCAAATTCTTCTATTTGTCTCAGATTTTGTATAAGACTATTTGTGTCCTTAATACATGTTGTAATCGCAGTGACTGGTTGTTTAAAAAGATGATCAAGATACTTGGCTATGGGCTCCAAGATGCCATCCACTGCCGACACAATTGGTCTACCCGGTGGGTTGGTTGGATTTTTATGGATCTTTGGAAGTGTATACAGCACAGGAGTACGAGGGTGGGTTTTCTGCAGATATTCAAACAGGTCCGTTCCAATAAAACCTGCCCTCAATCCAAATAGGAGTGTTTCCTCAATTTTCTGTGCAATATCACTAGTCGGATCTCTATCCAACAGTTGGTAGGTTGTTTCTACTGCCAATTGTTTATGGATCTCACTCGCATAATGGGAGTAGTTGAGTACCACTATACCCCCGCCCTTATCTGCGGGTCGAATTATAATTGTTGGATCTGACGCCAATCGACGTACCAGTGTATGTTGTTCCTTTGTAAAATTCCAATACAATGGTTTGTTTTCTTTAAAGCATCCAAGGTCTCATTCTTCACAGTGGATAAAAATGTTCTGATCGTGGGTTGGTTTGTTGGAGGATCGAATTGGCTAGGTTTTTGAAAAAGTTGTTGATTAGGTTTTAAATTCTGATCCCCAGGTTTTTGATTTTTATTAAAGAAGTCTTTCAACCTAAGTGTACGGCCAAATTTATATAGTTCCACGTTCCACTGGAAATGGTTTGGAGCCTTGGTAGGTATAAATGATAGTCCCTTATTGAGAATGTCCAGTTCCTGATGGTTAAGTGGTCTATCCGATAAATTAAAGACGGGTATTATTTCCGCACTGGTGGTTTCCCTCTGAGTCCAGTGGGCCCGTCCTTTTTGTCCCCTTCTAGTGGCAAATCTTTTTTGTTTTTGTTTTTGTTCCTTGTGGAAACTCTCTGTGGGAGTATATTTTCCGAACATGCCTCCATTTCTAAAAAATCCCTTGGCTGAGTTAGATACAGGACGTGAAAGAAGATCTCATGGAAATCCGGAAGAAAATTCAACTAGTTGAGCGTGAGGAGGCAATCTTATTAAACTCCCAGGAAGGAATTAATATGCTACTTAAACTTAATGAGGAGTTGTTAAAATATAAAAATCAGTTGATAAAGTTTAAAAGGCAAAAAATGGAACGTATACAACAAGACTACTCTGAGCACACTGTCTATAGATGGTTGTCGGGAGAACAACGCACTCACCCAAGAAGATTCAGAAAACGCATCATCAAACCTAACGTTATGACAATAGATGTCACCTCAGGTGAATCAGGGTCAGAAAATGAAGGACGCCATCTAACTCAGCCAAGGGATTTTTTTAGAAATGGAGGCATGTTCGGAAAATATACTCCCACAGAGAGTTTCCACAAGGAACAAAAACAAAAACAAAAAAGATTTGCCACTAGAAGGGGACAAAAAGGACGGGCCCACTGGACTCAGAGGGAAACCACCAGTGCGGAAATAATACCCGTCTTTAATTTATCGGATAGACCACTTAACCATCAGGAACTGGACATTCTCAATAAGGGACTATCATTTATACCTACCAAGGCTCCAAACCATTTCCAGTGGAACGTGGAACTATATAAATTTGGCCGTACACTTAGGTTGAAAGACTTCTTTAATAAAAATCAAAAACCTGGGGATCAGAATTTAAAACCTAATCAACAACTTTTTCGGAAACCTAGCCAATTCAATCCTCCAACAAACCAACCCACGATCAGAACATTTTTATCCACTGTGAAGAATGAGACCTTGGATGCTTTAAAGAAAACAAACCATTGTATTGGAATTTTACAAAGGAACAACATACACTGGTACGTCGATTGGCGTCAGATCCAACAATTATAATTCGACCCGCAGATATGGGCGGGGGTATAGTGGTACTCAACTACTCCCATTATGCGAGTGAGATCCATAAACAATTGGCAGTAGAAACAACCTACCAACTGTTGGATAGAGATCCGACTAGTGATATTGCACAGAAAATTGAGGAAACACTCCTATTTGGATTGAGGGCAGGTTTTATTGGAACGGACCTGTTTGAATATCTGCAGAAAACCCACCCTCGTACTCCTGTGCTATATACACTTCCAAAGATCCATAAAAACCCAACCAACCCACCGGGTAGACCAATTGTGTCGGCAGTGGATGGCATCTTGGAGCCCATAGCCAAGTATCTTGATCATCTTTTTAAACAACCAGTCACTGCGATTACAACATGTATTAAGGACACAAATAGTCTTATACAAAATCTGAGACAAATAGAAGAATTTGATGGGTTATTCATTACTATGGATGTCAACAGTTTATATACTGTTATCCCGCACGAAGAGGGTATTGAGGCCATGAGGCAATTATTGTCCAATTCTGCACAGTACTGTGGACCTCCCATAGAGTACACAATGGAATTGTTGTCATTGGCATTACGAAATAATTATTTCAGATTTGAGACCCAATGGTTTCTACAAGTCTCAGGGACATTTATGGGGGCAGCGATGGCCCCCATGTATGCCAATACATTCATGTTTGATTTTGAGCAGAAATACATTTTGACACGATACCAGAATCAAATTGTACGATATTATCGATTCATCGATGACATCTTAATACTCTGGAATGGAACACGTGAAGAAGCGGACACATTGATTGAATATGTTAATAACTTACCGACACCGATTAAAGTGACCTCACACATAGATTCGAAAAATGTCCAATTTCTTGACATAGAACTCTCTATTATCAACCACAAACTTGAGTACAAATTGTACACTAAACCCACGGACCGGAACACCATTTTGCATGCCGAAAGCTTCCACCCGCCCCTCACAAAGAGGGAAGACAAACAATGGATGTATCAGATGCCTAGGGTGTGTAACCTGTGGGCATATAATTCCATCCAAAACACTTTCTCACCCACATACAGGGAAATTGTATAAGATTGCTCATAGGATACACTGTCACACAGAATTTGTCATATATAAACTCATATGTCCTTGTGGACTGAGTTATATAGGAAAGACAGAGACAGCTCTGTGCGGGAGAATCAGAGGCCACAGGTCAAGTATCCGTCTTGCCTATAGAGAGGGCAGATCGGACAAACCTGTGGCCAGACATTTCTTGGAAAAGCAACATCCACTCACTGCTTTGCGGTGTGTGGCGTTTGATCATATCCCAACGTCGGCAAGAGGGGGAAATCGAGGAAAACTTCTCTTACAGAGAGAGACTTATTGGATATTGGAGTTGGACACTCTGGCCCCGAAAGGCCTAAATGAAAAACGTTCCTTTATTTTGTTCCTATAATTCTCTAACCACTACTGTATCATTATAGCCTTCGAATCTATTGGAGTCTAAGGAAATTATGTTTTGTTCATAGGGACCTCACTAGGGAAGATGATCCCTGGTGATGATCCCTTGGAGAAACTTTTTCTTAGTTTTAAAATTTATTTTAAAATTATTAAGTTATTAATTTAGCCTATGCATTGATGATATTGTAAAATATGGCAACCTAACACTCATCAACAGCTGTATGTATAAACATTAGGGCAGACAGGGGTACTTTTAAGTTAAGTAATTTTTCAATTTTTTTCTATATCACATCTAGAATATCTAGATTGCACTTTATGAGGGGTTGTACTAAACATCCAATAACCCTTCCTTAACCATTAACACATTATCACAAGAATAATAATTGAGTACACCTATTAACTATAGGGATATACACTATGTAATCTATAGTAGGTTCATACATATATTTTGTGATTGTTTTAGATTAGGGACTTTGTTAGGTAATATAGTATATACTGATATTTAGTATTTAACTTAGAACACTATATGATAATATAATAGATTCACTTATGATTATATTTCAGTGGCACAGTTTACTAATGGTGTGATAACTTCACTGCATGATTGTTAGTTTAAATTATTCATGTTCACTTTTTTATTAATTATTTTTCTGTTTTGTATTTAAGTGTCACATATTAATAGATAGTTCTCCTCAGTTTGAAACATAGTTCATATCTTGGCTCTGCTCGTTCTCATCTACTCCTGCTGACACGGCTAGTGCCGGTTGTCATAGCAACTGACCACTACGTAATGAAGTGGGTGGCGTTATTTATGAAAGGAGATTTTCTCCTACCGGTGGCTGTTTACATAGTAGCAACCATTGCCGATTGTATCGGAGGTTGCTAGGATACTATGACGCCTCCTGGATTAACATGTGGCCCCCCCTCCATCACATGATACGGAAGTGTGGATTGCTTCGGCACATGCGCTGTGATGCCGGGTACACGCCGAGCGATGAGCTACAGCTGATCTGGTGAGTGATTATTGGATGAGATGTCTTATATAAGTTTGTCTTTTGCAATGTTTTATGCCTTGTGTGTCCTGATGAAAGCTCCGACCGGGAGCTGAAACGTTGACTGGCTCTACCTACAAATAAACTGGATGAATTTATTCCAAGAGTGCCGGTAATACTTTTTTGATTTTTATACATATATATATATATATATATATATATATATATAACATCAAAATGCAACTAGAATTACATTACTTACATATATATATATATATATATATATATATATATATATATATATAAATTTATATTTATAAATTAATTGTTATTTCTTATTGTAATATTTGAATATATTATATATATTTGTGGTCAGGGAAGTTGGCCAAATAAGCGTTAATCATAATATTTACTAAATTCGGTTGTGGTGTGCCAAAACCGATGTACGGGCAGTGGTGGGGTGACCAATCCTCGTCGGCCCGGTATGGAGGTATGTTTATGTTTATATAGGCCGGATCATCCCCTCCCACAAATACAGGATCCGCCTTCCCATTTGTGGTCAGGGAAATTGGCAGAGTAAGCGTTGATCATGATATTTACTAAATTCGGTTGTGGTGTGCTGAAACCGATGTATTAGCAGGCTTGTAAACAGGGGTGGACTGAGAACCCTCAGGGCCCCCGGCCAAAATAAATCAAGGGCCCCCTTACATGCCCCACCCACGTTCTGTCGCAAGCCCCACCTTTGTCCCGACTCCATGCCCCGCCTCCAGCCACTCCCTACAAAATCTTTAGACACAACGAACAAAAGTGCAATATGTTCTAAACAAGTGTCATTTAATTAACGAATGCAAAAACCAAACTGTGCTAAATAAATATCAAATGCACAAACAAAGACAATTGCATTACCAATGATAAACGGAAACAAAAACAAGTGCATTACAAAATCATAAATAGACAAAACCAGAGCAATACAAATCATAAATAGACAAAGCCAGACACAGTATTACAAATCATAAACAGACAAAGCCAGAGTATTACAAATCATAAATAGACAGACAAAGCCAGAGTATTACAAATCATAAATAGACAAACCAAAAAAGTGCATTACAAAATCATAAATAGACAAACCAAACAAGTGCATTACAAAATCATAAATGGACAAACCAAAACAAGTGCATTACAAAATTATAAATAGACAAAACAAGTGCATTACAAAATCATAAATAGACAAAGCCAGAGCAATACAAAATCATAGACAAAACCAGAGCAATACAAATCATAAACAGACAAAACCAGACAGAGCATTATAAAATATAAATACACAAAGCCAGAATATTACAAACCATAAACAGACAAAACCAGATTATTACAAATCAAACAGACAAAGCCAGAGCATTACAAATCATAAATAGCCAAACAAAACCAGAGTATTACAAATCATAAATAGAGAGCAGACGTGCCAACTCGAGCTCCGGGCCTTATGAGAGACAAACTACGATTAAAGAAAGAAAATGAAACTGCTAGCAAACAATACAACCCTCAACCTACACAGGAAAGGCTATGGGATGAAAAAGCAAGAGCAGACAAAAGCCCCCCTTGCCGCGATATAGGGGAGATGCTGCGGCGCTCACAGACCCCAATGTTTGACAAAATGGCGCTGGAGGTAGAGGGGCCATCATACTCCTCGGACGACGAGTCAAACGAGATGGGAATGGGGGCAATGAGTGCTCCACTTACCAGACCCAAGCCCCAGCAAGCCACTACTGGAGATCCAGAAACCGCTACCGCTACGGCTCGACGGCATGTTCAGGCTAGCAAAGCCAGCCTCCACACCAGCCTTCGCCGATACGGGTCTGATCATCCACTTCCAGTCCATGCAGAACAAAACTCTCCTAATGGCGGCTGCCCGAGATAAGGCTCCATTACAACTAGAAGGAGCCACACTGTCCATGTTCCCAGACATCACCAAAGGTACCATCGAGTGGCGCAGGACCCTGCGGCCTCTACTCCGAGACAAAAGCATCCAGTATCGGTGGGGGACTCCAAGAGCACTCATCTTCCAACATCAATGCAAGACACACCGAGCCCGAGACCTCTCTGAATCAGAAACCCTTCTACGTAAACTGGGACTTGCAGGCCCTAATCAGGCAACAGCATCGGGACTTTCACAGCTAGATCCCACAACGATACCAAAATTTGTCCCCAGGTCAACAAGACAACCTACACCCCCGAGGGAGAAGACTTGAATGGCTGCGGACAACCCAGGACTTATCGGCCAAGCTAAAGGACACTTTACCTGCAGCATGCAGTTTCCTCACTAACAAAAACCCATGACGGCACAGTTATACCAAGTTCAAGCTCAATGTTTAATTTTGTTTAAATTTGTCTGTTTCTAGACATAGGCTTTACATATATGTGATTAAATGGCTGGATAGGCTTTACATATGCTCCACATGACACACACAAGAGCCCACCACAGACCGCTCTATGCCAATAGCCGACACTCCAGAAGCCATAGTATCAACCCCCCCTCATCCGACACACGGCGACATATCACTTACCCCCGCAGTCAGAACGAAGTGAGAGGTACTCCCCTCCGGAGGAGAAAAAAACCACATCACGCTTCATAGCCAGGAGCCACTCAACCCTCCTAGAGAGGAACATACAATACAGCTACAGCCCCTATTTACGTTTCAACACGCTACAATTTAAACACAAAAATGTTCCACATGCCTAACACTCAGTGTCAGCAACAAGAGAAACCCTTTATCTGCCTATATGATAACCATGTTATGTATTCTTGCACTTACTATGTGGAATGAAAAATAAAGAATACAAAAAAAATTAATAATAAAAAAACAATTCATAAATAGACAATTACATGTAAAAATAATTACAATGCAAACAAAATCAGTGCAATACAAATAATAAAACAAACAGAAGTGCCATCCAATTTCAGCTTCAAAATATATAGCATTGGCCAGTCTGCCGTTTAAAAGAGAAGCAGAGAGCAGAGTTCAGCAGATGTCTTGCCAAAACGGTCTATGATTTTCTCTTTGTCTCTCTTTGTCCTTAAACAAACATCTTTCTCTATTGCAATAAGCATCAATGTCTCCAGATTTTGCTGAGTAAGCGTTGATCTAAGTCTTGATTTTAGAATTTTCAACTTTGAAAAACACAGTTCACAGGAGCATTGCGTGGTGCTTAGAGTGATCAAGTACTTGTATGCCATATAAAGATTTTCATAGGCCGAAGAACATAATCTATATTGAAAAAGCAGCTTAAATGCACAGGATGTGCAATTTTTGTAGCAGAGTTTTTTCACAGAAGGCTTACAAGCTGATGGCTCAGAGTCAGAGAAGTCAGGTTCTTCCTCTCCAGCAGAGCTCAATGTTTCATCATCACTATCAAACAGTCCTCTGGAGAGATTTCTGTAACTTGATGCAAATGAAATCAATTCTTCACGAAGAACAGGGCCATCAATTTCAGGAACAGCTGTAGAAATGACATCAAACTTTATTTCCTCAAACCGGTTTGGGTCAAAACATGCAATCTGCATGTAAAGTTTGCCATGAGTGGCAAACCTGGTTCTCATACTTTCCAAAACTGTATCACAGATGACATTGTAGCATGAAACTTCAAAGCTGTGTTGTGGATTTGCAGGAACTACACATCTTGTTGATCGATGTTCTGTGAAAGATTTACTGATGGCAATGTCCTCTGCAGCTAGTTTTTCATGCAGGTGATCAATGAAAGTTGTTGCAGATCCACAGACTCCTGAAAAGTCTCTTGAAATTTTTGATAAACGGTTTGTAGCATCCTCAACCATTCGCCATGCCTGCATAATGTCAAGGGCTGGTGACTGCAAGTAATCTGACACGGGAGTAGTAATGTCAAAAGTCCTTATAAGGGGGGCGTGGCCTGACTGATGGTGTGAGCGGACGCATCTTGTTTCAGCTCCGGACCAACCTTACCTTTTTACGCCGCCAAAATCCCATACAGCAAATATGGGTAACAAAAAGAAGCAGGCTCTGTCCCAAGAGACTCCAGGTCCGCCCTCCAGCAAGAAATCCGGAGATTTGGACCGCTACTTTAAAGAAAAGGTGAGGGCGCTAGCGGAGGAAGAAATGGAGGAGACGCCATCTTCCCCACGTGGCTCTATACCGCAGAGCCCAGCGAGCACGGACATTCCGCCCACGATCGGATACTCATTACTGCAAGAAATTATACAGAAATTCCCCTCAAAGAACGAAATGGCCGCTATGTTGGCTAAATTGGAGGCATCTATGCAGGACAAGCTCTCCGCCATCACCACCGAGGTACGTCACATAGGCCTCAGAGTGGGAGACTTGGAGGGGGATAGAGACAACATACAGCTAAAACTGCACAATATTGAGCAGAGACAAGATGCACAGGAACTCAAAATTACACAAATACTTCGCCATAATGAGGACCTCGACAATAGAGGCAGGCGAAATAATTTAAGAATCAGGGGCATCCCTGAGCCCCAAGGAGACACGGAAAATATTCAAATTCTCTTGCAAACGCTATTTAATAATATTCTGAACCGCCCCACAGACACTCACATAGAACTGGACAGGGCCCACAGGGCAGTGAGACCTCAGGGGCTGCCGCAGGACATGCCACGAGACATCATCTGTAGGGTGCATTATTATGCACTAAAGGAAGATATCCTGCGTCTAGCCCGAAACTCGCCAACACTGGCGGCTTCCTCACCCCACATACAAATTCTACCAGACCTGGCTTGGCAAACGCTACAGGGCAGGAGGGCGCTCCGCCCGATTACTCAGGCCCTACAGGCGAAGGAGATTAGATACCGGTGGGGATATCCCTTTTCCCTAATGGCGACATATCAGGGGCGACACGGTAACATCTCTACCATACATGATGTACCTGAATTCCTCAAGCTGTTTGACCTACCGCAGATGGAAATAGCAGACTGGTACATTACATGGCCCCAGGAATCCACCCAAGCTCAACCGCAAAGGCCCAGATGGAGGGGACAAGCCGAGAAAAGGAGAACACCAGGAAAACGGCTCCCATTTACACCGACCACGAGACCCAGATCTACATCTCAGTACACCTGAACATTCACCGTGAACATGCGGCCGCATGGACACCATTTAAATCCTTCAAGGTGATCCAGTACCTGAAGGAACAAGGTCCTGGACCTTTTTTCAAGTCGTTACCTTCGAACTGTAGTGGACACTATAACCCATGGCAGTAGACTTAATGACACATCGACGACCGGTGGACATGGAAGATGCATGTAATGTATACAATATGACAAATCTGGTGTGGGCGCCAACATAAGTATCTCACCGTTAAATGGATAGCCTACACAACTGTTTATGACCGTTAAAACCTGTATTGGAAAAAACAAAAAAAAAAGTTATTTAGATATATCTATATAAATGAATCGGTTGGGAGTAGAGGTTAGAGAGATATAAGGGGGACATTTCTAGGAGAAGGAACTCAAAGATAGGAATTGCCCCAATACCAACCCATTACGGGACTGTGTTTTCTCTCATTGTTTAACGATCTATTAATGACCGAATCTATATTGTACATGCATATGTCTTTCTTAATTGTGTGAAAAGAAGGTCGACCCGGGTGTCTAGGACAGGACAAGGTTTGGGACAACCCTTCGATTTTAGCTCGATAGTTTACGAGTCTCATTGCTAAGTTTAATAGCGCTTGGCGGCGCGACACTTTTAGAACAATTTAGTAAGGTTGGAGGGAGCTCCGACAAACCATTAACACCACTAATAATCTATTACAAATAGCTACGATTCCAAATTTAATTGCATGATATTATAACAAATACCCGTGACGCAACCTAATACGGTTACGAGCGGTGCACTAACGATATCTTATTCACCATCCGTAAGTAATCCCGTTTCAGCAAGTGAAGCTGACTGTGTTGGTCATAGAGCACTGACTCTCTAAAAACCAGCTCAGGCTGGTAGATCCTAAGCCTAGGATCTACAGTAGAGTGTAAATAAGTTCTGGTTATTAATTTGTTGAATTGTTTGTATTTCCATATTTGTTTTGTCTTCTTCTATTCCCCCCTTACACTTGATCAAGACATTACGATAGTAGAGCATTTACACAATAAATAGACTCTGAAGCCCACTTACCCACAAAGCTGCACCACTTTGGTTACACTAAGGGTGAAATGGAGAAACCACCTAAGAAATCTTCAGAGGTAACAGACACACTGAATATACTCTCTTATAATGTTAAAGGCCTTAACTCACCTATCAAAATAAATATGGCACTCAGGGACTTTCATAGACTTCAAGCGGATGTGGTATTTGTCCAGGAGACACACTTCAGGGATCCCAGAGCTCCGACATTACATAATAAACATTTTCCTATAGCCTATTATAATAACTTCACCAATAGTAAAACACGGGGAGTAGCAATCTTGATTGGAGCCCAAATCCCCTTTATATATAAATCACATCATACTGATAGATCAGGTCGCTATGTCATCCTCCTGGGCACTATATACAATCAACCTATCACCCTAGTAAACGTCTACCTGCGGAACACTAAACAATGCCACACCTTGCGCAGAATTCTAGCCAAAGTCCAACAACTCGCAACAGGGATAATAATCATAGGGGGCGACATCAACATATCCATAGATGGGCAAAAAGACAGCACGGCCTCTCGCTCAGACCATTTAACGTCAGTCAGGTCACAGATGAGGAGTCTTATGCACAGTCACCAACTAGTGGACTGTTGGAGAGCGCTGAACCCTACCACGAAGGACTATTCCTTCTACTCTAGACCAGCAGACACATACACGCGAATAGACATGTTTTTAACCCCTCAGAAGGACCTCTCTCTAATATTACTTGGTCAGATCATGCCCCAATCCAGATGAAAGTTAGGATCCCATCCATGGCACAAGGGAGAGGAAAATGGACATTAAACACCTCTATACTACACAATGACAGGGCAAAACAGGCAATAGCCGACTCTATATCTCAGTACTTCCGAGACAACATTGTCAGGGTACCTGTGGTCTCTACCTCCGAAAGAGGTAGAGACTTAGCTGTTCCTCCATCCAGACGGTCTGATGGCTCCCTTCCCCGCGGTCTATCCGGTCATGCTAGGCCGGCCGCGAGGGAGTGACTGCCTTTTACAGCATCTAGGCAGGAAGTAGTCATCAGGACACTCCCCCGGAACAACCTGTCAGTCAATGGCTGCAGGACCAATCAGGACGCCTTGGGGGCGTGGTTACTGCTCTGAACAGGGTATTTAACAGAGCTTCTTTCATTAGCTCATTGCCCTGTCGTGGTTCTAGCTTGTTCTAGTCACTCAGTGCTTGTGTATTCTATTATCCCTTTTGGTTTTGACCCGGCTTGTTTACCTTACTCTGCTTATCTCTGTTACCCTTGATTCGGCTTGTCTCTCGCTTACCTGTCTTCTGTTACCCTCGACCTCGGCTTGTCTTTGACCATTCTATACTGTACTACTTACGTTAGTCCGGCCATTCTAAGGTCCGGTATACGTATCTGGCTACTGTTTGTACTCTGCGTGTTGGATCCCTGTCCCGATCCTGACATTACGACAGGGCCAATGGATCCTGCAAGTACAAACAGTCAGCTGGCTGCTCCTGATCCTAGGTTTGAAGCCATGGATCACAGAATGGATCAGATGGCGCTTGCGCTACAGGCTCTATTAGCTTGTGCCAATAACCCACCAGAGGAGATACGTAATACCCCTGTTTCTCCTGTCGGTTCAGGTCTAGAGGTAGCCACAGTGGGTGCTTCTTCTCACATTACCCCCCCAGTACGCTATGGTGGGGCTCCTGAGAAGTGTCGTGGTTTCTTAAACCAAATTAGTATCCACTTTGAATTGCAACCTCGCTCTTATCCTACAGATAGGGCAAAAGTAGGATTTATTATCACCCTACTCATTGAGAAAGCTCTGAGATGGGCCAACCCACTATGGGAGAACGATAATCCATTAGTTTATAACTATAACGCATTTGTAGCTGCTTTTCGAAGAACATTTGACCCTCCAGGTAGAAAGGTTAATGCAGCCAGATTACTGTTGCGCCTGAGACAGGAGAACCAAACACTGGTGGATTATGCACTAGAGTTCAGGTCTCTGGCGGCAGAAATCAAGTGGAATGAGCAGGCGTATATGGATGTATTTTTGAATGGCCTATCTGATGTAATCCTTGATGAGGTTGCTACCAGAGAACTCCCTGAGAATTTAGAGGATTTAATTTCGTTCATCTCTCGTATAGATGAACGTCTAAGAGAGAGACAGAACACTCGAGAGAGGAACCAGAGACCTTCTTTTAGGTTAGCTCCCGCTGTTCCAAGTCCTGACTCCACAATATCTTTGCTTACTGAACCTATGCAGATAGGGTATACCCGCCTCTCTGAGGAGGAAAGACAGCACAGGAGAAGAGAGGGTTTGTGTATGTATTGTGGAGCCAAGGGTCATTTACTCTCGAACTGTTCTAACCGCCCGGGAAACGCTCGCACCTAAGTCTCTCTAGAGGACAGGCCTTGGGTGTTTCTATTTTGTCCTCTACTCCTGATTATAAAGATCACAGGCTTCTGCTACCAGTTTCCTTAACTTGGGGGAAGGAAGTAGTAAGGGCTATGGCATTGATAGATTCCGGTGCTGCTGAGAATTTTATCGACCAAGCCTTTGCTAGTAAGAACAATTTCCCATCCCAGCTAAGGGAGACACCTTTGGCCGTTGAGGCCATAGATGGTAGACCACTACTAGACCCTGTTATCTTTCGTGAGACCATACCCATTAATTTAAATGTGGGTATCCTACACGTGGAGAATTTATCTCTTCTGCTCATTTCGTCTCCTTCCGTTCCCATAGTTCTGGGGTACCCATGGTTGAAAAAACACAACCCTATTATCGATTGGGAGTTAGGAGAGATACTCTCGTGGGGCCAGGGCTGCCAGGATCGGTGTTTGTGCAAGGTTTCTCCATTAGCTAATATTAACATACCGGAGAATCCTACTCAGTCCACAGAAAGACAAATACCAGACCTTTACCTAGACTTAAGGGCAGTGTTTGACAAGAAGAATGCCGATTCTTTGCCTCCACACAGGTCATTTGACTGTAAGATTAAGCTTCTACCCGGCACTATGCCTCCGAGGGGCCATGTATATCCTTTGTCTGTTCAGGAAAACTCTGTTCTAGAGGAGTATATTCGGGAGAATTTAGAAAAGGGATTCATCAGGAGGTCTTCTTCTCTGGCCGGGGCTGGGTTCTTTTTCATTAAGAAGAAGGATGGCACGCTGAGACCTTGTATCGATTACCGAGGCTTGAATAAAATAACTGTCAGAAATGCCTATCCTATCCCACTGATTACCGAGTTATTTGATCGTCTTAAGGGCTCCAAAATCTTCACCAAGTTAGATCTCAGAGGGGCTTACAATTTGGTGAGAATCCAGCAAGGTCACGAGTGGATGACGGCATTCAATACCCGGTATGGCCATTACGAATACACTGTTATGCCATTTGGACTATGCAATGCTCCTGCAGTATTTCAAGATTTGATTAATGAGGTACTTAGGGAGTTTCAGCATGATTGTGTTATTGTTTACCTGGACGACATACTAATACACTCTAAGGAGATTGAGACTCACCATAGACAGGTCAGAAAGGTATTACACAAGCTGCTGCAACATGGTCTATATTGCAAATTGGAGAAGTGCAGTTTTGATCAGTCTCAGGTAGACTTTCTTGGATACGTGATTTCTGGGGAGGGTTTTAAAATGGATCCTGTAAAACTTCAATCTATTTTAGACTGGCCCTTGCCCAAAGGACTCAAGGCTATCCAAAGGTTTATTGGTTTTTCCAACTACTATAGGCGCTTGATTAAAGGATACTCCTCTATCATTGCGCCTATTACCAATATGACCAAACAAGGGGCTGATACTAAGTTCTGGTCTAAGGAAGCTCTGGGTGCTTTCAAGACTCTCAAGGAACTTTTTGCCTCGGCTCCCATTCTAGTCCATCCTGATACGACTCTGCCTTTCTTGCTCGAGGTCGATGCCTCTGAGACAGCAGTTGGGGCTGTTCTGTCTCAAAGGTTAGGGGTGGATAAACCGTTACACCCTTGTGGTTTCTTCTCTAAGAAATTTTCTGGGCCTGAGAGCAGATATGACATCGGAGAAAGGGAACTGTTAGCAGTCATTAAAGCCTTAAAGGAGTGGAGACATTTGTTGGAGGGGACCCTACACCCTATTACGATTTTGACGGACCACAAAAACTTGTCCTATATTGGGGAGGCTAAGCGCTTATCCTCTAGACAAGCTCGTTGGTCCTTATTCCTGACTCACTTCAATTATGTACTGACTTACAGACCTGGTTCTAAAAACTCTAAAGCCGATGCATTATCTCGCCAATATGAACCTTCTACTGTACCTGAACCAGTTCTTTCTTCTATAGTTCCGAAATGCAATATCATTGCTAATACGAATCTCAGGATTCATTCTCCATTACTGGCCGAGATCATTAAGTTGCAACATCTAGCACCTAAACAGACTCCTGCGGGCCGTCATTTCGTTCCTCCTGCTCTTCAACTGGAACTTTTACAGTGTTTACATAATAGCAAGATGGCGGGACATCCTGGTATTCGCAAAACTTACGCGTTGATCTCTAAGGACTTCTGGTGGCCTGCTTTACGGAGGGACATTGAGGAGTTCATCGCTGCATGTGAAGTTTGTACTAAAACCAAACAACCCCATACGCTTCCATGTGGATTCCTTCAACCCTTGGAGGTTCCAGAAAAACCATGGTCCTGTTTGGCCATGGACTTTATTGTCGATCTACCTATCTCTAAAAGACAGACTGTTATCCTCACCGTGGTTGACAGGTTTACTAAGATGGCACACTTCATTCCCCTTCCTAAACTCCCGTCTTCTCCCGAATTGGCAGAGATATTCGCTAAGGAGATTTTTCGCCTACATTGGATACCCTCTCAAATTGTATCGGACAGAGGCTCCCAATTTGTTTCCCGCTTTTGGAGGTCCATCTGCTCTCAACTTGGTATTAAATTAAACTTTTCTTCTGCCTATCATCCTCAGTCTAACGGAGCTGCTGAACGTACCAACCAGAAAATTGAACAATATTTACGATGCTTTGTTTCTGAACACCAGGATGATTGGGTCGGTTTGATTCCTTGGGCGGAGTTTGCACACAACAATCTCGTTTGCGATTCTACTCATTCAAGCCCCTTCTTCATGAATTATGGTTTTCATCCGTCTATTCTTCCTTCGGATTCCCCTTCCCAGGGGGTGCCGTCGGTTGATGTTCATGTTGCCAATTTGAGGAAGTTGTGGGATCAAACTCGACAAATCCTTGTGCACAACTCTATGTTGGTCAAGAAACACGCTGATAAACGTAGAAGGGCGGCTCCGGTCTTTGTTCCAGGTGATATGGCTGAGCACGAGGAACATCCGTTTAAAAGTGCCCTCCATGAAGTTCGCTCCTCGTTATATTGGACCCTACAGGGTGCTGACCCGTATCAATCCAGTTGCGTATCGTTTAGCTCTTCCTAATACCTTACGCATCCCGAACTCGTTTCACGTTTCATTGCTGAAACCACTCATATGTAACAGATTTTCCTCCACAATAGCCCCTCCTCGCCCCGTTCAGGTGGAGGGTCAGGAGGAGTATGAGGTTAACTCTATTATTGATTCTCGAATCTCCCGGGGGAGAGTACAATATCTGGTTGATTGGAAGGGATATGGTCCTGAGGAGAGGAGTTGGGTACCTCAGGAGGATGTTCATGCTCCCCGTCTCCGCAGGGCATATCACTCTCGCTTCCCATCTCGTCCCGGTTCATTCCGCCCGGTGGGCGTATCTGAGAGGGGGGGTACTGTCAGGGTACCTGTGGTCTCTACCTCCGAAAGAGGTAGAGACTTAGCTGTTCCTCCACCTAGACGGTCTGATGGCTCCCTTCCCCGCGGTCTATCCGGTCATGCTAGGCCGGCCGCGACGGAGTGACTGCCTTTTACAGCATCTAGGCAGGAAGTAGTCATCAGGACACTCCCCCGGAACAACCTGTCAGTCAATGGCTGCAGGACCAATCAGGACGCCTTGGGGGCGTGGTTACTGCTCTGAAGAGGGTATTTAACAGAGCTTCTTTCATTAGCTCATTGCCCTGTCGTGGTTCTAGCTTGTTCTAGTCACTCAGTGCTTGTGTATTCTATTATCCCTTTTGGTTTTGACCCGGCTTGTTTACCTTACTCTGCTTATCTCTGTTACCCTTGATTCGGCTTGTCTCTCGCTTACCTGTCTTCTGTTACCCTCGACCTCGGCTTGTCTTTGACCATTCTATACTGTACTACTTACGTTAGTCCGGCCATTCTAAGGTCCGGTATACGTATCTGGCTACTGTTTGTACTCTGCGTGTTGGATCCCTGTCCCGATCCTGACAAACATCACCCCAGATACTACACCTTTCCTTCAATGGGAGGCTCATAAATGTGTGGTAAGAGGGGAATTAATCAAATGGGGTTCCTTCCTTAAAAAAGAACGCATCAAGAAACAATCAGACCTATTGAGGGACATAGCGAAACTAGAAGAAACACATAAAAACACCATGACAGAGGCAGTACACCGCACACTGATGTCCCTACGGTCCGATCTAACAATACTGTTGCAACACAAGGCTAAGAAAGCGTTGCAATGGAACAAGCAGCTTTTCTATGCCCAGGGGAATAGATGCGGAAAACTTTTAGCTAATGCAATTAAGCAAAAAAGAGAAAAAACATGCATCCCACAAATGAAAACTACTGGCAATAAAATAGTACAAACCAATGAAGGAATAGCGAAAACCTTTACAGAATTCTATGATTCTCTTTATAATATCACAAAAAACTCTATAGCGAAGGAAAAGATTATGGCATACCTAGTAGACAAGTTTGATAACATACTCCCACAGGCAGTAACGAAATCCTTGGACGAACCCTTTTCGTTCATGGAACTCGCAAACGCCATTAAATCCACACCCTCGGGCAAGAGTCCAGGCCCAGATGGCTACTCGGCATCATATTACAAAGTATATCTGAAAGAATTAGGTCATCACTTGCTGAAAGCCATCAACTCCATTAACAATACAAACCCGATCCCGAAATCGAGCCTAGAAGCTAATATTACCTTACTCCATAAACCAGGGAAAAACCCTGATCTATGTGGCAGCTATAGGCCGATCTCGTTGATAAATGTGGAAATCAAAATCTTCACTAAAATGTTGGCGCTACGACTAAAACCTCTCCTCCCCTCTTTGATCCATCCAGATCAGGCGGGATTTGTGCCCTCGCGAGAAGCAAAGGACAATACCACAAAAATAATAAATCTAGTCCACAGTGCACAAGGGCTTGGCCACCCTACAATACTGTTAGCTATCGATGCAGAAAAGGCGTTCGACAGGGTGGACTGGTCCTTCCTCCTGTCGACGCTAGAAACATTTGGCAATAGATGGATGCAGTGGATCCAAGCGATTTATTCGACTCCATCAGCAAACCTCAAAATTAATGGAACTTTATCCGAACCATTTAAAATAACGAATGGGACGAGGCAGGGCTGCCCCTTATCGCCGCTCCTTTTTATTATAGGGCTAGAACCTCTCCTACAGGCGACTAGAGCTCACTCGAAAATTGAAGGGATGCGGGTAGGCAAATCCCAATATAAAGTCTCAGCATTTGCTGATGACTTACTTTTCACCCTGGCTAACCCTAAAACTTATCTTCCGGCCCTAATGGAGGTAATATCTGAATATAGTGCTCTCTCAAATTTCAAAATCAATGCAGACAAATGTGAAATTTTAAACCTTACAGTGTCCGAGAGGGACGAAACACTCCTTAGGGCAAAATACCCTTTTCAATGGGCGACAAAATCCATTAAATATATGGGTATTAACATAACTCCACACCCTAAATTGCTGTACGGGCCAACTTTCCACACTTACTAGACACCATTAGCTCTGATCTAGACAGTTGGAATAGACCCCACTTCAGGTGGTTCGGCAGGGTTAACATATTAAAAATGAACACACTCCCGAGAATACTTTATCTTCTGAACACGCTCCCAATCTCTATCCCACGTAAGTTTTTCAAGAAAATCCAGACTTTATTCACGCAATTCATATGGGCAAGTAGGCGACCTAGATTACGTTACAATATCCTTACCAGGCCTAAAGGAGGAGTAGGTCTTCCAGATGTCTGGCTTTATTACCAAGCCATACATATGGGACGAGTACTTGATTGGTCGCACCAATCCCCATCCAAATTATGGATCCCCATAGAACAGGCACAGATAGGAGAATCGCTCAAGTAGCTACCATGGCTTCTGACTGCCCCCAATGAATGGAAGATTCCACACCACCCAACAATATCCCCCACCATTAAAATATGGGAGAAACTTCTCTCGGGCACAGATATAGCGCCAACCCCCTCACCACACTACCCAATAACAAGTAATCCGAATTTCCCAGCAGGGAAAAGCGGTTTATTATTGAAACCCCGAAATGGCGCGGACCTGGCAGGCCACATCACACTAGAGGAGGTTATAATAGATGGAAACCTGACTCCACTGTCTGATATGACGACGGACTGTCCCAGACTCTTATGCAAAATTTTCAATACGAACAACTAAGACACTTCTTAAGAACCCAGACTCTGCTGAATTGGACCGCTAGGAGAAAGACGAAGTTTGAACAATTGTGCTTCCAAGACAAAATCCCATCCAAACCAACTTCCACATGTTACAAATTGCTGCAAGACCAAACACACACTAGGCTACCTTATTTCACTAAAACTTGGAATGATCATTTACATCATGAGCTTGGGGACGGGGATTGGAACGCTATCTTTAAAACCATTTTCCATGCACATTCTAGTGTCCCTTTGTAGGAGATAAACTATAAATTTATAACAAAGTGGTACACTACGCCTGTAGACATAAATAGGTACGATCCAACTAAGTCCGACCGAATGCTGGAGATGTAAACTTGAAAGAGGTTCATTTCACCATTTATGGTGGTCATGCTCTTTAATCACAGGATTTTGGAAAGAGGTTTGGACCACAGTACACCTAGTAACTGATTTAAACATCTCCTTTGACATAGAGGCACTTCTCCTGCTCCATTTAGACACACCACATAGCAAATTTAGATACTCCCTTACTTATTTCATGCTGACTGCAGCCAAATATGCTATAGTGACTAGCTGGAGAGCAACCACGACCTCCTCAAAGAAAGATTGGTACTGTAAAATTGAACACTTTCACACGATGGAAGAACTAAGGTGGGGGGCACTGAATAAATACTACAAATATCAAGAAATCTGGCACCCCTGGAAACAATTTCTGAAAGGCTCAATTGATCCATGTGGGAAACCTTAGAGTTCAGCCTAAATTACAATGTATATCATATTGTATTTACTTCATTTGTAAGGCCTTATAAATGCTATATCACTCCGGGGAATATAAAGTTATTAAGTTTTGTAGTTTACTGACAATTTTAGACCAAATTTTTCTTTATTATGTTAAAATAAGCCTGAAATTTTCAAACTGTGTACACATTTATGATATATACCATGTGAACTTGTGGACTATGAGATCTACTACAATGTTATACTATACTATGCAATGTCTATATATCTTGATTGAAAATGATAAAGGCAAAAAATAAAAAATATACAAAAGTCCTTATAAATGTAAAAGCGGCCAGGATGGTTTCAAATTTACATAGGTTTTCATTTAGTTTTAGAGCCTCATGACGAACAGAATTTCTAAAATCAGATGAACTACTTACATGCTTCAGAACAAGGATGAGGTCAGAATATAATTCCTCAGAGTGGTTTTCATATGTTCCGCAAAGTTTTCGAAGGGCTCTGGCTTTGCTTGACCACCTGGTAGTACCAATTTTATCAAGTCTTTTCAGTTTAGCACTTCCAGTCTTGGCTTTCAGCTGGTCTTCCCAAATTTTTATCCTTTTTGTGGACAAGTTACCAAGAAGTCCAAACAAACTCACTGCTGGAACACATACACTGCTTGCATCACATATAACAAGATTTAGGACATGAGCATAGCACCAAGTATGAATGTGACTAGGACACACTTCTGTCATCAATGCTTGCAATCCTGTATATGTGCCACTCATGTTAGCAGCTCCATCAAAGGAATCACCAATACACTGCTCCAAATTCAGTCCAATGTCAGACAAAGAATATCTTAGCAAATCATGTAAGCCCTTGCTGCTTGAGTCCTCAACATTCAGAAGGCGTACCAATCGCTCTTTAGCTTTATCTTCCACAACATATTGCACAACAATGGCACATTGATAATGTGCAGAGAAATCTTGAGTTGAATCCATTTGTACCGAAAACATCCCTGCATTGTTAACTTCCTTAACAATGTCTTCTTTTATCATATCTCCAATGATTGTGAATAATTTAGTTATAGAGGACTTGCTCAAGAAAGTTACAAATTTTCCTCGCCCTTTTTGAGATGGGTCACGGTTTTTGGCCACTTTCGTTACTTTTACCAAATGGTCTTTCAGGACTGGGCTATATTCCGCAAGGAGTTTCACCGCCTCCAAAAAATTTCCTCGATTTTCAAGTCATCGACGGTCATCATCAAAGACATCAGCTACAGATTCTGAATGGCTGCTTCTGTATGGCAATGCTTGGATTCCAATAAAAATAAACAACATCAATGATGTTGCTTAGAACAGTACGGCGCTGAAGTACCTGGTTGTGCCTCATAGAAAGCTGGTCAACTGAAAGTTTGTGCTTGATCGATTTGCCTTTAATATTGATGAGTATGATGATATTTTTCTGCACAATACATAAGGCAAATTGAACAGTGCAGGGTCTTCTTTTTGCCATTGTAAGTAACCCATTTTCTATTAATATTTGATCCTTGTATACCTTTTCTGAAGTAAACAAGGTTTCCATTGAATGGGATGTCCCGAGTAGGTTGTTTAGGATGAAATTCCCAGAACATTTCCATGGAGATTCCAGCCTTTCTCAAATCATGGGAATGAAGAAAGAAATCTTCTGGGGACGGTGATTTTTCCCATAGAGGAGACAATGCAGTCTCCTTCCTGGTCATTTTTATAGGAGGTTCTCTCTCTTTGGTCTCTTCAGCTAAAACACATACATTAGATGTTTCAGAAACAGAAGTTTCAGTCTCTGGCATTCCACTTGCTACATCCTGCTCTGGATCTGTTTTCTTTTGAAAAAAAAATGTGGATTTTGCTGGTTGAGGCTTCAATTTTCTTCTGTTCCTCTTTCTTTTCCTTTCTCTTCATTGCACCACTTTTGTGTTTATAACCTTCTGATGAAGACATTGTAGTGCTGAAAATGACGACAACCTGCGTATGTAATCTATCCAGGGCCGGACTGGCCCACCAGGATACTGGGAAATTTCCCGGTATCCCGCGGCACCTGGGGGGCTGGAGAGTGAGAGCGAGCCCTGCTTCCTATATTTTAATAAAATCACACTCTGAGGTGATTACTCACCTTGCGGCCGGCGGCCCCATCTCCTGTGCTGACAGCTGTCAGTATCAGTGAGTGTGCCGTGCGGCCGCCTAAGCGATCCGGTGGCACACTCACTGATACTGACAGCAGCATAGCTGCGGAGTTAACTACCAAGCTCCCTCGCGGTTCCCATAATTCCCAGTATCTACACATCATAGAGTAGGGATTACTCTATGATGTGTAGATGCTGGGAATTATGGGAACCGGGAGGGAGCATGGTAGTTAGCTCCGCCCCCTCCCTCAGTCCTCCTGTAGCAGCAGGTACAGAGTAAAATAGGGGAAGGGGACAAAAAGAGGGGAAAGGGGGGACAAATAGGGGGGAAGGGGAGGACAACAAGAGGGGAAGGGGGGACACAGAGACTGAAGGGTAATAGAGAGACAGGGGATGGGGGGACAAAGAGAGGGGTAATAGAGAGACAGGGGATGGGGGGGACAAAGAGATGCGGTAATAGACACCAGGGAGGTGGGGGCAAAGAGACAGAGGGGTAATAGAGAGACAGGGGATGGGGGAACAAAGAGATGGGGTAATATAGAGACACCAGGGAAGGGGGGGGGGAAGAGACAGAGGGGTAATAGAGAGACAGGGGATGGGGGGACAAAGAGAGGGGTAATAGAGGGACACCAGGGAAGGGGGGGACAAAGAGACAGAGGGGTAATAAACAGACAGGGGATGGGGGGGCAAAGAGATGGGGTAATAAAGAGACACCAGGGAAGGAGGGGGTAAAGAGACAGAGGGGTAATAGAGAGACATGGGATGGGGGGACAAAGAGAGGGGTAATAGAGAGACGCCAGGGAAGGGGGGGGACAAAGAGACAGAAGGGTAATAGAGAGACGGGGATGGGGGGGACAAAGAGATGGGGTAATAAAGAGACACCAGGGAAGGGGGGGAGCAAAGAGACAGGGGGTAATAGAGAGACAGGGGATGGGGGGACAAAGAGAGGGGTAATAGAGAGACACCAGGGAAGGGGGAGACAAATAGACAGAGGGGTAATAGAGAGACAGGGGAAGGGGGGCAAAGATATGGGGTACTAAAGAGACGCCAGGGAAGGGGGGGGAAAGAGACAGAGGGGTAATAGAGAGACAGGGGATGGAGGGACAAAGAGAGGGGTAATAGAGAGACACCAGGGAAGGGGGGGGGGGGTCAAAGAGACAGAGGGGTAATAAACAGACAGGGGATGGGGGGGCAAAGAGATGGGGTAATAAAGAGACACCAGGGAAGGGGGGGGCAGAGAGACAGAGGGGTAATAAACAGACAGGGGATGGGGGGGGCAAAGAGATGGGGTAATAAAGAGACACCAGGGAATGAGGGGGCAAAGAGACAGATGGGTAATAGAGAGACATGGGATGGGGGACAAAGAGAGGGGTAATAGAGAGACAGGGGATGGGGGGACAAAGAGATGGGGTAATAAAGAGACACCAGGGAAGGGGGGAGCAAAGAGACAGGGGGTAATAGAGAGACAGGGGATTGGGGGACAAAGAGAGGGGTAATAGAGATACACCAGGGAAGGGGGAGACAAAGAGACAGAGGGGTAATAGAGAGACAGGGGAAGGGGGGCAAAGATACGGGGTACTAAAGAGACACCAGGGAGGGGGGGGCAAAGAGACAGAGGGGTAATAGAGAGACAGGGAATGGGGGCGACAAAGAGAGGGCTAATAGAGAGACACCAGGGAAGGGGGGCACAAAGAGACAGAGGGGTAATAGAGAGACAGGGGATGGGGGGCAAAGAGATGGGGTAATAAAGAGACACAAGGGGGGGCAAAGAGACAGAGGGTTAATAGAGAGACAGGGAATGGGGGGACAAAGAGAGGGGTAATAGAGAGACACCAGGGAAGGGGGGGACAAAGAGAGGGCTAATAGAGAGACACCAGGGAAGGGGGGGGACAAAGAGACATAGGGGTAATAGAAAGACATAGGGGTTGGGGGGACAAAGAGATGGGTAATAGAGAGACACAGGAGAAGGGGGGACACAGAGACAGGTGGGGTAATAGAGAGACACCAGGGAAGGGGGACAAAGAGACAGAGGGGTAATAGAGAGACACAGGGGATGGGGGTACAAAGAGACAGAGGGGTCAGAGAGAGACACAGGGAGGAGATGGGGAAGAGAGACTCAGGGAGGAGAGGGGGGAGAGAGACAGGGAGGAGAGGGGAGAAAGAGACACAGAAGGTTTGTTGGCTGGGGCTAAGAACAACACAAAAGGGGCTAGGGAAAGAGAAATACAGTGGATGGAGAAGGGTAAAAAGAAACATGCAGGGACTGGGATGAAGTAAAAGATGCACAAGGGTCGCTGTAAGAGAAAAAAAGGAGACAATTGGAGACAAGATACACTAAACGAGGTAAAGGTAATAGACGTAAATTGATGTGATCCTGACAGTAATACACACACACATATATATATATATATATATATATATATATATATATATATATATATATAGTGATGTGTGTATTAGTAACATATAATTATGCCTATAATATTTACACATATAGTAATATACATTTATATATGCATAATACACACATAAATGTCATTAATATATATATATATATATATATATATATATATATATATATGTAATGAGCACGTATTGGCCCTGTCTTGTTGCTAGTTGCATACTCATGCACCATAACATATTTAAAGTTTAGAGCGCACCCATAGAACTTCAAAATAAACAAGCTAACTTCATTTTTGTTTAGTTGTGCAATTGCAGACATTCAGCATTTCAGTACCATTACTAAAATGTCCTTAATAGGCCAAAGTAGTTGTACTGAAACATTGATTACATGCAAATGTACGTCTACTTAAAATAAAGGCACTCTTTTGTTTATTTTGTCCTATACACGTTCTTTCGTTGGAGTAAGAGTTTTCAATTTCAAGTTATTTTTTCACCCTCATATCAGCACACTATGCTGGCGCAACGCATTATTGTGCTGGTGTAGAATCTTTTTACAGGGCTGCTTTTAGTTTACAGTCCGGCCCTGAATGTATCATAGGGATTAGACATGAGTCTCATCAATCATTTGTTGGTGAAAATGAATTGCCAAACACATTTAAAAAGAAATCTTTAATGGTTGAACTCAATGACACATTTGTGGTTTTTTTAAATCTACATTACTATAATGTATTCATTGGTGCATGAACAGTTTCCAAACACACACCTGGACAATGTAATAGCAGAGTACACTGTACCTACCACTCATCACTGAGAAAAGGACTAGTGCTCATTCCTGGTGAAGAGAGCTTACAAGACCCATCACATAAGTACACTATGTGTAGCAAGAGCAGAAATGTTAGTTTCATCCAAATATGATTATGCAAAAATGTACCAATACCACAAACAGAGGGCCAGGCTACATGCACCAGTAGGTGTCAAATCTCAGTGCAGCGAGTCTTCCTTTAAAAAAAGAAGTAACACTAGATAATAAACTTCAATCCTGACACAGCCAATGCACATTCACACAAAGTGGACTGACAGATAAAATAGATAGAGCCAATATTAGAACACTGATTGACAGGATGCCAAGATGGAGGTGCTCAGTCAGTACCATCGTAGAAGATAAAATAAATAGGAAATACACAATTCTGTACTGTGCTCGAGTTCCCTTTGCATAAATCCCATCCCATATGGGGTAAAACTGAATTTAGCCCAATCTTAAGAGGCCATACAATGTTAATGAAAACCAACACTATATGAAAAATTTACGCTATTATGGGAAATATGTCCACCATACCCCAAATATAGCACTGCACATTTTGCATCAGAAACCTACTCGAAGCCATCAACCATGTGCAATTCAACGTGCCATTTTAAGTTTTAATACTCTGGATATTATCCCATTAAATAAAACACTGACAGAATTATTTACTAAAGTAAGATTTCAAAGTTAAAGGGACACAAAAGGCACCCAGACCACTTCAGCTCATTGAAGTGGTGTGGGTACAGTGTCCCTTTTGCACATCGAGCTGCAACGTTCTAGAGAAACTGCAATGTTTTCGTTCCATCAATAAGTCAGCCTCTAGTGGCTGGCAGCCACCTGAGGGCTTCCTGGATTAAAACAGACCTTTGGTCCGGTATCTGATGCTGGACGTCCTCACGCTCTGCATGATGACCTCCAGGGTCAGATTTTTCCCCATAGGAAAGCATTGTGATCCAATGCATGCACGGCATTTCCAACGCATTAGCGCCTGCTTGTTGTGGGACATCGAAGGGGGCAGTGCATCAACCCACTGCAGAGGGATATTGGCGCAGGGATCAGTTAAAGGATCACTATACTGTCAGGAAAACAAACTCGTCAGCTCCCAAGTGGGGCAGAATGCGCAGCAAGAGCACAATTTTCACATCCAGTGTCGCAGAAGCGTCTCTAGCAGCTGTCAGGAAGACAGCCACTAGAGGCTGGATTAACCCTGCAATGTAAACATAGCAGTTTCTCTGAAACTGCTATGTTTACATTTGATGGTTTAAAACCTGGGGGACCTGGCACCCAGACCACTTCATTGAGCTCAAGTGGTCTGGGTGATTATAGTGTCCCTTTAAGTAAATAAAGGGTTTATTTTGTATGCAATGATGCAGACTAGCATCCGGACGAATAGAATATAGGTTTACTGGAATGCAGATGAATGAGTTCTAAAAATATATATATTTAATATATTCAAAACAAAATATTTTTAGAACATATATACATACATATTATATATATATACATACACACATACACATACATATACATATGGGGCTGGGCATGTATGTGCACCTGGGGCTGGACATGTATGTGCCACCGGGTGGCCGGTCCGGTGGCACACACTCTAAAGGGGTCGACCGTCGGCCGCATTCCATGCTGGAGCCGCTGGACCGGGTGGCAGCCTCGCCGGTCCGGCGGCACTCCTGTCAGGCTGTCTGTCACTAATGCAGACTCGCTGGGGGCTGATGGAGGAGGGAGGAGCATGTCTCTCTCTACCATGCTCCTTCGCGGTTCCTGTGCTGGGAATTGTGGGAACCGCGAGGGAGAATGGTAGAGAGAGACATGCTCCTCCCTCCTCCATCAGCCCCCAGCGAGTCTGCATTAGTGACAGACAACAAAAACACACGCACACGGACACCCGTGAAAAGAAGTGATAAAACACCAAAAAACGTACCTGATTGGTACACTGCTTCCCAAGGTTATTTCCCAGCTGATAACCTTATGACAAGACTGTGTAATTGATAGGATATTTTGGGATACTGCTAGTGTACCTATAATAGAGGACAAAACATAGTGCAAAACATTTTGGGGGAACATTTGTCGAAAAGGCCAATGATTATCTATAGGAAAAAACAAAATCTAAAAAATCTATTAGCACCAAGTTATGCTCTAAAAAATGGATTTAGAAATACAAAAAAAGGGATAAAAGGTTTCAGGGGTTGTAAAAGTTGTAAAGCCTGTTTGCAAGTGAATACCGATAAAGCTACATCGTACAGCAGTTCTGTCACAGGGAAACAGTTCTCCATTAAATCAGAGATTGGCTGTCGCTCGGACTGTGTGGGCAGCCAATATGTTGGCCGTACCAAGAGATGTTTAAAAGTGAGACTTTTGGAACATATAAATAATATAAAGAAAAAATTAGACACCCATTCAGTCCCCCTCCATTGTAACAGTTGCCCATTTTTTTCCCTGAAGGGATTGCGTTGCATAGGGATAGAACAAATCCAATCCCACTGGAGAGGGGGTAATAAAGAAAAAAGATTGGCACAAAGAGAATCTTTTTGGTTTCACAGATTACGCACTCTCACCCCAAGGGGGTTGAATGTGGATATGGATATTGTTTGTTTTTTAAATTATTTTTTTTATAAAAAGCATGAATTTAGAACTGAATGTATATTATTCATGTCATTTTATTTGGACTGAGTATATGACCACCTATGCCATTTTACACAATATGGATATGTAATTAAGCATATAAATATTTATGCCACATCACACAATATGGTTTTGCAATTGAGTATATAACTATTCATGTCACTTTAATGGTTTTTTCACCATGTCAGGGTATTCATACCATTGTCAATATATGAATATATGAATTAACTAAATATGAATTAACTAAAGTCACTTTAATGTTTTTTTTCACCATGTCAGGTTATTAAATATCACTGTTAAAATATGAATATATGAATTTACCAATAACTAATCATTGTCTTTGCAATATTATGACAAATATTATGAATGGGCAACTTAGATAGGAAGTCGTTTCACATTCATTTATAAAATGTTTAGTTATTTTCTAGAGGACATATCACTGTTATTATGAATTTTAATATGATTCCTAACAGTCCTTTGTTCCAGTTATGTTTTGTATAACTATTAGGTATAAGAAAAGCGATTTTCTAGGCTGTTATTACGCCGTGGAACGCATGGCCATGTTTTTCCTTCCGAGCGTGGAACGCACGATGATCATGTGATGGGACACGTGATGCACGCGCAACTTATGACGTATACGGAAGTGGCAGAATATTGAACGAACCCGGGATTTTATTCCGGTAAAGCGATCACACCTGTGAAAAAGGAACTCTGGACGAATAGAAACGGAAAGATGAGAAGACACCCACTATTCCACCAATGACTTGAAGGGATTAGCCCTATATAAGATTATTTGATTGTTAGCGTTTTTAGGATGCTGGGGGAGAGAGAGACACAGGGAAAGGGGGAGAAAGAGACAGAAGGGAAGAGAGATGTGGGGGGGGGAGAGACAGAGGGGAAGAGAGATGTGGAGGAGATAGAAACACAGAGAATGGGTGGAGAATGAGACAGAGGGAGAAAGGAGAGACACACACAAGGGGAGGGGGAGAAAGAGGCACAGGAGGATGAGAGAGACTGGGAAGGAGAGCGGAGACTACCTCCCCCACACCCACACCCCCACCCCCAACAAGGCTCTCCACTGCCAGCCGATCTCCCTCCCCATTCCACAGGCACCGTGCGGGCAGCCGGCTCCTCTGCGTCCTTCTCGCACGAGCACAGAGCGTTGCCGCAGTTACCACGGCAATGCTCCGGCTCTCACGAGAGTGAACTCTAGCCCTGGAGCTATGGGCTAGAGTTCAATCTCACCACTGCGACCACCATGAATTCCTGGTGGTCACAGTGTTGAGAGTGAACTCTAGCCCCATAGACACACTGCCCCCACACACACACACCATACACATTCACACACTGCCCCCATGCACACATTGCCCCCCACACACATACACATTCACAGCCCCGCATTCACACACACACACTGCACTCGTCACAGATTGCACCACTGCTCCTATACCCTACTACACCCCATATCCCAGCAGACCCCAGGTAAGTTGTCAAACAGTTCTTAAACGGTTTGACTACTTACTCTGTGAGGGGGTCCCGGCACCCCTTGCACCATAACCACTACACAGAGCTGTAGTGGTTATTGTGTATGGATTTTTTTCTAATCTACAAGTGCCCCTCCAGGGATCAGGCTCTGGATCCGCCACTGATATATGACATGTATATTATTAATGTGTGTATTAGATATATATATATATATATATATATATATATATATATATATATATATAAATAATTATAATTATAATTATATAAATAATTATGCCTATTATATTTACACATATATTAATGTACATTATATATGCATAATACACAGAGAAATGTCATTAATATGTACCATATGTAATGAGCAGATATTGTCCGAGTCTTGTTGCTAGGTGCATACTCCAGCACAATAACATATTTAAAGTAAAGAGCGCACCCACAGGACTTCAAAATAAACAAGATAACGTCAATTTTTTACAGTTGTGCCCTACATACATTCACCATTTCAGTCCCATTATCAAGCTTTTCTTAATATGTCAAGGTAATTGGACTGAAACATTGATTACATGCAAAGGCACGTCTGCTTAAAATATATCAGCACTTTTGTTTATTTTGAAGCCTATGAGTGTTTTTTTTTTTACGTTGGAGTAATAATTTTTAATTTTAAGTTCTCTTTTCTAACTCTGTATGTGCACACTATGCTGGCGCAACGCATTATGGGGCTGGTAAATATTTTTTTCCAGGGCTGCTTTTAATTCCCAGTCGGCCCTGCCCTCTCAGTGTTCTTTAGAGAGTGTGTTAGAAAGAATCTCCTCCAGGCCCCATTAGAGACTACAATGGAGTCTAATAGGCTTGGAAGGGGGTCTTTCTAGCAGAGGCTATCTCAGTGTCCTTTAGATAGTGTGTTAGAAAGAATCCCCTCCAGGCCCCATTAGAGACTACAATGGAGTCTAACATGCTTGGAAGGGGGTCTTTCTAGCAGAGGCTATCTCAGTGTCCTTCAGAGAGTGTGTTCAAAAGAATCCCCTCCAGGCCCCATTAGAGACTACAATGGAGTCTAATGGAGCCTGGAGGGGTGTCTCTCCAACACTCTGGTTCCTATTCACAATATAGCTCGCTGATACCTAGGCCAAGTTGGCTCCTCTTACCTCAATTACGGTTGCTGGTTTGCAGTCTGTGGGCTTGGTGGCTGCGGCTGGCAGGCTGTGGGCTTGGTGGCTGCGGCTGGCAGGCTGTGGGCTTGGTGGCTGCGGCTGGCAGGCTGTGGGCTTGGTGGCTGTGGCTGGCTGCTGGCCTGTGGGCGGCTGTGGCCGATCTGTGGCCGGCTGCTGGCCTGTGGGCGGCTGTGGCCGGCTGCTGGCCAGTGGGCTGGCTGTGGCTGGGCTGCTGACCTATGGGCGGCGGCTGGCCTTTTGGCCGGCTGCTGGCCGGTTGTGGCCGGCTGGCGGCCTATGGTGACCGGCTGCTGGGCTGTGGGTGCCTGTGGCTGGCTGCTGGGTTGTGGCTGACTGCTGGCCTGTGGGTGGCTGTGGCCGATCTGTGGCTGGCTGCTGACCTGTGGGCCAGCTGCTGGCCTGTGGGCCGGCTGTGGCCAGCTGCTGGCCTGTGGGCCGGTGGCCTGTGGTGGCCAGCTGCTGGGCTGTGGCTGGCTGCTGGCCTGTGGGCGGCTGTGGCTGACCTGTGGCCGGCTGCTGGCCTGTGGTGGCTGGCTGCTGGCCTGTGGGCAGCTGCTAGCCTGTGTGCGGCTGCTGGCCTGTGGGCGGCTGCTGGCCTGTGGGCTGACCTGTGGCCGACTACTGGCCTGGCCGGCCTGTGGCTGGCTGGCCTGTGGCTGGGTCCTGGGGCTGGCTGGCCTGTGGCTGGGTCCTGGGGCTGGCTGGCCTGTGGATGGGTCCTGGGGCTGGCTGGCCTGTGGCTGGGGCCTGGGGATGGCTGGCCTGGGGCTGGCTGGCCTGGGGCTTGTGGCTTGCTGGCCTGCCTGTGGCCTGTGGCTTGGGCCGGCTGGCTGGCCTGGAGATGGTTGGCTGTCCTGGGGCTGGCTGGCTGGGGCCTGTGGCTGGCAGGCTAGTTGGCCTGGGGCCTGTGGCTGGCTGGCCTAGGGCCTGTGGCTGGCTGGCCTGGGGCTGGCTGGCCTAGGGCCTGTGGCTGGCTGGCCTGGGGCTGGCTGGCTGACCTGGGGCCTGTTGCTTGCTGGCTGGCCGGCTAGTTGGCTTGGGGCCTGGGGCGGCTTGGGGCCTGGGGCTGGCTGGCTATTTGGCCTGGGGCCTGGGGCTGGCTGGGGCTGCCTGGGGCCTGGGGCTGGCTGGCCTGGGGCCTGGGGCCTGTGGCTGGCTGGCCTGGGGCCTGGGGCCTGTGGCTGGCTGGCCTGGGGCCTGGGGCCTGGGACTGGCTGGCCTGGGGCCTGGGGCTGGCTGGCCTGGGGCCTGGGGCTTGCTGGCTGGCCTGGGGCCTGGGGCTTGCTGGCTGGCCTGGGGCCTCTGGCTTGCTGGCTGGCCTGGGGCCTCTGGCTTGCTGGCTGGCCTGGGGCCTCTGGCTTGCTGGCTGGCCTGGGGCCTCTGGCTTGCTGGCTGGCCTGGGGCCTCTGGCTTGCTGGCTGGCCTGGGGCCTCTGGCTGTTGCTGGCTGGCCTGGGGCCTCTGGCTGTTGCTGGCCTGGGGTCTCTGGCTTGCTGGCTGGCCTGGGGCCTGTGGCTGACTGGCCTGGGGCCTGTGGCTGACTGGCCTGGGGCCTGGGGCTTGCTGGCCTGGGGCCTGTGGCTTGCTGGCCTGGGGCCTGTGGCTTGCTGGCCTGGGGCCTGTGGCTTGCTGGCCTGGGGCCTGTGGCTTGCTGGCCTGGGGCCTGGGGCTTGCTGGCCTGGGGCCTGGGGCTTGCTGGCTGGCCTGGGGCTTGCTGGCTGGCCTGGGGCCTGTGGCTGTGGCTGGCCTGGGGTCTGTGGCTTGCTGGCTGACCTGGGGTCTGTGGCTGGCCTGGGGGTCTGTGGCTGGCCTGGTCGTCTGTGGCTGGCCTGGGGCCTGGGGGCTGGGGCCTGGGGGTCTGTGGCTGGCCTGGGGCCTGGAGGCTGGGGCCTGTGGCTGGCCTGGGGGTCTGTGGCTGGCCTGGGGGTCTGTGGCTGGCCTGGGGGTCTGTGGCTGGCCTGGGGGCTGGGGCCTGGGGGTCTGTGGCTGGCCTGGCTTTAATTGGCTGGTTGCTGGTTGGCTGGTTGCTGGGATCTGAAGAGGGCCGACCCCAGTTTTTTTCTGCCTTTTACGTAGTATGCGGAAGGATTCCGCACATTTAGAATCCTTCCGCACACTTATGGATTCCGGTCCCGTGCAGGCAGTGCCCGTCGACGTCATCGCGTCACGTAGTGATGTCAACGCGCCTCCGCGTACAGGACCGGGCCCCTTCTCCTCCTCCTCCTCCTCCTGATACAGATAAGTATTACTGCGCCGGGCCCGGGCCCCGATCTCCCTACTGAATAACTTTGCAGCCGTGCACATTATGTGCACGGCTGCAGCGGGCCCCCCTCCTGGCTGGGCCCTCGGACCACGTTCGGAGTGCCCGACCGGTCAGTCCGCCCCTGGTCCAGGATTTTGAACGACTTTGCAACCTGGTAGGAGAGCTCTTTTTGGAGGGAAGGTGCCTGAGACTAATGGGCACAAACACTACCTAAGCCAGCCGGAGCACCCTAAGTTGATCGGCTAAAGCACCAAATGCCTTGGAACTGTTTTGGGCATAGGACCACGTGTGTGGCCGGTCAGAAATTTAACACAGTGGCATTTCCCCTACACTGCATGGATCTTAGTGCTATTTAGAGAATTTGGGAGCTCAGATGAGAGCTATTTGGGGATGTATTATTTGTGGGGTTATTATGATGGTTATGGGTATTTTTATGTTTTATGTTTGCCTGTCTGTTCCTGTAAAATAATTAGCTTATCGGTCTTTAACTCAATTGTGGAGGGACACCGCCACTAAGTACCATGCCCACTGTAAATGCCTATGTGGATGCCTTGTATTTAGGGCCCCCGGTGTCTATTCCCACCATTTCCCCTTATACTCTATGGTTATTGTTTTCTTTGTGTGTTTCCCCTTGTGTTTTACAATGTATGATGCAGCTCACTTTTCAGCCACGTGGGGGCGTTCCGGCGCACGTTACCCTGTGTGCCGGATCACCCAGCTATTCCATTTAGAATGTGTGGTTAGAATGTTCACACCTCGCTAACAAGGTGTGAAAACTGCAGACCGCAAAGTAACGAGCGCGCGTGCTGCCCCTGGGTGGCCGCCGGTTCATATAGCCGAACGCCACCACGGGACAGCATTTGTATGCCAAACTAGCCTGCGCATCGTGTCTTCGGTCCCCCTTGTTGGGGACCGCTCTACCTGCTCCCAAGGGAGCTGTAATCATTTGTCCCCTATCTGGGAGCTACGAGGCTAGGCTCATGGCTGCCCAAGAGAATGCTCTCTTCGGTGGATGCCTGAGTGTGGGTATCCACCGGAAAGAGGGATGTGCGCCAACATGGAGTCCCTGGGACAGTGAGTCGGTCTCACGGCCGTAGGGTTCCTGCTGGCCGTATGGAAGTCTGTGCCGACCAATGGGAGAAGGAGAGTCCATTCAAACTGGGTTTGCGCCATTCTTCTGGTTGGTCGCCACAGGTAAAGTGCCGATTGCTCGTGGCAGGGAACGGGTGACCAATCAGAGAAGGAGCGCTTGTTCAAATGGGGTTTTGCGCCCTTTCCCCTGATTGGGCGGCGAAACCCCCTCCTCCCCGAGCAACGATTGGTGCAGCCGAATTTCGTGCCCTTCCTTCAGATTGGGTGGCGAAACTCCTTCCTCCCCTGAACACTGATTGGTGCGATTTGGTTTGTGCCCTTTCAGCTGATTGGCTGTTGCTTGGATTAGGCACAAAGTCTGAATTCACTGGACTAAACCAAGCAACACCACGGAACTAATTTCAGGGATGTACAGAGCCTTGAGCCCCAGACTTTCGATGCTGATATCTCCGGCTCTGTACATTCAATCACCCTGCTTTTTGCAGGTAGCCCAGATAGAGCTAGCCATGTAAGTCCTAACCCTGTAACCCTTTCCCTTCCAGGGCGCCAAGCCCCAAAGTGTATCACCCCTGAATGTAATGTGATTTAAAGTGTATCCCTGTGTCCTGTTTGGTATCTCCTAAGGCAGGAGATGGCTACCTGTAACCCAGCTCCCTCCTGTCTGGGACTAAGGGAAGTGTATTATGTGGAATGGAGACCCCCTGCAGGGGTCGTGTCTGTGCGTAAAAGAAGCCTGTGTTCTATAAAGAGTGTTACTCAGCCTGGTGACAAGCCAGTGTTTAAACCTCCAAACTGTGTGTCATCCTTTTACTGGAGGGAAGAAAGATTTAACCCCTGTGTCTGCTGTTGAAAATAGGGGAAAAGTCCTGGTAGGGACTAGTCTCTGCCTTGGAACAAGATACTAGGAAGTCGTTCCGCTACAGCAATTATTTCCCAGGCATAGATTTATGGGAGGGTTTTGTCTTGCATTGAATGGAGACCCCATGCTAGGGGCCATGTATTAAATAATAAACCAATTCCTTGACACCCTTAGTCTCGACTAGTGCAGGAGAGCTCTAATCACTAAAAGCTGGATCCAGGACCCTGTTCCAGAGTGGGAAGTGATGGCGAGACCCCAGCCAAGCTGCGGCGGCTAAGGGTTGAAGTGCTAATGGTTTCTCGGCTATAGCTAGGGAGCATGCTTTGTGGAGGTACCTGTAGAATATTGCATATTCTATGTTTCTATTGATTATTTATAGATGTCTGGATTGACATAATTAACAGATGGTATCAATAAGTCACAAGGTTTTCTTGTACAAATATTCTTGAATGTGTATCGGGGTCTTGTCCTTATATGCCCAGGTTTTCTGACATCTGATATTCTGACATCATTATGGTCATATCTATATAGTAACTGAACAAAGGGACACAAGGTCTCTCTCGGCTCTTTTTCCTGTACAGCTATGTAACAATGTAACTCTCCCTTCAGGAGTCCAGCAATTACCATCTGCTGTTGAACATCCATGATCATGTAACATCCTTTGTTGTTTTATTATGTATTAGTAACTGAGAATAAACCATAAGTCAGTTTGCGTATTAGTACTTTTCATTAAAATAGACATATTAATGTAGCGAGCCTTTGATCAAAGACTATATATACAAAAGCCATGTATATTAATCAACTGGAAAAAGACACAGAATAAACAAAAATTATTACAGTACCCAGTCGGGGTCCCGAGGCGGGGGGTGGCAAAGAGGCTTCCAAAAAGGATGTAGGGTGCCTGATGTGCTATGACCTGTGTTCATACGACTGTTAGTGTATTTGGTTCAAGTTCTACCTTACATTTGCAGTAGCATTTGGTTTGGCATTTCATTTTGCATTTTTGGGGGCTTTTGGAGTCAGCGAGTTGGTTAGCTCTAATCAAGAGGGGGGTAGAGTCGTTCACTGGTGTGACGTTTCGGTGGCCAGGAATAAGGTTGTCCTTCATTCCAAGACTGATGTCAGGGTTAAGGGTAAGGATGTAGAGTTGCCTGATTTTCCTAGGTCCCCCTTGCCTGGTTGGTGTGGTGGAGTGATACTTGGGGAAGTGGCCAGTGGGGAAGGGTTCCTTCCTTGTCCACAAGGACGGGTACTCACTTACTCCCTTCCAATTTTTTAGGGTTTTTCGGCTGGGCTTGGGGAGATTGGAATTGTGCCTGGATCAGTTTGGAATGCATTTGTTTCATATTGGAGTCGCTACAGAGGCTACACGGTTGAGTTTGATGAGGTCTTGGTAAAAAGAAATGGCAGGTGTGGTTCCACTCCTACGTATGTCTGTTAAGTTGGTGTAATGGGTCATGGGTTGAATTCTGTTGCTTACGTTGCATTCTTGTCTCCCTAGGTCATGTTGCATAGATCATTGGTCATTCTTACATCTTCTGGACAAAGAGGAGAGCCGCAGCTCATTTTACGGATCAGAAGCTGGTGTTAAAGTGGTTTGGTTACATAGGGTTATGGTGGAGAGCCGTATGTGAGGAACTGTTTAATTTATTGAGAAGGTCTAGACGGCTGAATTTGTTATTTTGCAAGCTGGGGGTAATGATCTGGTGCTTGTCCCTCAGCACGAGCTAGTTCGATGGATGAAGAGGATGTTAACAGGCTTAGGCACTTTGTCCCCGGTGTCACTGTCAAGGGAAAATGCATAGTTTAATTGCCAGTTTTGCTTGAAAGCTAGGTAGGGAAGTCATCAGGCATAGGGAGTTGGAGGACAAGTTGCCTGGTTATTTTCGCCAGGATGAGGTGCACCTCTCTGAGGTGGGTTGAGATTTATTGAATCTGGATTTTCAGGAAGGGCTGAGCAAGTAGTGGTTTTGTGAGGTGGCGGAGCTTGTGGTCGGGTTGGTGAGGTGAAGATAAAGAGGGGATGTGGTCTTTGGAGTTAAGAAAAGAGCAGGGGGTAGATAAAAGCAGTTGGTTAAATATGAGTTTGTTAGATGTACAGTGTTCACTTATATACTGTATATATTCACGTTTTGATTTTGCACCTTTTTTTTATTTGTTGAAAAAAAATCTATTATGGGGTGTGTTGGCAATAAAGAGAGAGGGAGGGGAAAAATTGGAATCCAACCTTTTTCATAAATGGTGTGACCGCAAGCTGCATACAAAAAAATCCTATATGCTTCAATATGCAGTCACACATATTGCGTTGCCTGCAGAGAAAGAAACTGATTACATCTGTCACCAGTGCACGCTTACGATGGACATATTTTTTCACAGAACTCACATTAGACACTTTGAAACAGGCTGCCTGTGTTTACCTGGGGCACAAATACGCCAAAATACTTTTTGAATCAATAGACAAATGCATGTCCAAAGTAAATATTGTCAATTGGGTGTAGACGTGGGACCAGCACACAGGAATTCAGACATCCCACACACCACCCACTTCATGAAGGTGCCAACATCCCATGGAGAGGCACAGAACCACATAGAATTCACCTTCAAAAAAGCACCCCAATAAATTATGACACACCAGATGTACTGGGATTAGCTGAAAAGCCGATTCAAGGTCGGTTGTTCCCCTTAGAGCTCCTGGAACTGCAGTCCTAACTGCAAACTGCTTTAATGTTGCAAAACTTTGCATGTATGTGCTCAGTAGCCAAACCCCAGTAGGGGTAAGATAAGTGATGAATGAGCCAGAACTTGCACAGATACATAAAGTGAAACACAGATCTTGGAGGGGTAAGGGAGGAGAGTAAAAATGGCCCAGCCATCCTACTCATTGCTATTTCCTTATGCAATTTCCTTTCCCTATAGCTATGTAATCGTGAACTGATCTCAGGTTCTGCAAAGACGGGGGGGGGGGGGGCTCCCTGAATTGAAGGGGGATCTAAAAAACAAAGTAAAAGCTGTACAATAAGACAATAAGTAGCCACCATCCTGTTCCTATAATGGCTTAGTTAGGGGGCCATTGTGACTACGTCCACATTTCCCTGTTTCCCCGGGCCTTCTGAGCTTGATGCACCTGGACACTGTTTGAAAGCTACTGCACTCAGAACACTCACACTTGAACGTGCAGGTGACTGAAATTACACTGCAGATCATGAAGTTGCCAACAAGCTGTCTATGCACCCCTGGCTGGTTGATGCAGCAGGGGAACCCACTGTCCCCCTGAGAAAGGGAAAAAAAAAAAAAAAAAAAAAAAAGTGTTTGTGCTGGTTGGACTTCCAAGGATGGTCTGCAGCATAATCCCAGGGGAAGAATTTATGCTGTAACAGACACCCTTTGGAGGAATTTCTTATACTGCCACCAGTTAAAGCTCAGCAGACAAGGCAAGTGATCCACCTGAGGTCCCAGTAACAGAAGGAAGCTGAGCATTTGCTGGGGTAACTTACCCCACTAACACTCACCAGGATCAAAGTCCAGCTCCAACACCCAAAAGGTCATAGAGAACTCCGTGAAGCTGATTTTTTTTCCTTATAGGGCTCCTTACCCTCCTCCGGGGTACAATACCTTTGCCCTCAGGGCAGCAAGCATGCCTTCTATGCCCATTGGGCTGTGTGATTATATACTAAGAGGCGTAACTTACAACCAAAGGGCCCTGGTGCAAAGATTGCATTGGGCTGAAGAGGGTTCATGTGGCAGGGACGCACAGGTAAAAATGTTTTAGTCACCCTCCTGTTTCCTACCTTTCAGGTGTAGGACAGTGAATTCCCCTGTGGTCCAGTGGCTCAGGCTGATGGGAGTCAGTTCCCACTGACTCACTCCTCCCTTGCAGCACAGTGAATTCTGGGAGGAAGCTATCAGGGCTGTCACTTCCTCCAAGCAGCTGACAGAGTCACACTGTTCAAGTGCTGACAGGCCCCCTGGATATTCATTACCATTGGGTGGTCCTAACGGAAAGGGCCCCAAATGGATCCCTAAATGCAAATTTTCTCCAACCAAAAATACGCAGATGGCATGACAGGACCAGATGCCATGTGATACCACTAGGAGGGCCATGCAGGATTAGAGTCTACATATAGCCAGAATCTGGTAGACTCCAAATAGACAAGTATATTGAAACTATAAAGAGACAGAAGATCATAGAACACATTTTATTAACCAAAACATGACATTTCAGATAAACATTCAAAGCCATTTACATTAGACTGAACAGAACTGTTGCCATCATGCCCTTATCAGGTTGCATGCAGGAGGATTCCATGGCAGGATTTGAAGTCATATCCATCTCATGGTTTGTAGTCTTCCTGGGTGACCATCAGATTATAGTGAGTGACCCCTTTCCATGTTCCCTGGATGGTGGTCTCATAACCAAACAATGTGCAGATCTTGGCACGGTAAGGCACATCCATTTCTCCCTTGGTCACAGATGCCACCATACGTATTGAATGTCCACCTTTTACCTCCACATCTGTACTGGAGGAGAAGGTAGTCTGCAGAAGAAGTCAGATATTTGACACAATTTTAGGACAAAACATTTAGTATGAGGTTACCTTTCTACATTTGAACATGTATTAGATAGATCCTGGATTTCATACAAGACATTTTAGGCCCAAGACCCATGAAGAATTTGACAAATATCAGACCATTGTTCTAGATTTATAATTGAACTGCACAAGAGAAACTGTTCTGAAGTCAGTAGACTATGTTGATGCCATTTACCGACACAAGACCATATAGATTCACATTACTGGATTATAGATGTGGATGGATAACCTGTAGGAACACTTGGCTAAAAGCCTAAACACACTACATTGATTGTCAATACTATGGTGGAGAGGTATTACAGCCATCTCCCATTTGGGAAGTCTTCTGTAATTTAGATTCAGTTATTACAAGAGAACACTACATTAGTGCACTGAAACTCTTCACATGCAAAGTTCGTAGGCAATTGTTTTCTGTCCTGATCCGGCTGAAGCTTTAGAGACCCTAAAATACGATCCTCAAAAGAGAAAAAGAAATTTATTGGATCAAAAAATTGCTCATGTCCACCTCCATATATTATGCATACATGCTAAAAGATATTAGGAGCACAAGTTTATGATTTACAGACTTTTCAACTACTTATTGCATATATAGTGTTCCATTTTTCATTGGAGTCTTAAATTTAAATACTGCCCTTATTTCCAGTAGTGCTTGGGGAAGGTTTGTGGGAATGTAGTTTATAGCAGGGGTAGGCAGCCTTCAGCACTCCAGATGTTGTGGACTACATATTGCATAATGCTTGCAAATAAGGGGAAATTAGGCCACAACATCTGGAGTGCTGAAGGTTGCCTACCTCTGTATTAGAGCATTGGTTGCCACATTACCATCTCAAGCAGGAAGTTTAGTAGGCAAGTTAGCTGGGGATTCCTTAAAGGGAGATCTCAATCTTTGTAGTGGGTCACAAAGCATCGGAGTTTACAGTTTTGGCGGTTTTGTGAAAGAGGTGAATGGTTATACTTTCAGAGTATAAACTCTTTACCTGGGTTTCATTGGTCTTGGAGAAGTTCCAGGTATGAGTTGTGCTCATATTGATAGAGATCTTTGACTCAGTTTCCCCTATGAATGGGACTCCAGCTTTAAAGCTCATCTCTGCACCAACAGAGACTGTGAAACCATGTTCCTGGCTGAAGGTGCTGCTCTCAGTCATGGTCTTTGAGAACCTAAAAGAGCAAGAAGGCGCATAACACTAGGTCAGAGGTGTAACTAGAACCCCTCACCCCACCTCATTAACTAGATCCAGCTGTCCAATTAGTGTTCCACAGGGTTAGTGGCATGGTTGTGGGGGAGGAGGGAATAAGTGACAATTAGAGGTTAGTGTGATAGGTAGGGGAGAAGGGCAAGAGTGAATTACAGGCTTGGGAAAATTAGATGACACTTAATGACAAACAAAATGTTTTAGTCAACCTCCTGTTTTCTACCTTTTAAGGGCAGGAGGAGATGCATCCCTGGTGTCCAGTAGCAGCTTCGAATCAGAGTTCCCACTCTGACTCCTTCCTCTCCTCCCTTGCAGTGCTCCATCAGCTAGGGGGAAGAGACTGGCTGTCACTTGCTCCCATGCTGAGCACATCACAGCAGGCCCGGCCACACTGTTAGTGCCGCAGTGTGGACTGGACCCCTGGAAATACATTGCATTGGTTGGCCATAAGAGCATGGGCCATCTGATGGGCTTTTCAAAATGCTGCCTAGGTTGTTGCACCATGCAAGCCGGGGTGCACCATATGGTGGTCGGGCACGGTGGTCACAGGGCAGCATGGAAGATCTGCCAATAGAAGGGGCAGCAGTTCATGCACAGTGCATATTTCCCATTATATGGTTATACTCACGAGAAAGTGTGCTTTAATGGAGTGCTGCTCTTGTTCACATAGATCTGGCTCTGCACCACCTCTGTGCCTTGGGATAGGACTTTCCCTGAATCTGGAAGGAATTCAAGGCTCACAATGCTTTGGATGGTTTTATCAATTGTGAAGGAAAGGAGGGGGTATTGATTGTAATCCCAGCCCAGATTCTGTGCATTCTTCACATAGTTGGTATCATCAACGGTTGGGGCTCGACCTTTATAGATGTTGCCATTCTTTGAATCCACACACCACAAGTCAAACTCTGGGGAGAAAGCCATGAAGTGGGTCAGGATGCACCAGCCTCCATTTCCAATGGTTGTGCTGGAGCTAAGCCAGTCATCATTTGCTTTGGTTGGGGGGCTTCTCATCACAAGCTTGTCATCCTTTGTCACTGCATACAAGATGCCTTTAGGGTCAAAGAAAAGGGCGTAAAAGTCATTCCATCCGTCAGTTCCTATTTTGGTGGCTTGGCCATAAAGCCAGGACACATTTTCATTGCTTGGTGCGGAACCCTTGTAGAACTCCCCATTCTTGGTAGCTGCATACAGAAGACCATTTGGATCAAAGAAGACAAATTTAAACCTATCCCAGTCAGATTTGCCAACTCTCTTTGCAGTAGAGAACCAGTCCACGTTTGGATTTGAAGGCATAGCTCCCGTGAAGAGTTCTGTACCACGCACAGCAAACAGCACCCCTTCTGGGTTAAAGGCACACTTACTGACATTATTCAGCTTCCCTACAATGCTTGATCTGGCCCCAAAGCTATCCAAGCGATCTTTAGGAGGTAATCCAGCTCTGGCAACATAATCATTCACAGCAAACAGGAGGGTATCTGGAAGTCAATAGAAGGTTATAGCCACTATCAGACATTCAATAATACAATAATATGAAAGTACAACATGGGGTTTGTGCCATAAGATATTGTAATCTTTGGCACTTCAGATGTTATGGAATGCATTTCCCAGAATGCTGGCAAAGAATCAGGGAAGATTTAATCCACGATATCGGGAGTGCTGTAGGTTGGCCATCCCTGCTCTAGAGTGATTTTATAGAGTTTGATTCTTGAAGAGCAGGTTTTTAGAGGACATTCTTAGAGAAAGCCTCTTTGTGAGTGACAGTGATGCACAGATAACTTGTCTAAATTCATATTTAGAGAACTGAATGTTTCCATCAGGAAATTTATATATATATATATATATCCCAAGTTTGGAACAGCAACATTCACGATTCCTGCTAGAACACAAACTTCACATGGTTAGAGGACCCCAGAGAACATTAGTGGCTCCTTATTAGCATTAGGAGAGACAATTTTGTGCCAAGGTTAAACAGAGGGCTTTGATAACCCACTTGGGGATTTAAGCACACTCTTAGCACGCACCATTTATACACAGCCAATATAGTATTGGCAGCACTGCCACCTGCAGTCATAACCCAGGTTTGATGTGACAACACCAAGAAATGAGAAGTAGTTTCCAGCATGGATATTTGCATTTCAAGCCAATATGCCAACATTTCCTATATCTTCCAAAAGGCCAAGGCTTTAGTCCGGTTCTGGTTTAGCATCAGGAAATTATTCTCAGCATGCTGTGTAAACCAGTACACCAGGCTGTGTTGGTTATGGAGTGCTCCTTTAAAAGGCAACACCAGCCACCATGACCACTTAAGTGATCATGATGACTGAAGCCACATACCACCTACCATCAGCAGTCCCAGAATAGGACACTGGTGGGAGGGGAGTAGGAGAGCAGTGATTTTGTTGCATTACTGGCTACATTAAAAGTGGCCAGACAACACCCAAAATAAGTACAATATTGCTAAATTTGGGAGGCATGGAGTCAGTATTTGCAGGGTTTCAGTTTAAGTCAGTGTATCTGAAATTTAAAAAGTGAGAGCAAAATCTAAAATCAAGATAGCCAGACAGTTAAAGGGTTACCAAGTTCTCAGAGATACTGTTCAGTAACAGTGTTACTGCTATTGAAAACATTATGAATTGCAAATAGTTATCACTTCAGTTTGTAAGCCTGTAAGATTTCTTTTAAGTATCCTGGATGACATTCGTCTATCAAATAGTGGTAGTGAGGAGCTACAAAGAACATTACAGAAAAATCCAGTTAGGAAAAGAGACAATGGTTTTGATTCCTCAGCTTCTCAATATTATAAACACACAATTTACAAGGAAGTGGAAGAGATCAGGGAGATATGACTTCTAAACCATAGAGAAACTAGCAAACAATCTCTGCTCAAAATCACCACAATTAGAGAATAGGCTTGTTTAGCATCCCTTAAACTTCACTTTATTCTACAGTTATCCCTTACCTGGTGTATCCATTATAACAGAGAGATCAGAAATCAAGCTCCCAACCCTCTAGTCTCCCAGAAAAGATCCTTCTTGTTTCCTCTAGGAGTCTCTGGCTTGTGTAGATCAGGTACAAATTGATCTGCCTCGGTGCATTAGCTTTATAGCCAGGACCCCTCCCTAAACACAGCTGTGCCTGGTTAAATGAGTGTGAGAATGATTATCTGGCAGGGGAAGAGTTAACATTTTACACATGTGTGAAGTCATCCCATTACAGCTAAACTCATTTGGGAAGTTATGTATAAAAATTAATTCATTGTCTTCACTGTTGCTCCAGATTTTGCGAATACATCTATTTCTTAAAGGAACACTCCACAGTAAAAAAAAAAGTTGAACATTTAAAAATTGCTATATAGTAGATAAACCTCCAATGAATACATTTATTTGTACTTGCAGTCATTAGAGTATAGCTAAAAAGAGCTAGCAAAAGTTGCAGTCCTTATGACTGGCTCACCTTTCAGAGTTAATCCGTTCATGAATGGTTTCACCCCAAGTCTGTGTTCCAGCGCGAGATCTCTCAGCCACTGGCGTACATACCGACCCGTGTATGTACACCAGCCTATGTTTTGCCAGCCTTTTCTCCTGGGGGGCACAGAAGTTGGCCACCTCAGCCCCACCGAGGCTTGCAGTGGCGTCAATCTGCGGGCGGCAGGCAGGTGGGCAGGTCGGGCGCGAGGGAGCATTCTCCCCTGAACTCTGTCTGCCCAGCTCCCTCGCTGCGCACCGCAGTGATGCCGGAGCCGGAATATGACGTCACATTTAAATATCTGCTATACCTTTCTGATTGGCTGAGATCGCTCTTGACCATAAAACGTGCGCGTGACATCACATGCACTCCAACGTCGTCAATCACGTGAGCGGACATCAGGGTATAATTAGCTGTGGATCCGCAGCGGCCGGCGTCCATTAACATGCTGGAAGTGTTAGTCATGCAGATGCACGGCCGCTGAAGGCAAGGTGAGGAAGAATATGCTACAAGAGGCTGGGTTAACCCTCAGTGAAACATAGCAGTTTCTCTGAAACTGCTACGTTTTCAGCTGCATGGTTAAAACTAGAGGGACCTGGCACCCAGACCACTTTATTGAGCTGAAGTGGTCTGGGTGCCTTTAGTGGTCCTTTAACTTTATGTGTATCTGCATGCACTGGTTTACATACCGAGGTCTCAGTGGTTGCAGCCCTGCGACCAGGTGCCCACAGCCATGTGTTGTGGCCCCGGCTCGTGCAGTGTAAGCACCGGGGGGTGCCCACGGATCAGTTTTCGCACTGGGGCCCCATGGATCGTGTGTACGCCATTGTTTGTCAGTTAGGGTTAACTAGTATGGGTCTACATACACTTGAAGGGGATTGATCAATAACTATTTTGTGTGCATGTTTGGTGTATCACTCTGTTCAGGTAACAGGACTTATGAAACTCTCCCTAGAAGTGTTTTTCTAATCTAAGGTGAAGCCCTGGTCTTATAAAGATTATACCAGGCTCATTTAGAGCTCCTAGTGCTCACCAAGGACCATCAGCACCGCACCAGACACCACAAGCACTGCAGACCCCATGAACCGCCGCAGCTTGGTTAGGGTCTCGCCATCTCATACCAACCCTGGACCTACGACAAGGCTCTAGGATCCAGTGGATGAACCTCTCTTCATTCAGAGAGCGGAGCAGGAACAGCTCTTACAAGAACTAGTGATTATCCAAGGAAGTATGATTATCATAGCAATCCCTTGTAGTGATATAGCAGTTCCCTACAACACGAGAGGAGGCTGCGAGTTGAGGGTAAGAAGGTCTGAGAGTTTAATGGTACAGGTTGGATTTTTATACAGTTTTTCAGGCCAGAGGCACACCCACTGTACCTGATGGAGGACAGGGACACAAGGGACGTAAACCAATGAAAACAGTAATTAACAGTGCAACACTCCCACATACAGTAAAAAATCCCTGGTAGTTACAGGTCACAAAGCACAAGGAGTAAAATAAACTTTTAATGTGGAGCGATTTTAGAATTTGGTATGTTTGTCTTGTAAGCTTAATAGCCATAAAAGAAAACAAAATTGCCACATAAAAGTATATATTTATATAAAGTAGACACCCAAGGCTATTTACCTAAGGTTGTTTTGACACTTTCTACGTAGCCATTTCACCGTCAACCTCTGCTAAATATTGGAGTAAAATTTTATTTTTGGGGGGTTTTGGCACAAAAACTTATAACATGTGTATTTCATAACATAACTTCTCATGTGTATTTTGTAAAGTTGGTGTGTGCTATTCCTGTACAAAGTTTTATTTTGTATTCAGTTACATCTGCTGAGTAAAATGACACCCCCATTGTATGTCTTTGGCACTATTTTGTGAAGCTACAGTGCCATATAGGAGACCTGTCCTTTTCAGTATTCACAGTCGAATTTTGAGAGACGGATTTAATGAGCCTATGCTTCCATTTGGGGTATTATAGTAGTTTGACTGTTCAAAAAAAAACCCACAAAGGCCTACCATTTGTAAAAGTAGACACTCCAAGGTATCTCATAAGGTGCATATTGTGCCTTAACATGCCCCCATTATTTCACCAATATATGCCAAAGTATGTGGTAAAAAATAATTTTGGGAATTTTTTACATACGGATTGCATTTTTGCTGGGCATTTTGTATATTTCATATGTGCCACTAAGTTCAAACCCCCCAAATTATGCTCAGCTAAGTCTTCCGAGTAAAAGGACACCCCCATTGTATGTCTTTGGCACTATTTCATGAAGCTACAGTGCCATACAGGAGACCTGCCCTTTTCAGTATTCACAGTAGAGTTTTGAGAGACAGATTTAATGATCCTATGCTTCCATTTGGGTTATTATAACAGTTTGACTGTTCATAAAAACCCCACAAAGGCCTACCATTTGTAAAAGTAGACACTCCAAGGTATCTCATAAGGTGCATATTGTGCCTTAACATGCCCCCATTATTTCACCAATATATGCCAAAGTATGTGGTAAAAAATAATTTTGGGCATTTTTTACATACGGATTGCATGTTTGCTGGGCATTTTGTATATTTCATATGTGCCACTAAGTTCAAAACCCCCAAATTATGCTCAGCTAAGTCTTCTGAGTAAAAAGACACCCCCAATGAATGGGGCACTATGGGGGAATCTTTGGCACTATTTTGTGAAGCTACAGTGCCATATAGGAGACCAAGCCATATCAGTTTTTACCGAACTTTGAATTTTGACGCTGGGCCTATGTGCAATTTCCAAGCATCTTTGCAGGTTTTAAATTCAAACTACCCACAAAGGCCTACCATTTCTTAAAGTAGACACCCCAGGGTATTTCAAAAGGCATATTTTGAACCTTAGCTTGGGATAATTTTTCCGCTAGCGTGTACCAAGTGTAGTGGTAATAAGCATTTTTTTCTGCCTTTTTGACACACAAAGTGAGTTTGCACAGTATATTTTGCAAACCTTATGTGTACTACCACTGTATAATACTTCATATGTTGCTCAGCTATGTCTGCTGAGTACAAAAATACCCCCGTATGTACCTTTGCCAGGTATATGTGGACATCGGAGGGGCACATTTGGGACACAGCCATTCCATTTTTTTTCAAACTTTACATTTTTACGCTGTGCCCATGTCCCATTTTAGAGTATTTTACCAGGCTATATAATCCAAATACCCCATAACGCCATACCATTTCTTAAAGAAGACATCCCAGGGTATTTCAAAAGGCATATTTTGAACCTTAGCGTGGGATCATTTTTCCGCTAGCTTGTACCAGGTGTAGTGGTAATGAGCATTATTAAATGTATTTTTTAAATTTTAAAAACTTTATTTACTTTTTTAAAACTATTTTTTAAACTTTTGTTTTGCTTATTAATTTTTTTAAAGTTTCCTAAACTTTCGTAAAACTTTTTTTTACAGATTTAACATTTTACTAAGCTTTTTTTTTTACCGTTAACCCCTAACTAGCAGTAAGCAGCACTAACAGTAAATTCCCAATTTTCCCATAACTCCCACCCACCCCAGCTAGCAAAATATTTAATTATGCAATATTTAAATTAGTTAATTAAATAAATTTAACCCCTGAGGGTTAAAAAATAAATAAAAGTTAATCGTCAGGGGTTAAAAAAAATTAGATCACAGTGTAATACTGTGATCTGTACTTTAATCACTGTAGGCAGTGATCGACTGGCAGGGAAGGGGTTAATTTTATTTGGACTGGGTAAAGGGTTTTTTTTTTTTTTTTTACTTAAACGTTATTAAATCTTTTTTAAACTTATTTTTTTTACGTTTTAAAGCTTATTTTAAAACTTTTTTTAACGTTAACCCCTACTTAGCCTAACACTAAATCCCCCAATTCCCCACTAACTTCCACCCTCCCCAGCTAGCTAAATTTATAATTTTAAAATATTTAAATTAATTAATAAAATAAATTTAACCCCTGAGGGTTACAAAAAAAAAGAATTAACCCTCAGGGGTTAAAAATAAATAAATCAGACCATAGTAAAATTTAATCCCTGCCAATTGATCACTGTAGTCAGTGATCAATTGGCAGGGAAGGTGTTAATTTTTTATTAAAATGGATAAAGGGCGGTGGGATTTTAATTTAACTTTCTTTTTTTTCTCACCAGGGGGCAGGATCAGCACTGATCCATCTCCCTGCACTTCACAGTGAACCCGGAAGTGCAGGGAGGCGGAAGGTAAGTAAACACAGCACATGTGCTCGCTCTGACATGCTGTCAGAGTAGGCACATGAGCTGGGACAGCCGGATCCAGTGCTCCCGGTCTGCCTCTAATACAGAGGCAGACCGGAGCACCATTAACCCCGCGATCGCCGCGATTGCGGCGATCTGGGGTTAATTTTAACGGGTGACGGACAAGGTCCGTCACTCGTCGTTAAGGCAATCCCCTGAGTGACGGACCTCGTCCGTCACTCGTCGTTAAGGGGTTAATAGATGGCATTGTAACAACACAAGAAATTCTCATCAAGAATTTCAACTACCACTTTGTATAAGGGGTAAATTGAATTTTGTGATGCGTTTGATATCATAGTCTCTTATCTTTATGGTACCGTTCTTCAGAGATCTGTCATTCTTCAAAGGAGTTTTGATCCTTTTCAGCAGATTCTCCTCTTTTGGCCATAAAGTGTGATTTTGACGTATCTAACCTCTCTTTCACCTTCTCTTACAATGGATCCTTGTAGAAATTCATTACATTTAAAAAGTAAAATGTAAACGGCAGGGGTGGACTGAGAACCCTCAGGGCCCCCGGGCAAAATAAATCAAGGGCCCCCTTACAGGCCCCACCCATACGCCGCAGCAAGCGCCACCCATGTCCCGCCTCCATGCACCGCCTCCAGCCACACCCTACACAATCTTTAGACACAAGGAACAAAAGTGCAATAATCCCTTCAAGGCCCCAGTAGAGACTACAATTGAGGGCTAATGGGCCATGGAGGGGGGTCTTTCTAGCAGAGGCTATCTCAGTGTCCTTTAAAAAGTGTGTTAGAGAGAATCCCCTCTAGGCCCTATTAGAGACTACAATGGAGTCTAATAGGCTTGGAAGGGGGTCTTTCTAACAGAGGCCATCTCAGTGTCCTTTAGAGAGTGTGTTTAGAGAGAGTGTCCCTGCTGGAAACAGTCGCCTCCAGGCCCCAGTAGAGACTACAATTGAGGGCTAATGGGCCATGGAGGGGGGGAGCATTCTAGCAGAGGCTATCTCAGTGTCCTTTAGAGAGTGTGTTAAAAATAATTTCCTCCAGGTCCCATTAGAGACTACTATGGAGTCTAATGGGGCCTGGAGGGGGGTCTCTCCAACACTCTGGTTCCTATTCACAATATAGCAACATAACATGGCTCGCTGATACCTAGGCCAAGTTGGCTCCTCTTACCTTAATTACTGTTGCTGGCTGGCAGTCTGTGGGCTTGCTGGAAGGCTGTGGGCTTACTTGCTGCGGCTGGCAGGCTATGTGCTTGCTGGCAGGCTGTGGGCTTGCTGGCTACTGCCGGCAGGCTGTGGGCTTGCTGGCTGCGGCTGGCAGGCTGTGGCTTGCTGGATGTGGCTTGCTGGCTGTGGCTTGCTGGCTGACAGGCTGTGGCTTGCTGGCTGCGGTTGGCAGGCTGTGGGCTTGCTGGCTGGCTACTGGGGCACTTAAAGAAATAATCCATGCACAATAACCACTACTGCTCTGTGCAGTTGTTATGGTGCCAGGAGGGCCGGGCCCCCCTCCCAGAGTAAGTAGTCAAACCATTTAAGACAACTTACCTGGGGTCTGCTGGGATATGAGGCTGTAGTAGGTTATAGGAGCAGTGGTGCAATGTGTAAGGGGTGCAGTGTGTGTGAAAGGTTCAGTGTGTGTGAGGGGGTGTAGTGTGTGAATGTGTAGGGTGTGTGGGGCAATGTGTGTATGAGGGGGCTGTGTATGTGTGTGGCAATGTTAGTATGGGGGGCTGTGTGTGTATGGGTGGGCAGTGTATGTGTGTGTGTGTGAGGCAATGTGTGTAAATGTGTGGGGGCAGTGTGTGTGTATGGGGGGCAGTGTGTGAATGTGTATGGTGTGTGGGGGCAGTGTGTTTATGGGGCTAGAGTTCACTCTCACCACTGCGACCACCAGGAATCCCTGGTGGTCACAGTGTTGAGAGTGAACTCTAGCCCGTAGCTCCAGGGCTAGAGTTTACTCTCGCAAGAGCCGTAACGTTGCCGTGGTAAACACGGCAATGATCTGTGCTCGCGCAAGAAGGACCCAGAGGAGCTGCAGGCTGAGCTCCCGGGTCCTCTCTTCCTCCCTCCCCTGCCGGCTGCCCGCACGGTGCCTGCGGACAGGGGAGGGGGCAATTGCCCTCCTCTTACTCCCCCCCTCTCTTCTTACCCCCCTTCTTACTCCCACCCTCTACTTACTCCCCCCTCCCCCCTCTTCTTAACCCCCTCCCTCTTTTTATTCCCCCTCCCCCTCTTCTTACCCCCTTCTTACTCCCCCTCTCTTCTTACTCCCCCCTCTTCTTACCCCCCACCCCCTCTTCTTACTCCCCCCTCCCTCTCTTCTTACTCCCCCCTCTTCTTACCCCCCTCCCCCCTCTTCTTACTCTTCCCTCCCCCTCTTCTTACTCCCCCTCCCCCTCTTCTTACTCCCCCCCTTCCTCTTTTTACTCCCCCCTCCCCCCCTTCTTACCCCCTTCTTACTCCCCCCTCCCTTCTTACTCCCCCCTCCCCCTCTTCTTACCCCCTTCTTACTCCCCCCTCTCTAATTACTCCCCCCTCATCTCTTCTTACCCCCCTCTCTCTCTTCTTACTCCCCCTCCCTCTCTTTTTACCACCCCTCCCTCTCTCTTCTTACCCCCTCCCTCTTCTTACCCCCCTCCCTCTCTCTTCTTACCCCCCTCCCTCTCTCTTCTTACCCCCCTCCCTCTCTTCTTACCCCCCTCCCTCCCTCTCTTCTTACCCCCCTACCTCCCTCTTCTTACCTACCTCTCTCTTTTTACCCCCCACCTCTCTCTTTTTACCCCCCTCCCTCTCTCTTTTTACCCCCTCCCTCTCTCTTTTTACCCACCCTCTCTCTTTTTACCCCCCTCCCTCTCTCTTTTTACCCCCTCTCTCTTTTTACCCCCTCCCTCTCTCTTTTTGCCCCCCTCCCTCTCTCTTTTTACCCTCCCTCTCTTTTTTACCCCCCCTCCCTCTCTCTTTTACCCCCTCCCCTCCCTCTTCTGTGGTGGGGGAAGCGCCTGAGCCGGTGTGTAGTCCTCTTCGGATAAAAATAATAAAAATTGTCCGAGAGGTGTGAGCAGTTCCCAGTTATGGCCGCCATCATAGGCCCCTGAGCACTCTGGGCCTGCTGCCACAAATCCCCGATGTTCATCCCCATTCGGGGTGCCTCTTGTCTTGTTTTTTTGTTTTTTTCCCCCCATCTGGGTTGTGGGCACCGGTGAGAGTTGTTGGGCTTCGTAGGTCCGGTCTGGGTCTTGGAGAACCGGTTAATTAGCAGCCCTGCTGTCAGAAGCTCCGCCCCCCCCAAATAGCCATTTTAAAGGTGTTGTTTGTTTTGATTTCAAATGGAAACATATCCAATGTGTCGGAAAACTCTCTGAATTTGTTAGCGTCAATGGGTTGTCGTTTTGTGGGTTTGTGATCCTCTAATCGTAGGATACCTTTCAGAACGTTTTTTTATGGAGTTTGAAGAAATGAAAGTCCTGTGATTAGGGTATGTTTAATGAAATGTAGTGATGTACCGAACTGTTCACTGGCGAATAGTTCCTGGCGAACATAGCGTGTTCGCGTTCGCCACGGCGGGTGAACATATGCACGGTTCGATCCACCCCCTATTCATCATCATTGACTAAACTTTGACCCTGTGCCTCACAGTCAGCAGACACATTCCAGCCAATCAGCAGCAGACCCTCCCTTCCAGACCCTCCTTTGAAGAATGACAGATCTCTGAAGAACGGTACCATAAAGATAAGAGACTATGATATCAAACGCATCACAAAATTCAATTTACCCCTTATACAAAGTGGTAGTTGAAATTCTTGATGAGAATTTCTTGTGTTGTTACAATGCCATCTATTAAAAACAAAAAACAAAACATTTTTTTCACTATAATAGATTGAATAGCAGTTAGTTGTCTGCAGGCGTCTGTGTGTCAGGCTAACAGCGTGTACTCTGCCAACCTCTGCCAGTGCACAGTGCCACTCATATCTGGTGTCACAATAGCGTGCATTTAAAAACAAAAACGTTTTTTGACTGTAATCTAATAGCAGTCGGTGTCCTTCAAGCGGGTGTCAGGCCTACAGTGTGTACTCTGCCAACCTCTGCCAGTGCACAGTGCCACTAATATCTGGTGTCACAATAGCTTGCATTTAAAAACAAAAAAAGTTTTTGACTGTAATATAAGAGCAGTCAGTGTCCTTCATAAGTGTGTGTCAGGCCTACAGCGTGTACTCTGCCAACCTCTGCCAGTGCACAGTGCCACTCATATCTGGTGTCACAATAGCTTGCATTTTAAAACAAAAAAGTTTTTGACTGTAATATAATAGCAGTCAGTGTCCTTCATAAGTGTGTGTCAGGCCTACAGCGTGTACTCTGCCAACCTCTGCCAGTGCACAGTACCACTTTTATCTGGTGTCGCAATAGAGTGCATTTAAAAACCCAAAAACTTTTTTCACTGTTATAGATAGATTAGCAGTTAGTTGTCTGCAAGTGGGTGTCAGGCCTATAGCGTGTACTCTGCCAACCTCTGCCAGTGCACAGTGCCACTCATATCTGCTGTCACAATAGCGTGAATTTAAAACCCCAAAAACATTTTTCACTGTTATAGATTGAATAGCATTTAGTTGTCTTCAAGCGGGTGTGTCAGGCCTACAGCGTCTACTCTGCCAACCTCTGCCAGTGCACATTGCCACTCTTATCTGGTGTAACAATAGCATGCATTTAAAAACCAAAACATTTTTGTGACTGTAATATGATAGCAGTCAGTGTCCTTCATAAGTGTGTGTCAGGCCTACAGCGTGTACTCTGCCAACCTCTGCCAGTGCACAGTGCCACTCTTATCTGGTGTCGCAATAGATTGCATTTAAAAACCAAAACACTTTTTTCACTGTTATAGATTGAATAGCATCTAGTTGTCTGCAAGCGGGTGTCAGGCCTACAGCGTGTATGCTGCCAACCTCTGCCAGTGCACAGTGCCACTCATATCTGGTGTCACAATAGCGTGCATTTAAAAACCCCAAAACTTTTTTCACTGTTATAGATTGAATAGCAGTTAGTTGTCTTCAAGCGGGTGTGTCAGGCCTACAGCGTCTACTCTGCCAACCTCTGCCAGTGCACAGTGCCACTCATATCTGGTGTCACAATAGCATGCATTTAAAAACCCCAAAACTTTTTTCACTGTTATAGATTGAATAACAATTAGTTGTCTTCAAGCGGGTGTGTCAGGCCTACAGCGTGTACTCTGCCAACCTCTGCCAGTGCACATTGCCACTCATATCTGGTGTCACAATAGCGTGCATTTAAAAACATTTTTTTTTTCATTGTTATAGATTGAATAGCAGTTAGTTTTCTTCAAGCGGGTGTGTCAGGCCTACAGCGTGTACTCTGCCACTGCACAGTGCCACTCATATCTGGTCTCACAGTAGCTTGCACGCATAGTACCACTAATCCACAAAAAAAAGACAGGCAGAGGCAGGCCACCCCGCAGGGGCCATCATGGTCGTGGTGCTGTGATTCCCTTTTGCCCTAGAATAATGCCCAGTTTTCAGAGGCCACGTACCCTGAACTTGAAAAGATCTGAGGACATAGTTGACTGGCTAACACAGGGCACCCAATCTTCTACAGCTTCCGCTCGGAACCTTGACGCGCCATCCTCCTCCAGCTTAGCTTCGGGCACCTCTCAAGATACCACTCACCCGCCTGCCGCCACCACCAACACTAGCACCACAGCTACTTCACTTTATCTGTCAGAGGAGTTATTTACACATCCGTTTAAAGAAATGAGTGAAGCGCAACCATTATTGCCAGAGGATGTAGATAACAGGGATATGTCTCAGTCAGGCAGCATTACACACATGGAGGTACGGTGTGATGATGATGATGTTGTACCCGCTGCTGCTTCCTTTTCTGAGTTGTCAGATACAAGCGAAGCGGTTGATGATGACGATGCGTCCATGGATGTCACGTGGGTGCCCGCTCGGCAAGAAGAAGAACAGGGCGAAAGTTCAGATGGGGAGACAGACAGGAGGAGGAGACGAGTTGGAAGCAGTGGGGGGTCGTCGCAAGGAGCTAGTGGCACAGTCAGACAGCATGCATCGGCACCCGGGGTCAGCCCGACAGCACGCCAATCAACGCATGCTGTGTCCACCACCAGAATGCCGTCATTGCAGAGCTCAGCAGTGTGGCATTTTTTTTGTGTGTCTGCCTCTGACAACAGCGATGCCATTTGCAACCTGTGCCAAAGGAAACTGAGTCGTGGGAGGTCCAACACCCACCTAGGTACAACTGCTTTGCGTAGGCACATGATCTCACATCACAAACGCCTATGGGATCAACACATGAGTACAAGCAGCACGCCTACTCTAAGCCGCCATCCTCCTCCTGGTCCAGCATCTTCAGCCATGTCAACCACTGCTGTCCTCCTTGCCCCCTCTCAACCATCCGCCACTCCGTCTCCCGCCTTGAGCAGTTCCCGCTCATCTGTCCACAGTCATGTGTCTGTCAAGGACATGTTTGAGCGTAAGAAGCCAATGTCACCAAGTCACCCCCTTGCCCAGCGTCTGACAGCTGGCTTGTCCGAACTATTAGCCCGCCAGCTTTTACCATACAATCTGGTTGAGTCTGAGGCGTTCAAAAAATTTGTAGCTATTGCGACACCGCAGTGGAAGGTACCCGGACGGAATTTCTATTCACAAAAGGCAATCCCCAACCTGTACTCGATCGTGCAAAAGGAAGTCATGGCATGTCTGGCACACAGTGTTGGGGCAAGGGTCCATCTGACCACTGATACCTGGTCTGCAAAGCATGGTCAGGGCAGGTATATCACCTACACTGGACAAAATTGAATCTACAATACAATAATAACAGACATAGCATAATACTATTGATATATAAGAAAGAGTGGAAGTATAAATGGTAGTTCACACTCACAAACCAAATTTGATTGTAGGCATATCTTATCAAACGATGTAAATCTCAAAGTTGGTGGACCATCATAGGATACATAGAAGGGAATAAGAAAGCAAAATAGTGCAGAGTCTCTGCACTATTTTGCTTTCTTATTCCCTTCTATGTATCCTATGATGGTCCACCAACTTTGAGATTTACATCGTTTAATAAGATATGCCTACAATCAAATTTGGTTTGTGAGTGTGAACTACCATTTATACTTCCACTCTTTCTTATATATCAACAGTATTATGCTATGTCTGTTATTATTGTATTGTAGATTCAATTTTGTCCATATCTATTGAGGACCCGGAGGAGTCCTTATCTACTATACATTTAGTACAAGGGTAATTGTTTTCTTGTTGTTCACTATTACCCACTAAGAGCGTGTCTTATTCACTAGGAGGTGAATCTACATTTTCTATATTTGGGTTATATCACCTACACTGCGCATTGGGTAAACCTGCTGACGGCTGACAAGCAAGAAATGCGTGGCATTGCAGAGGAGTTGGTGACACCGCCACGACTTGCAGGCAGTCCTGCTGCCACCTCCTCTACTCCTCCTACTCCATCCTCTTCCATAACCTCCTCGGCTGAGTCCTCTTGTGCTGCTGCGTCTTGCTCCACATCAACGGCACCCCCCCAGCTCCCCAGGTACTATTCCACATCCCGGATACGGCAGTGTCACGCCGTCTTGGGTTTGACTTACCTGAAAGCAGAGAGTCACACCGGACAAGCACTCCTGTCCGCCCTGAACGCACAGGTGGAAAAGTTGCTGACTCCGCAGCAACTGGATATCGGCAAAGTGGTGTGTGACAACGGAAAAAATTTGATAGCGGCATTGAAGTTGGGCAAGTTGACACATGTGCCGTGCATGGCACATGTGTGTAATCTGATCGTACAACGCTTTGTGCATAAGTACACAGGCTTACAGGACGTCCTGAAGCAGGCCAGGAAGGTGTGTGGCCATTTCAGGCATTCCTACACGGCCATGGCTCACTTTGCCGATATCCAGCGGCAAAACAACATGCCAGTGAGGCGCTTGATTTGCGACAGCCCTACACGTTGGAATTCAACACTCCTAATGTTCGACCGCCTGCTCCAACAAGAAAAAGCTGTTAATGAATATTTGTATGACATGGGTGCTAGGTCAGCCTCTGGGGAGCTGGGAATTTTTTTGCCACGTTACTGGACGCTCATGCGTCATGCCTGTAGGCTCATGCTCTGAATGAGAAGACGCTTAGCTTAGTCAGGTTGCTACTTTGTTACTTAGAAGCTAGACTTAGGCTGGGGTAGAACTTTTGATTTCCACTTTTATTTCGCGAAGTTTTCCAGCCTAGTTAAGCATCCACTTTTCTACCAATACCTAGACTTAGGCTGAGCTCGTATTTTGTTTTGTTTTTACAATGGGAATAAGTGGGCATCTGAGTCCTGGCTGGATGGGAGACATTCCCTGCATCTGAGAGACACGGGCAGCTCCTGTGTCTCTGGGGAAAGCTCACAAACTAGCAACTTCATACTATTGTAACTTTGTATCTTTCCCTAATAGCACTACTCTGGGACCTTAGCGTTCTATCAATAAGCACTAACAGATCGTCCCAGCTACTTTGTCTACATTATTTTTGTATAAGAAATCCACTACCTTTGTAATTTGGGGCTGACTACTACTCAGTTAAATCGACCTACTTGGGTATCTTTACATACAGGGGGAAGTTTTCCAATTCTATTATGACTTCATTGTTTTTCCCCCACACTGTATGCCTTTGATCCCGATTTATCTCACCAGTGCAGTCAGCATCCCCACGGTTTACCATATACTCCAGGGAAGGACACCCTGGGGTCTGGGGTATCCCCCCCAGAATATACAGTTGGGCTACATTTTATGCAGACACTCTGACACTATAGGGTTGATCTGTGTTCTGGTGCTATATACATTTAGGTAGATACTCTTTTACCGTATGCTAGTATGAGCAAATAGCCTCTACGGATTGTGGTACAGTACTCTCTACAGTGATCTGGCCAGTACCCCCCCATCGTCAGTACAGCCATATGGACCAACCCCCACTCCTATACCCCATGATTTTTTTTTAGTCTCTGTACGTTTTTCTATTAAAGATTTATTATTTTCCTTACTCTGTACATCTATTACTCTGCACACCAAGGGAGTGAATACCCTATTGTGGGCACACCCTCAGTCGAGTGTGTTCTGGTAGATGGATTTTGCTTTCCTCTCCGAACACCTCGATTCTTGGGATTTATTCTATTTTCTAATACTTATTGCGTTGGGTTAAGCCCTTTAGTTGTTGCCCATTTAGTCTTTGCCTTGGCTCCAGAGCTGGACCTTTCTAGCTCTATAGCCATCTTCCTTTTCCTAATATAGCTCTGAATGACGTTTGACTTGCGTGACTTATCCGCCACCAACTAGGGTTCAAGCCGCCATGTTTTAGGGCACTTTCTGCCTGTGAAACAAACATCAATTTTTCTGGCCGCTGCTACAGCCCCGGCTGCAACAATACCAAATTTTTCAGGCATGTGTACATGCCTAATTTTTAGGCCCACTGGTGCAGCACTGTGGCTTCAAAAACCAAACCAAAAAAAAAATCCTCCAAGATGGCACCAATATACCAGTGGTCTAAGCATCTTCCCACCTTGGCCTAAAAAAGGGGAGGTGATTCAACAATTAAAAATCGCTGCCATTTACACGTCCACTGATAGGAGACGCGGAAGGTATTAAACTGATATGAACAATACTAAACTCACCACTCCTATCTGGTGGCACATTAGCTTGCCCGCGCAGTGCCCCAAATTTCAAGTAAGAGGACCGACCAAGCATCTTCTTCCATCTCCCTGTTACATAAATCAATGCCATATCCATAGAAATTGTAGAGAATATCCAGGATAGTTTTACAGGGCCAAATCATGTCGCCTGTTGAAAGAGGTGACCTTGCTCGGGTCCCAGGTGTGCGGTTCCTAAAATGGCTGCCATATACACGTCCACTGATAGGAGACGCGGAAGGTATTAAACTGATATGAACAATACTCCACTCCTATCAGTAGGTCCGTCCCATTGTGATTTATGCCCCCCACCCACCGCGCAGGGATGGGGGCCGGGGGGAGGAAAGTAGGCCCCCCATGGTGATTTATGGCCCCCACCCACCGCGCAGGGGTGGGGGCCGAGGGGGGAGGACAGTAGGTCCCCCCATTGTGATTTAAGGCCACAGTCCAGGTGTTAGTCCCCTTGAAACAACTTTTCCATCACTTTTGTGGCCAGAAAGAGTCCCTGTTGGTTTTAAAATTCGCCTGCCCATTGAAGTCAATGGCGGTTCGCCGGTTCGCGAACATTTGCGGAAGTTCGCGTTCGGCGTTTGGCGTTCGCGAACCGAAAATGTCGAGTTCGCGACAACACTACTGAGCAATAAAAATGCAGAGTGAATAAGGGGGAGTAATATTATTATTATTTGGGAACTAGTTGGAATTGATAAGTTAATTAAATAGTGAGATACAGTAAGTGACGATTTAGACTGTAGATCAGAGGTTTGTACACTAGATGAATTTGTAATGATGTGATCACTGCTCATTTTCAGGAAAATGACAACTCTGGCAAAGGATTGAAAATAACAGGATGCTGAAAATTACAGTGGAGTTTAATGTGCAAACAAATTGTTGGTGAGGATATGTAATAAATCGCCAGATAGCATGGGCATTAAAGTGCCTTGAATTGTTATATCTTTGAAAATGACTACAAGAATTATACTAGTTAAAAAGCTATATAAAAGAATAGAAAACATACACTTTTTGTATCAATAAAAATCCAAATGAATGTAATTTGGTTTGCATTATGTAAGATGCTTCAGAAAATATAATGAATATTTACAGCCTAGGTTTTTTTGATAGTTTATAGAGTTACATATTTTCTACTGTGATTTCTCATTGCTCATTTATAATTCTGATTACAAGACACATTTTAATATTAAAGGTACACTCCAATGCCCAAATACAAAAGAATATAATTATTTAGTATTAAAAAAAACAATGAAAACATGGAATTATACTTTTTTTATTTGGGGTATAACTAAAAATGGTTGTAAAAGCTGTAGTTCTCTTGCAAGCTTTTACCTTTTTCAGTAGCCCAGACTTTCTGCAGCTGCCCAATCATACATTTCCAATTTAGTTTGAATGCCTGCCTCTTGAGTTTATCCCAACTTTGTTAAACTACCAGGAAGTAACACAATTGATTGTCTAATTGACAGTGAGAGGGGTGTAAAAGGTTAATTTATAAATTTGTCAATTTATATTACAATCTGCACTTTGTAAAATGAAAAAAGAGGACTCACTTTTCACATATAAAGCATTTCAACAAGGTCCTTTAATCTAACCCATTCATGTCCAAAATCCAGCCCACGGGCCAATTGCGGCCCGCGTTCTGGTTTAATACGGCCCCACAGGTAATTTGCCTAATCTATCTATTGTAGCCCCCATTAAATCCCCGAGCGCTGCATAGGATCCCTGGACCTTTGAACACTGCAGTCCTGAGCGGCGCACAGGGATTCACTGGGGGCCAAGAGATTGTGAGAATGCAGTCACTGCTCATCCTCAGTCTGCGTTCTCACAACCTCTTGGACGTTGCGGGATCTCTTGGACATCGACGTTGCGGGATTTGGTTCCTTCTCTCTGGAGGCAGAAAATGAAGGGGCAGAATAAAAGAGGTAAGTGGCAGAGAATGAAGGGGCAGAATAAAAGAGAGAAGGGGTAGAGAATGAAGGGTCAGAAAAAAAAGAGAGAAGGGGCAGAGAATGAAGGGTCAGAAAAAAAGAGGGAAGGGGCAGATAATGAAGGGGCAGAATAAAAGAGGGAAAGGGCAGAGAATGAAGGGACATAATAAAAGAGGGAAGGGGCAGAATAAAAGAGAGAAGGGGCAGAGAATGAAGGGACAGAATGAAGGGACAGAATAAAAGATAGAAGGGGCAGAATTAAAGAGAGAAGGGGCAGAGAATGAAGGGACAGAATGAAGGGACAGAATAAAAGAGAGAAGGGGCAGAATAAAAGAGAGAAGGGGCAGAGAAAGAAGGGACAGAATGAAGGGACAGAATAAAAGATAAAAGGGGCAAAATTAAAGAGAGAAGGAGCAGAGAATGAAGGGACAGAATAAAAGAGAGAAGCGACAGACTGAATGGACGGAATAAAATATAGAAGGGAGAGAATGAAGGGACAGAATAAAGGAGAGAATGGACAGAATGAAGGGGCAGAATAAAAGAGAGAAGAGACAGAATGAAGGGGCAGAATAAAATAGAGAAGGGACAGAATGAAGGGACAGAATGAAGAGAGACAAGATAAAAGAGAGAAGGGACAGAAAAAAGAGAGACAGAATAAAGAGATGAAATGAAAAGTATGCAGTTTGCAATACATTTTGCATAAAATAGTTAATTTGCATTTAATTTTAATGGTTCAAAGAATGTCAGGCAAAATGGTCAGCCCTCATGCATGTTCACTTCATCAAATCTTGCCCTCTTTGGAAATGTATGTTTACTAACCCATTAGTAAACATACATTTTCAAGATGTATTTCTAATTGATTTTATACAAAGTTACAAATACATCTGACAATGTTATAGTAATTTGTTTTTAGGAGTCTCATGTGAGGTGGTAGGGAGCGTAAGACTAGAAAATCAAATATAAGGAAGAATAGTATGGCATGCCACAACAGTGAAAATGTACTCCAGTTTACTGAGATCAAGGGCTTTGTCAAGATCAGTGTGAATCAGTGCAACATAATTTAAAGGGACAATATAGTCACCTGAGCAACTTTAACTTAATGAAGCAGTTTTGGTGTATAGAACATGCCCCTGCAGCCTCACTGCTCAATCCTCTGCCATTTAGGAGTTAAATACCTTTGTTTATGAACCTTAGTCACACCTCCCTGCATGTGACTTGCACAGCCTTCCATAAACACTTCCTGTAAAGAGAGCCCTATTTAGGCTTTCTTTATTGCAAGTTCTGTTTAATTAAAAATGTCTTATCCTCTGCTATGCTAATAGCTTGCTAGACCCTGCAAGAGCCTCCTGTATGTGATTAAAGTTCAATTTAGAGATTGAGATACAATTATTTAAGGTAAATTACATCTGTTTGAAAGTGAAACCAGTTTTTTTTTTCATGCAGGCTCTGTCAATCATTGCCAGGGGAGGTGTGGCTAGGGCTGCATAAACAGAAACAAAGTGATTTAACTCCTAAATGACAGTGAATTGAGCAGTGAAATTGCAGGGGAATGATCTATACACTAAAACTGCTTTATTTAGCTAAAGTAATTTAGGTGACTATAGTGTTCCTTTAATTATAATTCTCATATTTACTAAAACTAATTACAGTTGGAATTTGGCCAACCCAACACTATCTGCACCAATTGACTGGACGCATTTGGTGTTTGTTTAAAATCAGTACTGCACATCTGAACCCTTTACAGATTATAGCAGTGGTTCCCAAATCTTTTAGGTTCAAGGTGCCCTTAAAAATGAAATATTTTTACAAGGTGCCCCAAGTAAATTCTAGGTTATATATCTGTAAACCACTGTGGCATATACTGAAGCTATAGTATAATGTATAGTGTTGGTGTTTGACTGAAAGGGTGCTTGTATATAATTTTAGTGTTTTAATACAGGGGTGTGTTTGTATTAAATGTTTGCGTTTAAATACAGGGGTGTGTTTGAATGTATTGTACTCTTTTAAATGTGGATGTATATTTGTGTGTAGTATTTGTGTTTGAGTGTAGAGGTGTATTTGTGCGAAGTTTGATTTGATAGTTGGAGTGTGTTTGTTTGTAGTTTTTATGTTTGTAAGCTGGGATATATGCATATTTACAAACATATACCTAGATACCTACACAGACACATGCACACAGATACAAACATAAACCTTCACAGACACATACACTGACACACACACAGATACACAGGTACACACACACTGGCACACACAAATACAAATATATATCTTCACAGGTATAAACACACACTGGCATACATATGGCATATGGCAAACATATACCTACACACAAAAACAAATACATGCACAGACAAATACACACATACACACTGGCACACACAGGCACACAAATGCACACACATATCTACACATACACACTGGCACACAGACACAGGCACACTGGCACACACATACACACATAGATACACACTGACACTCACAGGTACACTCTGGCATACACACATGCACAAACAAATCACAATTTGCATATTATTAATCACCTCCATGCTTCCATACTTTTGGTTGCAGAGAGATGAGTTCCTTGGGTTGGCTGCTGCTGATGGTAGTCTGCCTGCAGTGCCAGCAGACTAGGTACAATAATCACTATGACCCTGCTTGGAGCACTGAAACAGTGCTACCTACAGATTCTGCTCTCTGTGGGACACAGAGGGACACAAGAAAACTGCGCCCAACTAGCATAGCACATCATGAGAGCACTCTCGCTATACTCACTATGACCCTGCTTGGAGTACTGAAACAATGCTACCTATAGATTCTGCCCTCTGTGGGATGGCTTATATGATGGGAAGGCAACCTGGCTTGCATTTACGCCAGTGGTTGGTTCTGCCCATTTGTGGTGGAGCTAGTGATTCAATTATTGGTCCATCCCTTTTGCCTCCCTCCTATCATCATCCCAATTCTCTGGATGCTGGAGTTGGGAGGCATGAGCAAAATGCACACGGTCATCATTTCATCATTTCATCAAGTCATCATTTAAATCCATAAATTTGTCCTTTCTTGTTCAATAGTTCATGTTGATGGTGATATTTGAAAGGAAGGGTTATTACTTTATTGGCACATGTTAAACAAATGTCACAGCACCCTAAAGCTTTGTTGATGACCAATTGCATGCCTTAGTGGTAATCCATTTTATATATAATTCCAGAATAATTACTTAACAAAACAGACAACTATTTATATGAATTACAATGTACTGTAATGTCCCGTAAATTACAAAGATTTCACACTGCAGTTAAAATTCTCGCAATAAATAAAATGTCAGAAGCTGCTTTATACTATAGAGTAAATGTGGCTCAAATTACTTAATGGCATCCAAAATCTTTAAGAAATATTTTATGCATCTAGTTGTAGTTGGAATAATTAAGCCTGTTGTGGTGTAGGAAAAAGTGGTTCCTAACCTCAAAAGGATTGCTGTAACAAAGTGACTCCTGAGAGTACATGCACGTTTTGGCTTTTTTATTTAATGGGAAGATAATATTTTTAAATATAGAAAGAAAAAGAAAAAAACAAGCAACCAATAATTCACAGTGTGATACAGCACTGCCAAGTGTAGGTTCATTACAGCATGGTGCACCGTTTTGACACATATTTACTTGGTTGCCTGACATTGATGGGAACAATTTTCACAGGCTTCAGCTGTAGCTCCAGATAATGTGACTTCCATCAATCTTAATCAGCTTGGTATTTTTCCTGTAGAGCTGTATTGAAGCACTGCCCCAGGAAGCACCTTTGGTAGCCAGCTGAGGAGTGGCCAGTAAAGGTATATCTAGGCTGTAATGTAAACACTGCCCTTTCTCTGAAATTACAGTGTTTACAGCAAAAATCTTGAAGGGAATGATTTTATTCACCAGAACATATACAATAAGCTGCAATTGTTCTGGTGACTGTAGTGTCACTTTAAGATTTACTGATGTGTCTCTGCTTGTGTCTGTTTGTCATCGTGTATGTCTGCCTGTATATATATGTTGTCCTATTCCACAGCATCTTCAATGACTCAGAATATTCTCTAGTATTCCAGCTATAGTGAAACAAAACATAAATGAAAAAATACTTTCACACTTTCAAAAACATTCATGCAATAAAATGTGCATATAATCCACTCCTGTGTGTATTTCCAATGCCCTGACTTTGACTTTGATTAATGACCATGCTTGCTCGTTCTTGCCTCTTAAGAGGTATAATTTTAAACCCACACAATATTTAAGACTGGTAATGTAAATTTATGTTCAGGTTTCTTCTTGCTATGTATTTTGGCCAAGTTCAGAGTTATGAAACACATTAAAAATAAACTGTTTATTTACTAAAGGGAATTCAAAGTCAATTTAAGATTTAATTCCAGAATAGCCAAACTGAAAGCATATAATGAGAAGAGGGAGTAGCATCTTGGTACATTGTCTGAGGTAGATACATTCTTAGTTGTGGCTGGATATGTGAAAAGTACAACAAAATATAGTGTAGTATATCCAGAGCAGGTGCAAGGATTTTTGGGTACACAGGTGAAGATGATTTTGGCACCCCCCCAGAAAAGTATCTTCACCTGTGTGCCTCTTAACCAGCCTTTTGTTTCTTATCCCCTTTTTTAAATGTCATATCCCCTTTAGTGTTAGAGATGTCGCGAACATAAAATTTTCCGTTCGCGAACGTCGAACGCGAACTTCCGCAAATGTTCGCGAACGGGCGAACCGGGCGAACCGCCATTACTTCAATAGGCAGGTGAATTAAAACCCACAGGGACTCTTTCTGGCCACAATAGTGATGGAAAAGTTGTTTCAAGGGGACTAACACCTAGACTGTGGCATGCCGGAGGGGGATCCATGGCAAAGCTCCCATGGAAAATTACATAGTTGATGCAGAGTCTGGTTTTAATCCATAAAGGGCATAAATCACCTAACATTCCTAAATTGTTTGGAATAACGTGCTTTAAAACATCAGGTATGATGTTGTATCGATCAGGTAGTGTAAGGGTTACGCCCGCTTCACAGTGACAGACCAAACTCCCCGTTTAATGCACCACAAACAACAGTCCATTTGCACAACCGCAAACTCCCCATTTGCACAAGATTGGATACCAAGCTAGCCATGTCCCGTTCCTTGTCCTCACTGATGTCATTGAAGGTCTCTTCCTCCACCCAGTCACGTACAACACCAAGGGTCCCTGAAAGGTGACAACAAGCCCCCTGTATTTTTTTTAAATGTACACTACTGTTACACCAGATATGAGTTGCACTGGTGTGACACTGTGCCCTGACAGGCCCTGAAACGCACACGTGTGAAGGAAACTGACTGCTATTATTTCACAGTCAAATTTCTAGTTTTTTTTTTTTATGTACACTACTGTTACACCAGATATGAGTTGCACTGGTGTGACACTGTGCCCTGGCAGGCCCTGAAATGCACACGTGTGAAGGAAACTGACTGCTATTATATTACAGTCAAAAAAGTTTTTTTTTTTTTTAAATGCAAGCTATTGTGACACCAGATATGAATGGTGGCACTGGGCAAGTGGGCACAGTATACACTGTGAGCCTGACACACACGCTGGCAGGCAGACAACTGCAATTAGATTACACAGGAAAAAAAAAAGCAGACTGATGTTCTAGCCCTAAAAAGGGCTTTTTGGGGTGCTGTCCATACAGCAGAGATCAGATGAGTCCTTCAGGACTGTAGTGGACACTGAATACACTAGCCTAGCTATCGATTTCCCTATTAAATCAGCAGCAGCTACACTGTCCCTCCTCTCACTAAGAATGCAGCTTCCGGGGGGCGGGGCCTATTTCGTGTGAGCTCCCTCAATATCTCACTTTAAGCAGCTATCAACAAGCGAATTTCACCCCAGAAGGGGATGACCCAGCAATGTTGCTCCTACCTGACCGACCCGACATGCTTAATAGCGGTCAGCAACTCGACAGAGTCTTACTTACCTCCGCGTGGCAAGTGGTGCTCACCGGGCGGGAGAGGCGGCCGATCTCCCGATCCTGGGATGCCCAGGAGCAGCTACTTCCCGGCAGGAGCTCCGTTACCCCCCCTCGGACCGGTGGGGGTTATCCCGGTCCACCCCTGAGAGGCTGTCTGGAGCTAATGGACGCACAGAGCACAGCCGCCCAGGCTGACATACTCATATGTGACTCTCCCAATATGGCGGCAGCCGCGTGTCCTCCTGGTTCCAGCAAAGCATGGCAGGATATTGAGTCTAAGCTGGACAGACTTTTTAATCAATTTTGGAAGCAAATAACAAGCAGGAATCCCCAACAAGCTCCACCAAAGCCCCAACAAGCTCCACCACAGCTAAGCGAAGCAGTCCCCATTAAAATCCACCAACGCAAAAGGCGTCGAAGACGGGACCGGAGGCACAAACAGAAATGCAGAGCCTGCCCCATGTCAAGCACTCGCCTTCACCTTAAGCCACCACAATCCCGCACCAGACGTGAAGCACCACCGGGACAGATCCGACCACCCAACAAAACAAGCTTCCACCACCTCAAGCCGCGAACCCGGCACTCAGCCAGAGACTTGCCTTTGTTGTTCCAGGTATCAGGGACTCCCAGGGTCTGCATCTGGCACCCAGAAGGGATCGGATGAGCACAAGCAGTAAACAGCAGCCTGCCAAGCATGTCCCACTATAGCCGATCCTCCACACCATGCCTTTGATCACATGAACTGCTCTCTGCACATTAACTAATCGTAAAGTAGCAAGCGTTTAAACATGTCATTATTTCACCTCCTAAAGAGTTTATTGTCGTAGTTCCTTACATGCCTTTACCTTAACCGTTCATGTATTATGTTATTCACTAGTCTCATCTCATGGGGCGACTCACACTTGATATATAACTAGTGGTGGAGCTGCTGATATAAATACACAGTTGATAACGTGCAAGCTACACCCTAAACATGACAGCCATTTTTCACAACAATGTACTGCTATATACTCATACCCTCAGTGCAACTAGCCATGATATCTGCACGTTCAGCCTAGCATGCTCAAATATAACACACTTCTGTCTAAAAAAAAAAAAAATAAATAAAAAAAAATAATAAAAAAAAAAAAAGAATGCAGCTTCCGAATGAATCTAAAATGGATGCTGTCCAGGAGGTGGGAGAGTCTGGGAGGGAGGGTCTGCTGCTGATTGGCTGGAATGTGTCTGCTGACTGTGAGGTACAGGGTCAAAGTTTACTCAATGATGACGAATAGGGGGCGGACCGAACATCGCATATGTTCGCCATCCGTGGCGAATGCGAACAAGCGTTGTTCGCCGGGAACTATTCGCCAGCAAACTGTTCGGGACATCTCTATTTAGTGTATGTTAGCCCCTTATTCTTACCCATTGTGTGTCTTCCACCTCCCTTGTGTATCACTTACAACCCCCCTTTGTGTGTATTTCTCCCCCAGCGCCTTTGTGTGTCTCCTTCCCTCCCAGCCCCTTTGTGTCTTTTTCTCTTTCCAGCTCCTTTGTGTTTTTCTCTTTCACCCCTAGCCCGTCTGTCTCCCCAAGCCACTCTGTGTCTCTTTATCCTCTTCTCCAACCCCTCTGTATCTTTGTCACCCCCCGTCCCTTTGTATTTCCACCCCAGGCTCTTCTGTGTGTCTCTTTCATCCCCAGCCCCTCTGTGTATCTTTCCCATCCCCAGGCCCATCTGTGTCACCTGTCCCTTAGTGTTTCTCTCCCCTCGCCTTCCTTTCCATTAGTTGTCATCTTCTTTGTCCCTCCATTTCCCTTAGTTTATCTTTCCCCTCCCTCACCCTTAATGTTCCTCTCCCCTCCCTCCCCTGTCCCTTAGTGGTCCTCTACCCTCCCCTTCCTGTCCATTAGGGGTCCTCTTCCATGTCCCTTAGTGTTCCTCTCTCCTCCATGTCCCTTAGTGTTCTTCTCCCCTCCCTCCCCTGCATGTTACTCTCCCCTCCCTCCCATGTCCCTTAGTGTTCCTCTCCCCCCCTTAGTGGTCCATTACCCCCTAACCTCTTAGTGGTCCGCTCCCCTCCATCCTCACCGTTAGTGCTCTCCCCTCCCTGGTCTGCCTCCTACCTTTCTTGTTAACGCTGACAGTGTTTGAATTAGGAAAATCAAAGAGACAGGCTTTCTTTTTTTTTAAATAAGTGTATATTAAGTAGGTGTGCATGTGTGCACGTGTGTGTGTGTGTGTGTGTGTGTATGTGTGGGTGGGTGTAAATCTATTGAGAAATCTGGTATCTGGCATTACACATATTGATTTCCGTTTGGAAGCATCCAACTAGTCTTCAAGAGATCTTGACTTTTCATTTAAAATGAATGTAATGTCTTTAAGTCTTTAACCTAATGAGGATTAATCATTACTAGATGGAAATTAATGCTTAGCTTGTCGCTTGTGTTGAGGTGACCTGAAATTGTATTAAAACATGAAATGGGATTGCATTTTCTAACTGTAATTTACTCAATTACATCAGTAAAATTATGCAGAGAAAATTTACTTATTCTTTACTTACAAATTTTATAGTAAGGGAGTACAAGTTAATAAGCATAAAAAAAATATGTTTAATAGTGCTTTATTCGAGCACAAACAATACATTATATAAAAAAACAACACAAAAGGTATTAGTAAGTAAAACAGCAAATTATAAAATAAAGTCAATAGCCAACAATAATAACCCCCCCAAAAAAGGACCAACAAGCATCTGTGTAGTCCAATAACAGTTTAAAACCACAGATCTGGAGACAGCACTAATAGAACACACCAACTAGGCAATTACTCCTGGTAAAAAGTCACACCAATGCCATCCAAGCATGGACAATTTTACAGTTTTAAGTGACTGCTAGTATCAAGGTTCCAAAGCGAGCCATGTTTAAAAGTTGCTTCTAAATGTATAGTGAATAAGCCAAACTAATGCAACCAGAAATTAAATAAAAGTCATGTAGGAATGTGGGCAAAATAGGTCTTACATGTTTTGTTCCTATAGGGACTACACATAAGGCAAGTACACAGCCCAAATATTAAACATATTACAAAAGTAATACTGCCGTTCAAAAATAAAACAAAATGAAACAAATCATTAACATTTGCATCCATTAGATAATTTAAAAATCATGAATCTATGTGTGAGGATCATCATGTGCCTATAGAAAAAAAATACGTATTTCCAGAACGTATTCTGATTATAAAATAATATATGTAAAAATGGTTTCAAATTCTGCATTAACCCCTATTGGTACAAAGAATTTAAAAGAAAACAAAAAATCAGTATAGCTTGTGCTTTTAAAAGTCATTGTTAACTCTTTATAAATGGTAGATAAGTAGATATTCACTCAGTTGCCACCAGGCACCAGGGAAAGGGCACTGCTAGTTCTCCAAACAGCTTGCGCTTGACAGAAAAGCACACTTAAAGCATTTCATTCCCTTCTTTAACTCCATTTTCAGAATAATCCATCCACGTCACACTTGTTGTAGATGTAAGTTTGCTACACTTGTATGTGGTGCTATGCTGTCGCAGGGACCGCAGTTGCGACTGACCCTGCCACTCCAGGACACCCGGCAGCTGTTGTGTTGCCGAGGTAGAACTGCCGGGGTCGCATATTCAGGGGCCCATCGGGTGGCCCATGCTGTTAGCAAATCAATTTCCAGGGGGCCCGATCAGCGCTGCGGCACTTTAACAGCGCGACTGGGCCCCTGGTGATGACATCAGATGCTGGGAGGAAGTGACAGCCCTGGTCACTTCCTCCCAGCAATCAGAGAGAGCCGCTCGAGAGGAAGGAGAGGGAGTCAGAGTGGGTGACAAACTGAAACGTTGATTTTTTTAAATTTGGAAAATAAAAGTTACATTTTATTTTTACACCTTTGGAGTCCTGGGAGTGCTATCTCTACGCAATTTGTAATACTATGCTGATAAGCCCTGGGCAGAGACACCAGTAAGTGAAGTGCAAGACAAATTGTTATATATATATATATATATATATATAAAGGCTTGGCCTGTAGTTGTGGGAGGGGCTTGGTTTCCCTATAAAAGGGCTACCAATCCACTCTCACATTACCGTCAATGGTCTGGCGAGTCAGAAACGTTACTTCCGGTTCTGACCGCCATCTTGGATTTCCCCTTACCTGTTCATCGTGGTCTCCGGGTCCGGTGCCCTCCTGAGTGGTCCAGGTTCTCCAGTGCTTTTGCCGCCGCCGCCACTGCCGCCGCCGCCGTCCGCACAGCTTTCCGGTACTCACTGCCGCCAAAATAACCATAAGTTGGGCCCGCCGTAAAGCAAACCGCTTCACATTCACGGCGGAGCCCCTATTCACGTAACCGCATCCGGAACTATTTTCGCGGCAATCACTCCGCCGCTAAGCAAAATAATCCCTATCTTTAAAACGATTTAAACAATCAATACATTCGTTAATATACGTAAAATTATGCTACTAAACGAAACGGTTTATGTATAAATTAATCACACTATTTAAATCCACTTTTTTACTCACTATTTATACACGATCCTGCATCCACTTCTTAGGTGGAATCTCGCCCCCTACCGGTCTATAACGATATTACACCTAATAAAAAAAAAAAAAAAAAATTATGTTACATTTAATTAGATTAATGATTTCTGATATCTTCCCACAGGTTTTCTGACCAGAATTCATATTAATATTTGGGAACCCTGAGATCGGTATCATTTATATACGTTATAGGTTGGTAACATTGTCATATGACCCATGTTAAATGACCGTATTAACATATGATATTAGTTAAAATATAATTTACTCTCCTAGGTTTAGTCATTGGAACGGTAGCTTTTACAAGCAAGAAACCGGTTTCTCTCGCTTATATCTCCTCCGCAGTTATCGGGTAGGTTCTGGTTCTAAGGTCCACGATCTGGCCTAACCACTACCCCAGATTGAGATATTTATATATCATCTTATACCCACAGGTTAACCTACCGACAAAATCACAGATTCTCTTCAATTGAGAGGCAAGCCTGACTCACTTTTCAGGTACTACGCCAGATCCCACTATTTCCAAAATATTATTTGAGGGGTACTGGTCCCAGGTTAGGGGGGCCAATTAGATAAATATTTTCTGGTCTTAATCCATAGGCTAGTGGTCCCGCGAGGCCAACATCCCTAACCTCACACTCGGAGGTGACACGTCCCTCGGGCCAAATCATAGCTAGCCGTCTCGCATCAATGTAAAGAGAGGACCTCACCTGTCACTCCCAAACTTTCTTATGCTTTAAATGACACCAAGAGGCCAACACCCCGCCACAACGTTCGGTGGCCTCAAAACGTCCCCTCGGGCCCACTCATAGATAGTGCCTCTCAAGCCGCTTGGCAACTAGCAGGGCCTCATCTGTCACGTTCAAAAAAGCTTAATTGTTTCACCGCTTGGTATTTTGTTAGCCCACCAGTACCCACCCACAAAACAATTCATACGACTGACTATATATATTTATAATTTCAGTTATGTCACTAACGCCAGATATTCCTGAAGAACTGTCACTACCTAGCACACCCGCTAGGCCTGCCACCCCTGGTCCAAGTACAGACGTGAATAGCCCGGCATCCCTTAGATCGTGGACCATACCACGTCTTACAGCTGAACTAAGAAGACACTGCATCCCTTTCCCAGCTACAGCTAGAAAGGCGGAGTTGTATAGGCTTCTAAACACTACCACTGACAACTCCGAGGCAGGGGAAGGCCCTAGCGGGTCTCAAGTACCAGCATTTCATACAATGATGACGTCCCTTATGACATCCATGGGGAAAATCACTGACAGGCTGAACAAATTGGAGACCGGTAGTGCTACTCACTCCACTACAAATACAACGGTCACCACTCAGCCTCTTGCTGATACCTTACCCGGTAATACCCCACCAGCCACGGGTGACATAGAATCTATTGATCCCTCACACATGGTCCCAGCTCACCTTAAGAAGGACATTCTGGAAGGCAAGGACGTTAACCTAGCTTCATTGCTTATTGCCTCCCAGGATGTCCTTGAGAACAGGACCTTTGCTTGTGGGGACATTTCTGTAGTCCTTAAGGCTAGGGACCCTCGCCTGAACAATAAATTGAATATACCAGAATTTGTGTTAGGTTTTGGCATCTATAGGGACGTATATTGCACTGTATACCCAGGGAAAAGAGCCAAGCTAGATGCGTACATGCACAAGTTGGTGGATTTGGGGCACAAATACGGTGGTACAGCGTTTTACGATTACCACCGTTCCTTCTCTGCAAAGGTGGCCGCAGCTCTGGCTCAGTTCAATTTAAGCATTAAGTGGAATAAGTTGGACACTGAGCTATTCTGTAGGCACTTTGCAGGCCTCAAGCCCCCAACTTGTGCAGTATGCTCATCAGCAACCCACAGCACTAATTTCTGCCCTAATACAGCTGAGGTAGAACAAAACCAAGCAACTACTAACCCCTTAAGGTCAAATAAAGGTTTGAAAGACAAATTAGGAAGAGATATTGTCTTCTTAGGGAAATCCCAGGTATGCAACAATTTTAATGCTGGCAATTGTGGGTTTAGTTCGTGTAGACTAATGCATGTCTGTTCACATTGTTTTAGGGCTCATTCCAAGACAATGTGCCCAAATAAAGCTTTTCCTAAACCCTATCTCACATGCGTGAACCTCAGCTTATTCACCGATTTACTACATCTACACCCATCACGACATTTTAGTGACTACCTCATAACAGGTCTATCGGAGGGTTTTCACACAGGGTTGATACATTTACCTACAGGCACATTGGAATGTGACAACTTACTTTCCACACGAGATGACCCACAGCTGGTACATAAACTTATCACAATTGAGGTGGACCAAGGGTTTTTGCTGGGTCCTTTCCACTCACCACCTTTTACTTCTTGGAGAACCAATCCCATTGGGATTGTCACGGGGAAAAACTCACTTAAACCCAGGCTAATCATTGATTTATCCACACCACATTCCTCTACAGTCCCCAGCTTAAATTCCCTCATACCATCGGAAGAGTTTTCACTGCATTACGCCACTATCGACCATGCCATTGGGGCTATCATTAAAGCAGGCACAGGGGCATGGTTAAGTAAAACGGATGTAGTGAACGCCTTCAAATTACTTCCTATGCACCCTACACTTTGGCACCTTCACGGCATTAAATGGGAAGGGTTATACTATTTTTTCACTCGCCTCACTTTTGGCTCTAAAAGCAGCCCGCGTATTTTCGACACATTTGCAGAGGCCTTATGTTGGTTGTTACTCAATGTATGTAAATGTCCCTCAGTGATTCACTATTTAGACGATTTCCTCACAATTGAGAACAACACACTTCCACCCACAAGTTTAAGACACATGTTGGCATTATTCGAGTCACTTTCTATCCCAGTCTCCCCACATAAGACCCTGGGGCCTGACACTCAGATGCAATTTCTGGGGATACAACTAGACACAGTACACATGCAGGCTAGCCTCCCTCATGAGAAAATTGAGCGTATCCTGGCAAGCATTGACCATTACCTACAGCAAGGTTGTTGCACAAAAAAAGATCTACAATCATTGCTGGGATCGCTTAATTTTGCAATGAGAATCATTCCTCAGGGGAGATCATTTATTTCACATTTGCTGTCACTATTTCCACAATTTACCTCAGACACAACTTACATTTCATTAGACAACCACGCAACATCCGATTTGCGCATGTGGAGAATTTTCCTCACTTCTTGGAACGGGCGTGCCATGTTTATACCACCTCACTCAGACACTTCACCTACACTATGGACAGACGCTGCAGCAAACACAGGTTTCGCAGCCATATGGGAAGACCAATGGCTTGGGGGGCCGTGGCCAACTGAGGTGAAAGCTCTCACAAAATTCACAGAGACCTCAGCTTTATTTGAGTTGTACCCCATCGTGGCAGCAGCCGTTACCTGGGGCCACCAGTGGTCCGGTCACACGCTTTGGTGCTATTCTGACAATATGGCTACTTGCCATATTGTCAATAAAGGCCGGTCATCATCACTGGTAATTATGAGGCTCTTGAGACGACTCACATGGGTAGCAGCCACTTGTCAATTCTTTCTAACATGTATTCACGTTCCTGGGTGCACAAACATCAGTGCTGATCACTTGTCTCGATTTCGTTTTCAGGAATTCTTCACGACACTGCCCACCGCTTCCAGACTGGCAACACCAGCCCCACTTTTCACAGACATGATAATGGATTAAAAGCCTTGTTAAATCACGCACGTCACATTTCTCACCTTGCACTTTCTGTAAATACAAGAAACACTTACGACAGAGCATTTCACATATTCAGGAAATTTATCACTGATTTTCACATTCACGACATGTTTACGATAGAAGCAATCTTGGGTTTCACTTCTTTTTGCCACATCAACCTAAAACTATCATTCAACACTATTAAATTATACCTCACGGGAATTCAACACCACATGCTTATTCAACAACCCAAAGCCACTAGTTTCTTGTCATCATATCAAATCAAGACAGTTCTTAGAGGCATTAAAAAATTAGACACACATGTCCCAGCAAAACGACTACCTATAGATAACTGTATATTTCATGCACTAATCAACTTGTTAGATTCCTCCCCGTTTGAGCCCAGGACAAACACGGTCATAAAGACAGCCATATATCTAGCTTTTTATGGATTCCCCCGTCCCAACGAATTCACAACCAGGACTATTACGACCACTGATTACTTAAGAACCTTGGACTTAGAGAAACATAACGACCATTACCTACTCATACTCAAACACTCAAAACCAGCACCATGGGTCATACCGTTACGATCCCTTTGTACCCTACTCATAACAAATGGTGCCCGGTACAAAATGTTGACAATTATCTGCAATCACTCCACAAACAACCATTACAACCTTTGCTAGAACTGCACGGTAACGTTCTAACTACAGCAAGGTTTATGCTCTATGTAAGATTGCTGTTGACTAGACTCGGCTTGAACCCTAGTCAATTTTCAGGTCATTCTTTCCAAATCGGGGCAGCATCCACAGCCTCTGCTAACCACATACCTCCACACATCATCAAAACAATGGGACGCTGGAAATCTTCCGCTTATACTCTCTATATACCCAATCCTGTTAAAGAATTAAGACTAGCTTTTTGTGACTTATCTAAATAAAGTTTGGTCAACGTATTATGTCTTATGGTATTTATTTTTGCCCACTTTTTACAGGCCTACTGCTCTGTCGGTTTCGGCACACCACAACCGACTAATTCCAACTAATGGGTATTTATGTTATTATATGTTATTATATGTTATGATCTCATATACGGCCATATGGCCACGACCACAAATATATATATATATATATATATATATATATTTATATATATATAAATATATATATATATATATATATATACATAAGGCCAAAGGACTGGGCAGTAAGGGAAGAAGCTTTTTGTGAGGCCTTTAATGCAAGGAAATTAAGTAAAGGAAATGGGCTGTGTGCTGCTCCCCTACATATTTTTTTATTTTATTTCACCACCCCCCCAAAAAAATATGTAAATTAAGAGAGGCTAGTCATTGGAACTGATGACCCCCACGTCATTCATCATTTTTTTTTTATCGCAACTGTTCTTAAATGGAGAGAGACTGGCGTAAATGTTATCTCATATATTATTGTTTATTTAATTTTGAATTTATGGCATAGGAGTCATGCCGTAAACCATCTATTAAAAAATGCCTATTCTTTTTTTTTTTTACTTCCAAGTAAAATGAATTTTCTTTGCTATATGATTAAAATAGGCCATACATTGTTGACTGGGGAATTCAAAAGCAGGGCCAAAAAGCCAAGCTGCTAATGTTTTTTTAAATATGGCTATTTTGGCCTTCAAAGTGTAATTCCTTCATTGATACAATGCTATTTCTATTTTAACCCCTTCAGGACCGGCCTGTTTTTGCGATGTTTGTACGTTAAGGACCAGAGCAGTTTTAACACTTTTGTGGTGTTTGTGTTTAGCTGTAATTTTCCGCTCTCTCATTTACGGTTCCCATACAAGTTATATATTGTTTTTTTCAGGACAAAAGGGGCTTTCTTTACATACCATTATTTGTATTATGTCCAATATTGTATTTAAAAAAAATAATAAAATATGGTGAAAAATTAAAAAAAAAAACATGTTTTTGGACTTTTACTTGAAAAATCTTTTACTTATCTACAAAAGCTAATGAAAAAAACTGCTAAATAGATTCAAAATTTTGTCCCGAGTTTAAAAACACCCAGTGTTTACATGCTTTATTGCTTTTTTTTGCAAGTTATAGGCCTATAAATACAAGTAGGAAATTGCTGTTTCAATATATATATATTTTAAATGTATCAATAGTGACCTTGTAACACCGTTATCTGTCATAAATCCCCGAAACACACCTAACATGTACATATTTTTTTAAAGTAGACAACCCAGGGTATTCAAAATTGGGTATGTCCAGTTTTTTTTAGTAGCCACTTAGTCACAAACACTGGCCAAAGTTAGCATTTATATTTGTTTGTGTGTTAAAAATGCAAGAAACGCTAACTTTGGCCGGTGTTTGTGACTAAGTGGCTACTAAAAAAGGCTGAACATACCCCATTTGCAATACCTTGGGTTGTCTTCTTTTGCAAATGGTATGCCATCATGGGGCTAATTCTCATTCCTTGGCTACCATACGCTCTCAAAGGCAACCTAACCAATCCGACAAATTTCAATTAAAAAAAAAGTAAAATCAAGCCTTATATTTGACCCTGTAACTTTCACAAACACTATAAAACCTCTACATGTGGGGTACTGTTATACTCAGGAGACTTCGCTGAACACAAATATTAGTGTATCAGAACAGTAAAATGTATCACAGCAATAATATCCTCAGTGAAAGTGCTGTTTGTGTGTGAAAAATGCAAAAAACTTCACTTTCACTGACAATATCATCGCTGTGATATGTTTTACTGTTTTGAAACACTAATATTTGTGTTCAGCGAAGTCTCCCGAGAAAAACAGTACCCCCATGTACAGGTTTTAGGGTGTCATAGAAAGTTACAGGGTTAAACACAGTGCTAGCAAATTAAATTATCTGGACTTTCGGCCTGGGATGGCAGGCAGGTCCCTCAAATTGCAATCATTAAAATTACTTAATTAGGTAAAAATATTACATAAATACACATGTAGAATTTTAATATATATACATATTTATATATTTGACGTCTACGTGTATATTTATGAAATTATTTATGTAATTATGTATATGGACATATGTATATTTCGTATTGTTTTTATTTATTTATTTATACATAGATATATATATCATTACATTCTAAGTATAGTTTGATATAAATATATATATATATATCAAAATACTGTTAGAATAAAATTGCATATATAAATATTTTTTTATAATTATTAAAAATTATTTTTTTTTTGTTATTTATTTTTATTAACATATTATTTGTATTTTATAATAATATATATATACCATATATATAGCAATTATATATATTGTATATATTCGTGTGTAATTTAAATATAAGTGTATTTTTATATTAATATACGTATATATAAATATAAAAATACACTTATGACATTATATATATGATACATATACATATATTATATATAGATATAATACATGTATATATATCATATATATATATATATACACATATTATTATTTTTTTTTTTACACTGATTTTACACTGTTTTTTTTTAACTTTATTTTTTTGATTTTTCACTTGCAGGGAGACTGCCTGTCAGCACAGACAGTCCCCCTGCAGGCAGATACACAGACCCCTATTGCGGTCATGTGATCGAGTGATCACATGGCCGTGGGGTCCTGATCTGCCGAGGGGGGACTGCCCGGGCAGACAGGCAACCCCCCTGGACCGGGTGGAGCACTGATCGCCGCCGTGGGACCGACGGCGATCAGGTAAGTAGCCCCAGACCGTTATGACGGTTCAGGACCGTCAGCGGTCCAAACGCACGTTTTACCGCTGACGGTCCTGAACCGTCAGCGGTCCTTAAAGGGTTAATGAATAGCCCTGGTGCTTTTTGTTTAATCAGCTATTTTAGAAACTGAACAGAGAAAAGGAAGTGAGAAAAGTTCCCCGTGAAAAACGGAGCTCTTAATATCACGACCGCTACCCCCAATATACAATGTCAAATGAAAATAACAAAAACTTTAATAAAACACAAATAATATCCCATCTAGTATTTCACCCAAAACAAGTGAGGGTTAAAACAATGAAACCATCCGACTGCAATGTTATAGTTTCAAGACAGTGCGGCAGAGAGCCTCATGGGGTAGAGACAGCAACAACCTTCACATAGATGCAGTATGTTACTAAAGCAATGAAACAAGATTGCAATAGTTAGGAAACAAAGTTGCTGGTGACAACCTCCCACCGAGCTGCAGCCTATGTACAAGAGGAGAGAACAATAAATTCCCCAATTCCAATGCCTGACTACCCTCCTCTCTCTCCTTGACGAGAATGATCCAACTATTACCCATAAATATACCAACCTAAAACCCAAGAGTAGATACACACCGAGCTTTGCTGGCTTCAGAAATATAGAACTTTTTCTTGAAGCAGCTAGGAACGAAATTGAAAAAATCAATTTTAGATCCCTTTCTATTCGATCAAATGACAACCTCCACAAAAATGAACAGCGGGCCCTGAAGTCACTGCAAGATGATAGTGATATCATTGTCAAACCAGCGGACAAGGGGGGTAATGTCGTGATAATGGACGTTAACAAATACGTAGAAATGGTTGAACGGGTGTTGGGTGACTCTGTGACGTATAAAAGCATCAAATTTGACCCTACAAACGATTATCTCCAGAAATACAAAGAAATTCTGGATGACGGCCGCAGTAGAGGGTTGCTGTCGGGGGACGAGTATGACTTTATCCTCAATCGTCACCCCAAGATAGCAACCTTCTACTGCCTGCCTAAGGTTCATAAAAACAAAGAGCAACCCCCTGGACGTCCAATCGTCTCAGGTGTGGATAATCTCACACAGAATGGAAGCTTGTACGTAGACAAGATTCTAAGACCCTTTGTGGAGGCCCTCCCCTCATACATTAGGGACACTAAACAAGCCCTAAACAGACTGTCAGGGCTCAAATTTCCACCAATAGCGAATCTTTGTAGCCTGGATGTAGAGTCCCTTTATTCCTCCATCCCTCATGAGAGGGGGATTGAACATGTTGGATTCTATCTCAATCAGAGACCACGTGAAGATGACTCCCATACAACCTTTGTTTTACGTTTACTGGGTTTTATTCTGTCACATAATTACTTTTTGTTTAATTCCAAGTTCTACCACCAGGTGAGGGGTACCGCCATGGGCACAGCGTGTGCTCCATCATATGCGAACCTCCACCTGGGGTGGTGGGAACAGTGGATAAGTACATCAGAGAATTTGGCAGAATACCTACCCAAGATTCTATGGTGGGGTCGTTATATTGACGATGTTCTAATCGTCTGGCAGGGTACCCCCCAGGAATTCTCAGATCTGGTGGCTCTTCTTAACCAAAACGAAGAGAACCTGCGATTTACATCCGAATTTGGGGGTCGCTCCATTAATTTTCTAGATGTCACCATCACCCTAGACGAGGGAGGCACTTTTCAATCCACATTATATAGAAAACCAACGGCTACAAACTCGCTTCTCCATTGGAATAGCCATCACCCAAGACCACTAAAAGAAGGCATTCCCACGGGTCAATACCTCCGTCTCCGCAGGAATTGCAGCGACACTTTGGACTTCAAACTTAAAGCACAACAACTCAGAGCCCATTTTAAAACAAAGGGCTACCCGAACCGCTGCCTGAAGAGGGCATACAAAAGGGCACTAGGGACCCAGAGAAGCATACTTCTTTGTGACCAATCCGACAAAGATACAACGACGGAAGCCGGCAAAATACGTATGATTGCAACATACGACGCAGGCTGGTCCGAAGTCAGGAAGTCCCTGGATAGATTTTGGCCTCTACTGCGAAATGATGCCCATCTTAAACAAGTCCTTGGCCCTCATATTAACATTACGGCCAGACGGGGACGCAACATCCGCGATATGCTGGTACCAAGCCACTTCTCTACCCCTGTACAACCAAGAGCAACCTGGCTAGGCACCCCACCCTGCGGCTCTTATGGCTGCGGTAGGTGTGTCGCCTGCAGATACATCTCCAAAGGCTCAAAAACTATAGTTGACAACACAGGGGGTGACTCTATAAAGATTAAAGATTTCTTTAATTGTAATACCAAGGGACTAGTGTACCTTCTATCGTGTTCCTGCGGACAGAGGTATGTGGGCAAGACCTTCAGAGCCTTCAAAGAAAGAATCTTGGAACATGTAAGGTCCCCAAGGAACCGTCTAGAAACGCCTGTATCTAGACATCTAAAGGAACACCATCATGGTGACGCTAATAACCTCAGATTTTGTGGCCTCGAACTGGTTAAGAGGAACCAGAGACGCGGGGATTTTGACAGAATCTTGAGGCAGAGAGAATCCAAATGGATATATAGGTTAAAAACACTACAACCTGGTGGCCTTAATGAGGGCTTTTCCTTTGCCCCATTTATTTGATAACTATTTGATAAGTATTTGATAAGTATTTTGTCTCATTACCTTTTTTGGATGGGGACCAACTAAGCAGGTCCTCCCTTGAACCATGCCTTATCTTTAGCATCTATACCACTCTTTTAATGTATATATTAATCTAATGTATAACTTTTTTGATTGAACTATTTTAATTTATGTCTCTATTGTCACGCAATTCATTATGGATCAGAAACTGAAAAAACCTCTCCTCCCTTATCTGTGCACTTCTGGCGGACGATACCAGAAGTAAAGTCCCTGTAAGATTTTCAAAAGTAATCCCTCGTATAGGGCTGACCCGCTTTCTATTTGAAGCGGATCTTCCTCCTTTAAGGGATCGTCTGTTCTTTCAACGACTATGTCCGCGCGCATGCGCATAATGAAGTCTTTGCGCATGCGCTGACATCTGGACATGGTTGGGTGTATCGGCGAAGTCGGGAGACAAACTCCGGGCGCATGCCCGGATGAGTATCCACAAAGAATTAAATTAAGCTCCCGCGCATGCGCCAAGACCTAAGTACGGACATGCGCACACCGCAAGCCGTAATTAAGCACACTCGGCTAGCGGCCACTTAGGGACCCCCGCCCCCTCCGGAACAGATAGGGAACTTTTGGGTATTTAAGGGAAACAAGGGGAGGCTCAGTATACACGATTGGCCCTTGAGAAAGGCGGTTAGACCGCCGAAACGCGCGTTGGGCAGCCTGATTTACTGAGCAGCTTGATCCACTGCTTTCTGAAACGATCCTGCACTTGGATGTCACTCTTATCTACTGCCCTGACAGTTTGCAGGAGAACCTCGCAGTCTTTGAGAGATAATAGATTACTATGACTTTGAATTAGGAGCATTTATGGCAATATAGCCTTCTGTTTAGCTCTGTTCAGATTCAGCCATTTGTTTTCATACTTTATTTTCCTCTATTATTTATTATCTCACTATCCTTTCGATTTATTATCCTCTGATTACTTTTGATAGAATATGAATTTCTTCATCGATAGCGAATAAGCATATAATCCTCAGGATTATCGGAAGGTGTAGGGAAACCAAGAACAGCTTGGAATTGGGGAATTTATTGTTCTCTCCTCTTGTACATAGGCTGCAGCTCGGTGGGAGGTTGTCACCAGCAACTTTGTTTCCTAACTATTGCAATCTTGTTTCATTGCTTTAGTAACATACTGCATCTATGTGAAGGTTGTTGCTGTCTCTACCCCATGAGGCTCTCTGCCGCACTGTCTTGAAACTATAACATTGCAGTCGGATGGTTTCATTGTTTTAGGGCAGCCTGATTTACTGAGCAGCTTGATCCACTGCTTTCTGAAACGATCCTGCACTTGGATGTCACTCTTATCTACTGCCCTGACAGTTTGCAGGAGAACCTCGCAGTCTTTGAGAGATAATAGATTACTATGACTTTGAATTAGGAGCATTTATGGCAATATAGCCTTCTGTTTAGCTCTGTTCAGATTCAGCCATTTGTTTTCATACTTTATTTTCCTCTATTATTTATTATCTCACTATCCTTTCGATTTATTATCCTCTGATTACTTTTGATAGAATATGAATTTCTTCATCGATAGCGAATAAGCATATAATCCTCAGGATTATCGGAAGGTGTAGGGAAACCAAGAACAGCTTGGAATTGGGGAATTTATTGTTCTCTCCTCTTGTACATAGGCTGCAGCTCGGTGGGAGGTTGTCACCAGCAACTTTGTTTCCTAACTATTGCAATCTTGTTTCATTGCTTTAGTAACATACTGCATCTATGTGAAGGTTGTTGCTGTCTCTACCCCATGAGGCTCTCTGCCGCACTGTCTTGAAACTATAACATTGCAGTCGGATGGTTTCATTGTTTTAACCCTCACTTGTTTTGGGTGAAATACTAGATGGGATATTATTTGTGTTTTATTAAAGTTTTTGTTATTTTCATTTGACATTGTATATTGGGGGTAGCGGTCGTGATATTAAGAGCTCCGTTTTTCACGGGGAACTTTTCTCACTTCCTTTTCTCTGTTTATTTTCTACATATAGAGGGTTAAGCCCTATACTACCCCTGTAACCCTTCTTCAGTTTTTTGGTCAAAGTTCATTCTCTGACTGATAACTAGTTTGTTTATATATATTTTAGAAACTGATTGTCCCATATTATTTGAATAGATTTTTTTATATCACTTTAAGGAATTCAAAAGGAGTTACATTCACTCTAATTTTTTCCCCATTATAAAATCATATTTTAACCTCAATGATCTTACACTCAGCTGACTACATGGTTTCTTAATTCATAAGAGTACACACGTTTCTTTTCACATGAGAATTTACTTACATGAATCCTTAACAAAAGTATTGTGTTAGTAAAGAAACAAGCACAAATAGGGCAAAAAAAAGCTAATTACATTACATTGACTCTGCTGAACCTCTTGGCTTTCAGACTCTATAACGGCTGATTTCACATCCAATTTAATTTATCATAGTGGTGCCAGTTTGTATTAATTTACAGATCTTTTTGCATTTGTATGTCCCAGTGCCCTGAGGTCTTTGTACTATCAATGTTAAAACAATTCATTGATTACATGTATGTGATCTGTATGGACAGCACTTCATCTTGAAATACCTTTATGGAAAGCTTGATCAGAAGTCAAAGGAATATTGCACTGAACACAAATCATATCACAATTTTCCAATTATTTGCTGAGAGCCTAAAACGTTTTGAATCTGGCAGCAGCTAATGTCTTAGTTTATATTGAAATGTATACTATTAATTAAATGTTGTATAATTAAAATATGCAAATCTTGATAACATGAATTATAGAACAATATATTTAACCAGCCACTTTTGTACGTCATTCGTACGTCATAAGCAGCAGATTTAATTTAATTTGATTTAATTTAAAAAAAGTGGAAATGTTATTAACAAACTCTTCTTTGTATGTATTTTGTTACAAGCAAGCAATACTGTATTTAAAGTGTTACTCTAATAACTATGACTACTTCAGTGATATAAGGTGGTCATGGTGGCAGGATTCTGGATGTGCAGTGTTTTGCCTTAAAAGCACTTTTGCTTGGGGCTAGTTACATCTCCAACACACATGACTTAGGCAGCTCTGAGCCAGCTAAACAGTCCAAACAATGCTTCTCTATAAGAGAAGGGCAAAGCCCTTGGAGATGTCAGAGGGAGGTGTATATATCAGGGAATTTCAAGAGTTTGATTTCTGGTAACTTTTAAAATCTATTTTCCATTTTTATAGGCAGCTAGGAATGCATTGTAATTTTGAAAAAAATCTATACGTTCAAAAGGTTTAGAGCAGTGGTTCCCAAACCAGTCCTCATGCCCCTTCTATCAATCTATGATTTATGAATTTGTGTCTAAGGTGTATTTTGTTTTTCTTTCTAAAAACACCTGAGACACCCGAGCAGCGGCTGCATCTTCCCACGTTATTAGGGAGCTATCTACCGAAAGGTTGAAAGACCTAAATTGGTCTTTCAGCCAAATTTCCTAATACTTAGTAAAGATTACCTAGTATTAGTAAATAATCTGCCCCTACTCACTATACCGTGAGTAGGGGCATGTCTAGTAAACAGTGAGCAGCCTTGTCCTCGCCCTGGTCCCACCCCTGAACGGCGGGTGGGGGCCCTAAATGAAAATGTAGAGGGGGGTCTATTGTCCCCCCTGTGCTCCCACCCGTAAGTGGTGGGAGGGGCCCTAAATAACAATAAGGTGGGGACCTATTGCCTTCCCCCCAACCCCCACATAAATAAAAAACCAGAGCGACAAAAAAAAAATATGATGAAAAGAAAAAAAAAACAACGCAAAAAAAATAATCCATCTTCACCGATCGACGGCATGGCGCAGACTGAGATCTGCAATTAGGCTCATATTTTTTTTTTATTATTCTTTATTTTTGTGCTGCGTGAAACACATTGGCATAACATTAAGGCTTACGCAGAAGCCGATCGCATCACTCATATGGTGTTTGTCAAAAGTAGTTACAGAAATAAAGAATATCAGTTAAGACAAGCATATGACTGCGCAGTTATAAACTAGTATGCATTATTAGGGCAATTCCCTTTTGCTTAGTGTGTACCAGTTTGTGACTTGCATTCCTGCAGTTTTTCTCCTGTGCCCACCAAGTTTGTGGGTCATCGAGTTAATTGATAAAACAAATAAAACAATACAATGAAAACAATACTACTCAGTACTTCCAACACCCTGTACATTTGCTTGTTTCCGAGTTGGAAGACTTGTGGTGGCTTACATGTGTTTCCAGGTTCCTTGTGTTGGTGCGTGCAGAGCTATTTCCCATAGAGAGGAGCTCCACGCGCAGACCGGTTAATGAACCATGCAATATCAAAACTTATATAACCAAAGGTATACTCTGTTTACATGTAGTACAATACTATGGGTTACAACTTATGCTACTGGTTCGTCTACCTAGAGTCGTGTCCGTTGCGTTAACATGACTTTGTGTTATCTGACATCATTGTGTGGCATCCCCTATTTGTTAGGTGCGTCTTCTCATTCGTGACTTATCAGGAGTAGCTTCTAGCTTCTGCATGCAATATCCACTTTTTGAAAGGACAGGTGAGAAGGAAAGAGTAGATAAGGGTAAGGTAGAGGAGAGAAGAGGGGGATGGTAGGAGCGTTGGTATGGAGGAGGTTCTGCGGAGGTGGTAGTGACCGTCGTGTCTCGTGGACCGATCAGGTCGGTGGTATTTGGGTCCCTACACTATGGGTTCGTCTCTGTCATGGTTGGTGTAGTCTTCCCAGGGTTCCCAGATTTTAAGGAACGTTGGGTAAGTGTCCCTGACTTGTGCTGTCAGTTTGTCCATGATGTGAGCGTCTTTGATATTGTGGGTCACCTTGTCTATGAGTGGCATGTCTGTGTGTAGCCATGCCTGCGCCATGGCTCTTCTTGCGGCCAAGTTTATCTTATTGAATAGCTTTTGTTCTCTGTTTGTCAGGTCGTCTAGCGGTCTTGCTATTAGAAATGCCTATGGGTCTGGTTGGATATTTTTATGAAGTATCTCTGACTGGAGTTTAGCTATGTTTGCCCAGAAGCTGGTCGCTTTAGGGCATGTCCACCACATGTGGAGGTATGTGCCTTTGTCCCTGCATCCCCTCCAGCAGGTGTCTGTGGTTGTTTTTCCCATCCTACATTGTTTAACTGGTGTAGTGTACCACCTCATGAGGGTTTTGTAACATTGTTCCTTGTGTAATACGCATATGGAGGCTTTAGCTGTTGCCTCCCAGATGTCTTGCCCTTCCCCGCTCTCTAGTGTTTGTTGTAATTCTGCCTCCCATTGCGCCACATAGGTAGGTGTGTGTGGTTCATCTGTTGGCGCGCTTAGTTGCGTGTATAGGGTCGTGATGAGGCCAGTACTTGGCGCACAGTGTTTCGTAGAAGGTTGGTTTGGCCATAGCTGCTGCGCGAATTTGCGGTGGCGTTGCAAAATCCCTCAGTTGCATGTATCAAAAATAGTCTTTCGTGGTTAGTGGGGCTAGTAGTTTTAGTCGTCGAAAGTTTTGAGTTTGCCTGCATGATATAGTTGGTGGTATCGTTGTATACCTGTGATTTCTATATTTCGGGCCGCCAGCCCTGGTATGAATGCTTTGTTGTGGAGATATGGGGTCATAGGCGAGATTGGGTGTGTGAGGGCGTATTTGTGTGCCGCGGAGTCCCAGATCCTGATCGAGTTCAGGATGGCAGGGCAGCTTGTGCGGAGATCTGGTCGGTCGGCTTTTGGTAGCCAGATCCAGAATTGTGAGAGATCTGTGCCCATCAGAAGGGTTTCTATGTCTGCCCACCTGTGGGTGTCTGGCGATGAGTGCCATTCTATGATTTGGGCGACTTGGGCTGAAAGGTAGTAGAGATAGAGGTTAGGTAGTCCCAGCCCTCCCCTGCATTTCGGGGTATATAGAGTCTGTTGTGCTATTCTATGTCTCTTTCTAGCCCAAATAAAGTCGTCTATCGCTGTTTGTAGCACTTTTAGGTCTCCTTTGGTGACCTTTATAGGTAGTGCTTGGAACAGAAAGAGAAGGCGTGCGAGGAGATTCATTTTAATGCTATGTAACCTCCCTATCCATGATATTGTTTTTTCGTGCCATTTGTCCAAATCTTTCAATAGGGTGTTTATGATGCGGTGGTGGTTTTCTGCATATAGATCATTGGGGTCTGTCGTCAGTTTGACGCCTAGATATTTGATGGGTCGGGGGCTTATGTGTAGGTTTGTATTTTGTTTTAGCCATGTAATGTTTGCGTCCGCCATTCCTATCGGCATGCCAACCGATTTGTCCAGGTTGATCTTGTAACCCGAGACCTGGTTGTATGCTTCGAGCAGCGTAAGTAGGTTTGAGATCGAGAGGATTGGATCGGTGAGAGTGAGCACAATGTCGTCCGCATACACGGAGACTTTGAATTCTTCTGTTGCTATTTTTATACCCGTGATTTGCGGGTGGGATCTTATTAGGTGCAATAGTGGTTCTAGGACCAGTATGAACAGGAGGGGTGACAGTGGGCAGCCCTGATGTGTTCCATTTGTGAGTTCAAAGGGGCACAGCGGTGCACCCTGTATTACCGTTTGTGCTCTGGGGTTGCTGTATAGGGCTTTCACTGCGGTTATAAAGAGGTCTGGTATTTGCAGTTTTTGCAGCAGGGCGAACATGTAGTGCCACTGGACCCTATCAAACGCCTTCTCCGCATACAGGGAAAGGATCAGAGAAGGCATTCGGGTCCGCCCCACCCACCACATAAGTCTGTCGCCCTCTGCGTATTTTCGTACAGTTGTCTGGTGGGCACAAAGCCTACTTGGTCTGCATGTATGCATTTCATAAGGAGGGGGTTCAGTCTATTTGCCAAGACCTTGGCATATAACTTCATGTCGAAGTTTATTAGGGATATGGGGAGGTAGTTGGCCATTAGGGTTGCGTCCCTATCTGGTTTGGGAATGAGCGTGATGTTCGCAGTCATGAGGTCCGGCATCGGGGCTTCTCCCGCCATCCAGCGTGCATACATATTATATTGGTCAAGTGGGGCATAAGGTCCTCCTGGAAGGTCTTATAATATGCCCTGTCGAAGCCGCCGGGGCCCAGGGCTTTGTTCCCCTTGAGTCCTGCTATTGCCCTGTCCACCTCCTCCGCTCCTATGGGGTCCCCTAGGGGAGCCGTCAGGTCTGCTTGAGGTAGCGGGAGCTGGGTCTTATCTGGGAACTTTGTCACTGCTGATATGTATGCTGTGTTATCGTCAGTAAGTGTGGGAGAGTGGTTGTATACCGCCCTAAAGAAGTTTGTGAATTCAACATTGATGTCCTTAGGGTTCGTGAGGATCTGTCCCTGTGTGTTCCTTATCGCGGCCAGGGGTGGGGCCTTAGTTTTGGGTCTAAGGGCTCTCGCCAGGAGCGTGTCCATTTTATTAAACTTTTCGTAAAAAAGCCTCTTCGCTCTAACTAGTTCTTTGCTGATGTCGTCTATCATTAGTTCCCTAAGTAGTCGTCTGAGTTCTGTTAATTCTCTAGTCGTGGTCTGGGTGACCGACTGTTTTTGCAAGTCTGTTAGTCGTTCATATTTTTTTTGTTTTTGGTGGGTTGCTATCCGTATAAGGAGCCCGCGTATCACGGGTTTATGGGCCGCCCAGAGGGTCGTTGGTGATATGTCGGGTGTGTTATTGGTTTGGAAGTAGTGCTTGAGATCCTCTCGGAAGTCCTCTTTGATCTTCGGGTCTTTGAGGAGGGAGGCATTAAGCATCCATCTCCAGTGGGTGTGGCCGATAGGGATTTTTAACGTGAGTGCAATGTCTGCATGGTCTGACCATGAGATCGAGTTAATCACTGAGGTTCTGATCCAGGTCATGCCTAGTTTGTTAGTTAGGAACAGGTCTATGCGCGAGTAGGTTTTGTGTGCTGCGGAGAAAAATGTGTAGTCCCTTTCTCCTGGGTGTTGGAGTCCCCAGAGATCCAATAGACCCGTGTTTTGGATAAATGTGTTTAACAGTTTATCTTGTCCCCCTCTATTGTGTGAGCGGGGAGATGCTGTTCCCTGCTGCAGTCCAACACCGGGCAGGATGTGGCGTTTAGATCCCCCCCCAATATAATTATCCCCCTCCCACCCGATCAGAGTCTCCAGGTCCAGCCAAAACTGTGGGGATGGGGTGTTAGGGGCATACACGTTAAAGGGACACTCCAGGCACCCAGACCACTTCAGCTCATTGGAGTGGTCTGGGTGCCAACTCCCACTACCCTTAACCCTGCAAGTGTAATTATTGCAGTTTTTTTAAAACTGCAATATTTACCTTGCAGGGTTAAGTCCTCCCCTAGTGGCTGTCTATTAGACAGCCACTAGAGGACACTTCCTGCTTCATAGCACAGGTTTTCTGTGCTAGAGCGTCGCTGGACGTCCTCACGCTGTGTGAGGACCTCCAGCGTCGCTCTATTCCCCATAGGGAAGCATTGAAATTCATTTTCAATGCTTTCCTATGGGGTGCGCTAATGCGCATGCGCGGCATTGCCGCGCATGCGCATTAGGTCTCCTCGGCCGGCGGGCGAGATCAGTCTCGCCCACCGGCCGACGTAACCAGAAGGAGGAGCGGCGGGGGAGGAGGAAGCAGCGACGTGGGACCTGTCGCTGCCCCTGGTAAGTGACTGAAGGGGTTTTCACCCCTTCAGTAACCGGGGATTGGTGGGTGGGAGGGAGAGGGACCCTCCAGTGCCAGAAAAACGGATCGTTTTTCTGGCACTGGAGTTTCCCTTTAATAAGGTGGTAAGTGTTAAGGTGCATTGTGCCCATCAGAGCCACATACCGGCCTTCTGTGTCCACTCGGAGCCCCGTGATTTGAATGGGGCATCTTTTGTGTATAAGTATTTCCACACCATTTTTTTTATAGGGTGCTCTTGGAGCGTATGTTCTCATGTAGATGTGGTTTGTTAATTGCATCTTAGAGGCGCGTGGGATGTGGGATTCCTGTATGAATGCTATGTCGGCGTTTTGTATTTGTATTTCCCGCAGGAGAAGTCTGCGTTTGTTGGGGGCATTGAGTCCATTAATGTTCAGCGAAGTCAAGTGGAGGTCCATGTCGCGTCGTGTTATAGTGGGTAGGTGTACTTACTCTGTACTCGTGTTGTCTGGTAGGGGTTTGGCGTGTGGTCACTGGTGCCTGTCTCGGTCGCCTCCTCTTTGGTTTAGTTGTTCCTCCGAGGGGAGTGGGGGGAGGGAGAAGAAGGGTGGAGGGCAGGAGGGGAGGAAGAAAGAAAGAAAGGTAGAGGTAGTAGGTGATAGGTTGTCTACTACCTAAGAAAGACACATATACAAGTTAGTACTGTGCTAATGAACAGGTGTAGAAAACAAGCACCTCCGAGGAGGGGCTATTTGACAATTATTCTAGGTCTTACCAGTCGCCAGGAGCTATGGGGGCGCGCGTCCACCGCGCTGAGGGGATCTCCTCTAGTGGGGTGGAGGCTCGGCTGCCAAGCACCCTGGCGAGACTCATTTATTTTTAAGAAAAAAGAACAACCATCTTAAATCAATCATTTCTAAACATCCATCTCTAAGCCATTCAACTCTGTGATTTTGCTGGTCTGTGGGTAGGGGGGGGGGGGGAGTGGCCAAGACAGCCCTCACGTCCTGTCATGCTACCGCGTCTTGAGCGTCTTGGTTTTTTTTTCCCTTTTTTGTTTCCTTTTCTTGTCCCCTTTTTTTTTTCATGTGTTTGTTATGTGTTTCTTTTCGTGGGTGTGCTGTTCTTCGTGGGAAGCTGTTCTTCCGCCGCTGTGCGCGCTATTTATGCTGCCAGGAATCCCTTCACCTCCGTTAGCGATTGTAGTATGGTTGCGTTAGAGGTGTCAGGTAGGGTCCCTTTCATCCCGGACGGGTCATCCGGCTCTGGTAGTTTCAGGGCTTGGTCTGCTGGGGCGCCACGAGCCATTGGCCTCTTCGTGGTCAGCATGTCTGCTACGGAGATGGCCTCTCTCTGGCTGTGTTTGGCCGATTTACGGCCGGGCATCCGTGGTAGGTACTGGGGTCTCGCTCGGGCTGTGTCGGGATCGAGTTGTTAGGTCGCGTCTCGGTGGTTGTAGCTGTTTGCAAGGCGATATTATAAGTCTCGGGCGCAGAGCTCTGGTTTTAGGCGGCCATCTCATTCAGCGGTCAAGCCACGCTAGGCTCATAACTTTTTGATTGATTGTTTGATAGCAACCAATCAGAGTGTAGTTATGAGTCAAATTACACAGCATGGGAAAATTCCAAAGAACTTTCCCACACTGTGTAAAATTACACAGAGCACTCTGATTGGTTAGTCTGTCAGTCTCTTCATTTATCTGTCCCTACTTTGTCTTATGTTTTAAAGAAAACTAGAGCAGACAGGAAGAAATGAAGAACATATCCTGACAGAGGGAGAGAAGAGGAATTGATTGGGGAAAGGTAAGTTCGGCATGACAGTGCCGCTTTAAATCCTGGACTGGTAGGGGGCTGGAATTTGGAACTACTGTTTTAGAGCAGCTCTTTAATTGTACAATATTATAGTACTTATTAACCTACACTATGTTCTTTGGTTATCCCTTATAATTTCACATATTGTGTTGATTAGCTAGTTTTAGTCACAGCCTCCAAAAGAAATACACCTCTGAACATCTGTTTTTAGCTTTGCTCACATTTATTTCTGCCTGGACTATTTATCTATCCATCTATCTATCTGTATGTCTCTCTGCCCGTCCAAACAGTCAGGCATCTGACTACAAACCATATTAATACCGTAACCCTCAATTTACTTCAAATATAAGGTATGGAATATGTGTATACTTATTGGCTTATGTATTTATTCATGCTATCGACCTGACCTTACTGGCCCCAAGTGTTCTGCTATGGGTTAAGGGTTCTGTCAGACAGGGTTCATTAACTGGAAACCGGAACATCAATAGTAAGTGTAATGGCATTTCTTCATAAAGATTTGGTTAGGGCTACTTGCATTAAGGGTCCAGGCACTAACTTCATAGCTGTGTCTTCTAGAAATATCCAGGATGACTGAGCATATATAACAAAAGGACAGTCATAGTGTGGACATTTTTTGTAAAACATTTTGCTTGTGGTTGATTTGTTGTTGTTTTTTGCTGATATGTGGTTTATTTTGTTAGATACCCACTTTATAGACTTACAAATAGCCCGCTTATTCATTTCTTCTAATGACATGGTTTCTAAAGCACAAGATGCTATTAGAGTAAAATTTAAATACAGGTAATATTTGGAAGGGATTGCAATTACATCTTAAGTATTTGTGACGGACCCTCCATCAATCAATGCTCCTAGTGGTTACCAAGGACCATCAGGACCATCAGCACCAGACCCCACGAACCGCCGCAGCTTGGTTGGGGTCTCGCCGTCTCCTACCTACCCTGGACCTACGACAAGGCTACAGGCTCCAATGGGTGAACCTCTTTTCTTTCAGATAGCATAGCAGGAAAAGCTCTTAGAAGAGCAGATTAGAACCCAGGGGAGTATACAGAGTATAGCAATCCCCAGTGTGATTATAGCAGTTCCCTACAACACAAGACGAGGCTGCAAGTTGAGGGTAAGAAGGTCTGAGAGTTTAATGGGTCAGGTTGGATTTTTACCTGATTTTGACCTGATGGAGCATTGAATTACAAGATGTACAAACCAATAAAAACAATGTGCAATGTCTGATACTCCCACATACAGCACACAATCCCTCCCCTCTGCTTGGGAGATAATTGAGCAAAATACTGTAATTACGTCAGTTATCCCCAAGCAGAAAAAAACAAATGTTTTACAAAGTACAGAAAACAACCCAAAACACCACATATCCCCATAAATGTTATATCCCCCTGGTAGCCCTGATCTGGGTGACCAACATATCAAAAAATCACCCAGGTCAGAGCAGGGGTTCAGAAAATTCCTGGAAGTTCCTTTTGACCAACCGCACGCATGGCTTCATGCCCAAAATAGTTACAGAGAATTAGGCTGTGCAGTCGGTCTATTGTCAATGATTAAAATGCACTTTGAATATTCGAACAAGACCGTTCGTGCACAAAGTCAGAGTTGAAGTGTGTTCGGTAGATTACTTTTACCGAACGCCGCTCAGTTTGTGGGGATTTAGTCAAAGTTAGCTGGAGGTGGAAGTTCTAGCGGTGTTCGTACCGTTGAGTGTCCAATTTTAGTTCCATGCACTCGAAGACAAAACACTGCTGGCCGCGTTCGACTAAACAAGATGGCTACAACTTCTGGGAGGTTAACAAGCAGCACACTTCCAATTACGGGTGGCCCGGTACTTCGGCTGTTCGACTGTTCGAATTACTTCAACAGGTTGAAGTGGTATTGGTAAAAGTCCCAACAGGCAGAAACAGTGCCTTAGGACCAAATAAATTACAGGGGCCATAATCACAAAGTAAAATGCTGGCAAGTAGTCCTCTCCAAGGCCCAGTTGCGAAGTGGTTTTCGTCACAGTATTAAACTTTTAAAGAGAGAACCTTCACCAGAAGCATTAGCAAAGGCAAAAGCAGAAATGTTTTGGAAAGCAAACCAATAAGTGACTTGGCATAAGTAAATTAGATAAAGGGAAAGTGTCAATGGACTAAGGTAAATTAAGACAATGATAAATTACCTTTGTTAAGTGCAAAGGGATTTATGCTTCTGTATGAAAAGCATTTTGGACATAATCCAGAAATTGAAAACCCACACAAACATGTACTGTCAGAGAATTTAATTAGAAAATCCCATATCTCAGTTTCAAGTATTCTTTATTATGTCAATTTTAGAACACAGTTGCAGCCCAATAAACTAGCTTTTATCAGGCTAATTAATTTCACAGAATGCTACGCTTTCTTTTAAAATACTTTATAGAAAGAGATGCAATTCACAAATGTATGTTTCTCACTAATACGAGAATATTTCCATCCAGTTCTGTATTGATATCCTTAAATTTTAAATTGCAAACGACCTCTGCTAAGGTAGCAGAAATTTGCTAATTACCTCCAAATGGTTTGATTACAGTTAGAAACAAGCATCTACTATCATGTCCACTTGATCACAAGATGAATTATGTCAATGTGTTTTGACCATATATAAAATAGAATTACCCAATTTATGTTCGTAGACTTTCCATAACAAAAATGAAAAGAGATAAAAGCAACTAAAATGTTTCTGGAATATTGAAATCTCAGTATGTAGATAATGCATTTAATTATACAATTAGAAAATTCCCCTAAAAAAAAAAAATCAAAATGCATCACTGAATCATCTCTGATGTTCTTGGTCATGCACCCCAGGCAAGACATTGGGAGGTGTTCAAAGAAACAATAGCAAGCGGTGTGCACAAAGATTCTGTTCGCTATTTGTTCTTCAAAAATCTGGCAATAATCTTCTAAAGGAAATTACATTGGACATACAGTGAAAAGCCCCCTCCCATAGGACAGGTCTTGGTGATCTACATGTTTCGCGTTTTACAACACTTTTTCAAGTTCACTAAAATCAATGCAAATCTCCCATCCTCATATAGTGTGGTAAATGAAAGACACCTGAGAGACTACATGTTATTAACCACTATATCACTAAACACACCCTGTAAGTAAAAAATAAATATTGTGATGTAACCCACATAATGGTATAAACAGATAAAATGAGACAGATACACTGATATAGTAAATATAGAACTTAAATGAAATTAAATAAAAAGTGGAAATACAAATACAAATGAAAAAAACAGACAATTGTAGTGCAAATACAAAAACCACAACTAATTGAGAATATTAACATGTGTATCTTAAATAAATAAAAGCATGCTTATAAACACACATATGAATGCATAAAATACAAATTAGGCAAACAGTAATCCAGAAGCCTAAAGTCACCCTTTTTGATATTCATATTCTATGGAGCACACAGTATGCCATTAAAGGAGCACTATAGGGTCAGGAACACAAACATGTATTCCTGACCCTATAGGGTTAAAACCACCATCTAGCCCCCCTGTCCCCCTCATGCCTCCCTACATATAGTAAACTCTTACTTGTATTCAAGTCTGCAGCTGCTTACTTTGTACCTGTTTCCTTTAGACCTGCCCACGCCTGCTGATATCAGCAGAAGTGGTAGCCTGATCCAATCACAATGCTTCCCCTATAGGATTGGCTGAGACTGACAAAGAGGCAGATTAGGGGGAGAGACAGCACAATTCAAACACAACCCTGGCCAATTAGCATCTCCTCATAGAGATAAATTGAATCAATGAATCTCTATGAGGAAAGTTCAGTGTTTGCATGCAGAGTGAGGAGACACTGTATGTTTGGATGCATTTTAGGCAGCCATAACTCAGGAAGGATCTCTAACCGGTATCTGAGGAGTGTCCAGTAAAGTTATAACTAGGCTGTAATGTAAACACTGCATTTTCTCTGAAAAGTGTTTACAGCAAAAAGCCTGAAGATAAGGATTCTACTCACCAGAACAAATTCAATAAGCTGTAGTTGTTCTGGTGACTAGTGATGTACCGAACTGTTCGCCGGCCGCCACCGCGGGCGAACACATGCGGTGTTCGGTCCGCCCCCTATTCGTCATCATTGAGTAAACTTTGACCCTGTACCTCACAGTCAGCAGACACATTACAGCCAATCAGCAGCACACCCTCCCTAGTAGACCCTCCCACCTACTGGACAGCATCCATTTTAGATTAATTCGGAAGCTGCAACCATTTTTTTTTTTTTTTCAATGTATTATTTTTTTTTTTAGTGCATATAAATGTTACAAGTAGATACTACCCCCAGACACTCTGTGTTACTGCAGATACTCCCTCCAGACACCCTGTGTTACTGCAGATACTCCCCCCAGACACTCTGTGTTACTGCAGATACTCCCTCCAGACACTGACACAGAGCAGAATAGGGACTGTTCCCCCTACATAGGGTCACTTGGCATATATGGATTGACACCTATCCTAAGGATCCCTGATAAACACTGACACGGAGCCCTCCATGGGTGAAGATGGATTATTTTTTTTTGTGCTCGGGTTTTTTATTTTATTTTTAAGTTCGACGGGTATGATGGCTTTTTATTTGGCCTTTTTTGGGGCAAAAAAAATGAAGATTTTAGAAGAAGAAGACGTTGAATAGTGTAGCGGTACTTACCTTATCCGGGGGCCGGACGCGGTCCTCTCTTCAAGCCGCGCGCGGTCCTGCGGCTGCACGAGCCGCGCGCGGCTCGTCCGACTGTTCTGACAGGAAGGCGGGCAGTGACCGCGAGAAGCGGTCACGTGTCCCGCCTGCAGCTAAGAGCGCGCCGCGAATCTCGGGCGCGCTCTTAAAGAGACAGTGGGAGCCTAAATTGCAAAAAGGCTCCCATTGGCTCCTGTCATGCCAATCACCCCATACACTTACCTGTTGGGGGAGTGGTAGTGACAGGAGCCAATCACATTAGTTTGAAGGCTACTTATACTTACCCTTTTCCCTTAGTTCCTTGCCCTATCGTGGTTTCTGCTACAGTTCCCTTTAGTGCTTGTTGTGTTCAGTTGTGTTTCTCCGTATTTGACCTTGGCTTTGTATTCTGACTTCGTTTTCGCTTTATCCTATTCTGTACTGTTTGCCGGCTTGCTGATTCCTGTGTACCAGTCCCCGGCTAGTTTTCGTTTACGCTGTCTCTTTGTGCCCTTGACCTCGGATCGTTCCTGACTCTGTCTTATCCTATTACGTCGAATCCGGCCACTCTAAGGTCCGGTAGACGTATCTCTCCTCTGTACTGTCATCTGTTAGGGCTGGATCCTGCGTATAGGGGTATATACTCGTTACATTACGATAGGGCCATGGACCCCGCAGATTTAGCTCAACAGATGGCGACCCATGAGGCTAGATTTGTAGAGCAGGATCACCGTATGGATCAAATAGCTCAGGCTCTCCAGACGCTCTTAGCTAGAACCATTCCAGCAACCGCACCTAACCCTCCTGCACCCCTGCTTCCTGAAGTATCGACTATGCCTAACGCTACAGCACATTTAACGCCTCCTCCTAGGTATGGAGGGGATTCTAAGACATGCAGAGGGTTCATTAACCAAATAGAGTTTCATTTTGAAATGTATCCACGTTCATTTCCCACAGAGAGGTCTAAAGTTGGGTTCTTTATGCACCAACTTACCGACAAAGCACTTGAATGGGCAAACCCTATTTGGGAGGCTAATGGACCTATGGTGCATAACTTTCACAGTTTCCTAACAGCTTTTCGCAGAACTTTTGATACTATGAAAAGGTCTAAGAATGCCGCTAGAGCATTAATGAGGGTTAAACAGGGTTCTAGGTCTGTGGCTGATTACGCTATACAGTTTCGTACCCTTGCCTCACAGGTCGATTGGACCAATAATGGGTTAACTACGGCCTTCATGGAAGGTTTATCAGACTCTATATTGGATGAGGTAGCAGCTAAGGAGCTTCCTATTGCCTTAGAGGACCTTATTGACTACCTCATCGATATAGATAATAGGATTCGTGACAGGCTCTATACTAAGAACAGGAATAGACGTTTTGTTACACCTATTCAACCCAGAGTTAATATACCGGAGAGTGTTAAAGTACCTGAAGAGGAACCTATGCAATTAGGGGTTGCCAAACTCTCAGATACTGAGAAATTACATAGGAGAAGGGAGGGACTCTGCCTATATTGTGGTAAGAGAGACCATATGGTAAAGGAGTGTCCTCTGCTCCCGGAAAACTCTCGCACCTAAGACCTTATAGGGGACTGGCCTTGGGTGTGATTTCTAAGTCTCCTACATTGCCTCCTAACCGACTGCTTCTCCCTGTTTCTTTACATATGGGAGAGAGTTGTATAGTTGAAAACATAGACGCCCTGGTTGATTCTGGGGCAGCCGAGAACTTTATAGACTCTGGTTTTGTAAAGAGAAACAATATTCCCATCAGAGAGAAGGAGATACCCTTGGCCGTTGAGGCCATAGATGGTAGACCATTGATATCTCCTGTTGTTACTCACGAGACTGCACCGCTACACATGTACACAGGGGTTCTACACTATGAAACCATTCGGTTCCAGGTCATCACCTCTCCCTCTTCACAGTTGGTGTTAGGGTATCCATGGTTACGTGCCCACAATCCCATTTTTGACTGGGAGACTGGGCAGATAAAATCATGGAGTGAAGCCTGCCATGAGTCATGTACTATTGAAGTCACGCCTGTGAATTCTATTAACGTTCCTACTGTTCCTCCTTTATCTACGACTATACCCTCTCAGTATTTAACTTTAAAGACTGTCTTTGATAAAAGAGAGGCTGACAAATTACCGCCTCACAGACCCTACGATTGTGCTATTGATTTGTTGCCTGGTACTATACCTCCTAAGGGCAGGGTGTACCCCCTATCGGTTCAAGAAAACCGTGTCATGGAGGAGTACATTAAAGAGTCATTAGACAAGGGATTTATTAGAAGATCCTCTTCTCCGGCTGGAGCGGGGTTCTTCTTTGTATCAAAGAAAGAAGGTGATTTAAGACCTTGCATTGACTATAGAGGTCTTAACAAGATCACCATCAAAAATGCTTACCCTATACCTCTAATAACAGAATTGTTTGACAGGCTCAAACATGCTACGGTATTCACCAAATTAGATCTTAGAGGAGCATACAATTTGATACGTATTAAAAAGGACCACGAATGGAAGACAGCCTTTAACACTCGGTCAGGTCATTATGAGTATACCGTCATGCCATTTGGGCTTTGCAATGCCCCAGCAGTGTTCCAAGAATTTATTAATGATGTCTTAAGGGATTTTATTCACTCATTTGTTATTGTGTACTTGGATGACATTTTAATATATTCTACAGACATTCACGCTCATCACAGACATGTTACAACAGTTCTGAAGACCCTTCTTGCTAATGGTCTTTATTGCAAATTAGAAAAATGTCTATTCGACCAGTCCGAGGTCCAGTTTTTAGGGTATTTGATTTCCGCCGAGGGTTTTCGGATGGATCCCCAGAAGCTCGCTGCAGTCATAGAATGGCCTCTGCCGCAAGGTCTGAAAGCCATCCAGCGTTTTCTGGGGTTCTCTAATTATTATAGACGTTTTATCAAAGGTTTTTCGTCTATAGTAGCGCCTATAACTCGTATGACTAAAAAGGATGGCAATACACGTGTCTGGTCTACTGAGGCACTTCAGGCTTTTGACTTTCTTAAGACTACGTTCGCCTCTGCCCCTATTTTACAGCATCCTGTCCCCTCATTGCCATATATACTTGAGGTTGATGCTTCCGATATAGGGGTAGGTGCTGTCTTATCCCAAAGAGAGTCTCCTGACAAGCCATTGCATCCTTGTGGCTTCTTTTCTAAACAAATGTCCAAGGCAGAGAGGAATTATGATGTGGGTAATCGCGAACTCCTTGCTATCATTTTAGCACTCAAAGAATGGAGACATTTGCTAGAAGGAACTAAGGATCCTATTCTCATATTTACAGATCATAAGAACCTATCCTACCTTAGCGAAGCTAAAAGATTGTCTTCAAGGCAGGCTAGGTGGTCACTGTTCTTGTCTCATTTTAATTATATAATCACCTATAGGCCAGGTGACCGGAACACTAAAGCGGACGCTCTGTCCAGACAATTCGAGACTATTGACAAACAGGAGATTGATGTCACTCCTGTCATTCCCCCAGACAGGATAATAGCAACTACTATATTGTCTATTTCCTCGTCCCTCTTGCAGGCCATACAAGTGAAACAAGGCATGGCACCCAGCGAGAGGCCTAATGATAAATTGTTCGTTGACATTCCCGAGAGACGGGATATTCTGTCACTTTATCACGATACTAAGACTGCTGGACATCCTGGTATTTCCAAAACAGTGTCAGCCGTTTCTCGGTATTTCTGGTGGGATACCTTACGTAAGGATGTTACTGACTATATAAGTGCTTGTACTACTTGTGCATGTATGAAAACCTCTCGTAGAGTTCCTTGTGGGCTGTTGCATCCGTTGCCCGTTCCCGAGAGACCTTGGTCTAATCTATCAATGGATTTTATTGTGGAATTACCCCCTTCGAATGGTAACACAGTCATCCTAATGATAGTAGATCGGTTTTCCAAAATGGCTCACTTTGTGTCTCTTCGCAAGTTGCCCACTTCCAAGGAATTGGCTCTTATCTTCGCTAGAGAAGTGTTTCGATTACATGGTATTCCCTTATCTATTGTATCCGATAGGGGTAGCCAATTTATTTCCAGGTTCTGGAAAGCCTTTTGTTCGGAGATGGGTATTTCCCTCTCATTTTCTTCCGCTTACCATCCCCAGTCTAATGGAGCTGCTGAACGTGCCAACCAGTCTCTAGAGCAGTACCTCCGTTGTTTTGTGTCTCACCATCAGGACAATTGGTCTGACCTGCTTCCTTGGGCTGAATTTGCTCGGAATAATGCCACTCATGATTCTTCCGGCAAAAGCCCTTTTTACGTTGTCTATGGCCAGCATCCCGTTGTTCTTCCGGCTGCATTCTCCTCTCAGGGCATGCCAGTTCTGGATGAGCATTTGGCTGGTTTGCGTAATACTTGGGAGCAGGTTCAGCGTTCTTTGGTGGACTCTGCTGCCCGCCAGAAGGCTCAGGCTGACAAGCATCGCAGAGCGGCTCCTTCCTATGTTGTGGGGGACAGGGTTTTGCTTTCCACACGGAATATTCGCCTCCGGGTGCCTTCTATGAAATTGGCTCCCCGCTTCATTGGTCCTTATCGCATTATACATAAGGTTAATCCCGTTTCTTATGCCTTGGGTCTGCCTAAGAATCTGCGTATACCCAATGTATTTCACACCTCTTTGTTGAAGCCTTACGTACACAACCGCTATACCCGGCATACTCCCCCTCCCCCTCCTGTCTCTGTGGAGGGTCATGAGGAGTTCGAAGTATCTGCTGTTATTGACTCTCGTTTTCTTAGGGGTCGGCTTCAGTACTTGGTACATTGGAAGGGTTATGGGCCTGAGGAGCGCAGTTGGATTTCTGCGGACGCTGTTCATGCTCCCCGCCTTGTACGTTCTTTCCATTCGCGTTTTCCTGCCAGGCCTGGTCCTGCCCGCCCGGAGGGCGTGTCCTCAGGGGGGGTACTGTAGCGGTACTTACCTTATCCGGGGGCCGGACGCGGTCCTCTCTTCAAGCCGCGCGCGGTCCTGCGGCTGCACGAGCCGCGCGCGGCTCGTCCGACTGTTCTGACAGGAAGGCGGGCAGTGACCGCGAGAAGCGGTCACGTGTCCCGCCTGCAGCTAAGAGCGCGCCGCGAATCTCGGGCGCGCTCTTAAAGAGACAGTGGGAGCCTAAATTGCAAAAAGGCTCCCATTGGCTCCTGTCATGCCAATCACCCCATACACTTACCTGTTGGGGGAGTGGTAGTGACAGGAGCCAATCACATTAGTTTGAAGGCTACTTATACTTACCCTTTTCCCTTAGTTCCTTGCCCTATCGTGGTTTCTGCTACAGTTCCCTTTAGTGCTTGTTGTGTTCAGTTGTGTTTCTCCGTATTTGACCTTGGCTTTGTATTCTGACTTCGTTTTCGCTTTATCCTATTCTGTACTGTTTGCCGGCTTGCTGATTCCTGTGTACCAGTCCCCGGCTAGTTTTCGTTTACGCTGTCTCTTTGTGCCCTTGACCTCGGATCGTTCCTGACTCTGTCTTATCCTATTACGTCGAGTCCGGCCACTCTAAGGTCCGGTAGACGTATCTCTCCTCTGTACTGTCATCTGTTAGGGCTGGATCCTGCGTGTAGGGGTATATACTCGTTACAAATAGTAAGTTGAATTTTACTTTACAGGGTAGTAATTTTATTCCCCCTTCACTATTTTTTAGGGTGAGGGGGGTAGGTAGGGGCTTTTTTATTTGGTTGTGTGACTAGGGGCTTGGGGACACACACTGCATACACACTATACACACACTGCACACACTATACACACACTATACACACAATATACACACACACTGTACACACTATACACACACTGTACACACTATGCACACACACACTACACACACTGCATACACACACTACACACACTGCATACACACTGCACACACTATACACACTGCACACACTATACACACACTGCACACACTATACACACTATACACACACTACACACACACTGTACACACTATGCACACACTGCATACACTATGCACACACTATACACACACTACATACACACTGCACACATTATACACACACTACACACACTATACACACAATATACACACACACTGTACACACTATGCACACACTACACACACTGCATACACTATGCACACACTATACACACACACACTACACACACTGCATACACACACTATACACACTCTATACACACACTGCACACACTATACACACTCACTATACACACAATATACACACACTGTACACACTATACACACTCACTATACACACAATATACACACACTTTACACACTATACACACGCTGCATAAACATACATTTAAAAAAAAATTGCAGCTGTTTTTTACATTTCAAAGTTGGGGAGGGGGGTGCCAAATAAAGGATCCGCCCCGGGTGCCAAATGCTCCAGGTACGCCCCTGTATAGAGGGGAGCCATGTTACTCTGTATATAGAGAGGAGCCATGTTTACACTGTATATAGAGGGAGCCATGTTACTCTGTATATAGAGGGAGCCATGTTTACACTGTATATAGAGGGGAGCCATGTTTACACAGTATACAGAGGGAGCCATGTTACTCTGTATATAGAGGGAGCCATGTTTACTCTGTATATAGAGGACTGTTTGCGGTGCGTTAAACGGGGAGTTTGGTCTGTCACTGTGAAGCGGGCGTAACCCTTACACTACCTGATCGATACAACATCATACCTGATGTTTTAAAGCACGTTATTCCAAACAATTTAGGAATGTTAGGTGATTTATGCCCTTTATGGATTAAAACCAGACTCTGCATCAACTATGTAATTTTCCATGGGAGTTTTGCCATGGATCCCCCTCCGGCACGCCACAGTCCAGGTGTTAGTCCCCTTGAAACAACTTTTCCATCACTATTGTGCCCAGAAAGAGTCCCTGTGTGTTTTAAAATTCGCCTGTACATTGAAGTCTATGGCGGTTCGCACGGTTCGCCTGTTCGCGAACATTTGCGGAAGTTCGCGTTCGCCGTTCGCGAACCGAAAATTTCGGGTTCGCAACAACACTACTGGTGACTATAGCATCCCTTTAACCATTAGCATATAATCAAATTGTCCCACTAAAGTAACCAACCTCAAAATCTTCATATAGGCTTTTATATAGGACAAAAAAAATAGAAAACATTTAGAAACATAGAAAACCCAAGCCCTGCACAGGTATAAAAATGCTTTTAACACACATTGACAATCAGAGATACTACACTCCAGTGATCTGCATCCCGTGTTTGAAGAACCCTTGAAATGGATGGATAGAATTAGACAAAATTAAAATGTATACAGTCTGCAAAACAACAAAGTATTCCCTTCTTTTTAGCAGATGATGGTTATACAACTTACCAGGGCCACTATGGATCTGAAGAAACAATGCTTTCTCTAAATTAACTCACGGAAATATGGTACTGGATCAATTTAAACGGGAATTACACTACCACTACTCTCAAAGTAATATACTTCAACAAGGAAGTGGTTTATACATGTGGTTATGTTCCAACTCCAGTGCTTTGGGACTACTCTGGACCACATCAGTGCCTAGAGCCAGCCTGACTCGCCGGGGCTCGGTCATGGACCTTGAGCATGATGTCAGGAGATGGTCTGGCATATTTGTCACTGGGTGTGGGGTCCCTCCATATAATCTGCCCTGCTGAAATACCAGAGGGGAGCCCAACAACCACTGATGTACACCCTTGCTGGCTGCAGACTATGATTTGCTGTTTTCCCGTCTTTGGCGATTCAGAGTGTTGATGCAGATTGCTACAGAAATGATCTGACACTGTAAGGGCTGAAGCTTGTGAGACAGTTGTTCATAGTCAGCACACAGTGGACATACAGACCAGATACTCAGCCCCACTGCACCACCAAGGATAGGCATCCCCCCACTCCATGCAAGGTAACAGCAGAGAGGAGAAAATAGATCTTATTATCTTTAAAATAATTAATACATTCATAATATTAACCTAAATAAAGTCTCTATACCACATTTATACACACACTACACTCAACTATACACAAAAAAAATACTATACCCCAATATCTACATACTATACCTCTATACACAAAGTGCACTCCTATGCACATTAACTACACCTGATATATACACTATACCCCTGTGATAGAATTTACTTTGATTCCAAGGTTCAAGCGTCTAAGTGTCATATTCGCTATCCTATATTAAAATTGGCTCACTTGGACTCAGGAAATGCCTAATGCTTAAAACGACACTTAAGACCATATATGTCTAGTGCGGGGGCAGATAGCCCCCACCTGAGCTGTCTCTCCTAAATCAGTCTGTTTTTTCTCTTTCTCTGAACTTATCTGTTATATGTACATGAAGTTCATCCCTATGTCTTATTTGTACTCCTTTCACCCTTTCACTCCCTTCCTACTACTGTCCTATGAGTATCTGCACATAAGCACTAACATTTTAAACCACAGGTAGGGGCATGTTACATAGCTGAAAAGAGGCTTGTGTCCATCAAATTCAGCCTTCCTCACATTTGCTTTTTGCTGTTGATCCAAGAGAAGACGAAAAAAAAAAACAGTTTGATGCACTTCCAATTTTGCAACAAACTAGGAATAAATTCCTTCTTGACCCCAGAATGGCAGTCAGATGTATCCTTGGATCAAGGAGTTATTACCCTACATTGAAAAATTATATCTTAAAAAAATTCTGTTTTTGCAAGTATGCAAAACCACAACCACTTCTTCAGGCAGATAATTTCACATCCTTGTTGTTCTTACAGTGAAAAAACCTTTCCTTTGCCTTAGACGAATTCTTCTTTCTTCCAGTCTAAACGCATAACCGCGTGTCCTATGTAAAGTCCGGTTTGTGAATAGATTTCCACACAATGGTTTGTATTGGCCCCGAATATATTTGTATAATGTTATCATATCCCCTCTCAGGTGACATTTTTCTAAACTAAATAGGTTTAAATTTGTTAACCTTTCTTCATAGCTGATATGTTCCATTCCTTTTATTAATTTTGTAGCCCGCCTCTGCACTTTTCCCAGTGCCATAATATCCTTTATTAGAACAGGTGCCCAAAATTGCACCGCATATTCAATATGTGGTCTTACCAGTGATTTATAAAGAAGCAAAATTAAATTCTCATCCCGAGAATGAATGCCCTTTTTCATGCATGACAATACCTTACTCGCCTTAGCCACTGCTGATTGACATTGCACATTGTTGCATAGTTTGTTGTCTATAACAATTCACAGGTCCTTTTCGTGTGTTGTTATCCCTAATTCGCTTCGATTAAGGGTATACGTTACTTGTGCATTCTTTACGCCGAAGTGCATAACTTTGCATTTTTCAACATTAAATTTCATCTGCCTTTTGAGTGCCCAGTCCCCCAGTCTATCTAAATCCCTCTGCAGCAAAGTAATATCTTGCTCACATTGTATCACTTTACAGAGTTTTGTGTCATCAAACATGACTTTCAATGCTTTTTTCAAGATCATTTATAAACATGTTAAATAGAAAGGGTCCCAGAACAGAAGCCTGAGGGACACCACTTGCCACCTCTGTCCAGCTTGAAAATTTACCATTAATGACAACTCTTTGTACTCTATTTTTAAGCCAATATTCTACCCAAGAACAAGCATTTTGATCTAGACCGATTTCCTTGAGTTTGAACACTAATCTATTGTGTGGAACTGTATCAAATGCCTTGGCAAAATCCAAATAGATCACATCCACTGCAACACCCTGATCTATACTTCTACTTACTTCTTCATAGAATGCAATCAAGTTCGTTTGACATAGCCTGTGCTTAATCAAACCATGCTGATTTTTGCTGATAACCATGTTCTTCTCAAGGAATTCTTGAATATTATCCATTAATAACCCCTATCAAATATTTCCCCAGCCACAGAAGTTAAGCTCACAGGTCTATAATTTACAGGCAAGGATTAGGAAACCTTTTTGAATATAGGAACCACATCTGCCTTCCTCCAATCCTCCGGAACACTTCCTGAAAGAAAATAATCTTGAAAGATTGAAAACAGAGGTTCACTTATTTCTACACTTAGTTCCTTAACTAATCATGGATGAATACCATTAGGCTCTGGAGCTTTGTTTATATTAACTTTCTTTAGTTGCTGCAGCACCTTGTCTTGAGTTACCAATTACAATTATTCTGCAAGTTTTTAGCAGCGATCATTTGTTAGCTACTATATGTTATTATGGGCAACAATAGTTGCCCAGTCTCCAGTCTTTTATGACAATGAAAGCCACTGTCTGTTTATTGTTTCACATTACTCCAACACCTACTTTCCAGAATGGAAAGTAGGTGTTGGACATGGCATCCATGCTGGCAAAATTGGAAGCCTCTGTTCAGGGTCAGATTTCCTCTCTACATAATTTAGAGCAGTGTTTCCCAACCCAGTCCTCAAGGCACACCTACCAGTCCAGGATTTAAGGATTACCCAGTTTTGTCTAAGGTGTTTTTTTATTTTTTTTCTAAAAACACCTTAGACAAAACTGGGTAATCCTTAAATCCTGGACTGGTAGGTGTGCCTTGAGGACTGGGTTGGGAAACACTGATTTAGAGCAATACCAAATAGCTACAAATGAATGCATTACCAACCTTCTGAGACAGCTAAAGGATTGGATAATCGGGGTTGAAGAAACAACTTCTGAATTCGAAGCCTGCCGGAGTCATCAGAACGAAGAGAAGATTTGTTCCAAATGCTCCAAGTTTTATTCAACAACACACTACAATGGCCCTAAGATACACCAGTACACCACTAGATAGAGCCCATAGAGCTCTGTATTAACTCAATTATCTCCAGGCAGAAAAACACATATTTTTATAAAACCCCAAAAGTATCCCAAAACACATAAAATCCCCACAAATGTTACACCCCCTGGAAGCCCTGACCTGGGTGACTAACATATCCAAAATTTCACCCAGATCATTTCAGCGGTTCAGGAATTTTATGGAAGTCACATTTTTACCAACTGCATGCATGGTTCCATGCCCAAAACAGTTCCAGAGAATTATGCTGTGCGGTCGGTCTATTTTGGGAATCCAAAATTATGTTCAAAATACCGAACGCAGCCATTCATGCATGCAGTCAGTGTAAGTCTCTTGTTCGGGAGTTTGTTCTTACCAAACGCCGTTCAACACCCGTTCGAATAGCTGAACATCCATGGAAGATAAAAGTTTAGCGGTGTTCACGCTGTTGAGTGTACGATTTGAGTTCCATGCACTCGACAACCAAACACTGCTGGATGTTTTCGACTAAACAAGATAGCCGCCACGTGTTCGAATGCCACTTCGAATGGCTTTGGGAGTTCCTGTTGTAAGTCCAAGAGGCACAACCAGAGTCTTTAACCCAAAGATCATTACAGGGGCCATAGTCACAGGGCAGGAGGCTGGCAAACAGGCCCCTCCAAAAACCAGTGGTGAGGTCACTTTTGCCACACACATACCAAGTCATATTCATGCACACATGACCATCTATTCCCACACACTGTTACTTGTACATCCAATATGGTTTATTTGTTTGAATGTTTCTATTTTGAATTTACTGGGAATGTCTGGTCCACATGATGGGTTAACACGTATTGTAATAAAGGGATCCTAACAGAGATTAATGAAACCCTGATAACTATTTCTTTTACACAATTTACTACCTAAAACACACAAACTAGCTAGAGTTTACTGAATGTAATTGATTCCTCACAACACCTCCTTTTGCTATCGCCTTGATTGGCAACATTTCAGCCAATTTGCTGGTCTGAAACAGTGTCTTAACTTACACAATACCAGTCCCATGTTCCTACTTAGTCCAAGAGTACTTTAAGGTTACATACAATTTTGCATTTATTTCCCCACAGAGACACTACTCAGCTGTTTATCAGTCAGCATGGGAAAAAACCTCACAATTTTTACGTTTTGTTTATACCCTCTATCATTTGTCTCTTAATATCAAAGGTGTTGTAACCAAACTCTGTAATAATCAGCATATGCTTTGACCAATGGCAACTCTTTACAGGGGATAATTAAGAAAAATTGTCATATTTTAAGACAAGACAAAAAGCTATATTGATAAAGAGAAGCCAAAGAATTTTTTAACAAATTGGGCAGAAATACAGAAGGGTTTTTACCATTGTGGTATGTGCAATGCATGCAAAAACTCTGATTGCACTAATAAAACTAAAAAAAGTTTTGTATCAAACGTAACTGGGAAATCTTTTAAGATAAAATCCCCTATCACGTGCCAGTCAAAAGAAGTGATATATCTTTTAATATGCAAATGTGGATTACAATATATAGGAAAAAACACTAGGGCACTTAATATACGTATAAGTGAGCACATAAGAAATATTAAAAAGGGTTTTATTAACCATAGTGTATCCAAACACTTCCTTGAAAAACACAACTCCGATCCAAAAAAAATGGAATTCCATGCTATAGAAAAAGTTACTACGCATTGGAGAGGAGGGGATTTTAACTAAAAATTAAGTTTACAAGAAACCAAATGGATTTTTGAAATGTGCACTTTAACACCTAGAGGGCTCAACATTGATTTTGAAATGAACTGTATTTTATGATTTTTTTATGTATTTATATTTGTATGTATTTATTATTTACTTCATATGTTTGGGCGAAGGATATAGTTCTTATTAAAATAGGTATCTGCCAATACATTGTCTTTTTAATGAAATTATTTCTACTATATTCTTTCTCTCTTTTATGGTTAAATTAACATATACTGTGGACTATCTGGCATCTAACTGGAGATTAATTGGATCTGGACGATATACATATTGCCAGATATATATATTACATAAAAGACTGCCGTTCTTTGAACTAATATTTATGGAGAGGTGGAGTCTGAAGAAAGGAGGATCCAACTACTTAGAAAAAACGTGACGAAAATACGCCGACCGGAAGTAAGCGCATGGCTATTTTGGAAAACAAGTCGACCGGAAGTAGACATACAGTCGTTTTGGAACCCCGGAAGATGCTCACCGGAAGTAAAGTCACCGCCATCTTTGAATCCCCCATATTAAAATGAACATGTGTTTTCTTTCTTCCCCCCTCCCCTTTTTTTTTTCCTCTTTTTATTTATATATGTAAAAACAGGAACCTTATTTTTTTTCTCTCTTTATTTATGATCTCTTTACCAGCATAAGCACACACCTCAACCTGGAACACAAATTATCATACATAATGGCATGCTTTGTTCCTGTAACTTATCTGCTGAGTGCTGGTGGAGAGTTCTAAAAAATAGCCCCCCTACCCACACCTCACAAAATTATAAAGTATCCCATTCACTATATGCCCAAACAAAAATGATGGCCAAATTCCTATTCCTTATGTTACTTGCCCTTGCAAATGATGTGGAGTCTAACCCTGGTCCCCCAGCTAATTCTAGTCCTAATCTCCCCACTAAAAAAATGCCTCTCTTTTGTGCACTGCAACATCCGTAGTTTACTCCCTAAACTGGGTGCACTGCAAGCCTGGTGTTCCCAATACAAACCAAAAATCATTGTGCTCTCAGAATCTTGGTTAACGACTAAAATACCAGACACCGCCATTGCAATACAGAGGTATTCATGTTTTAGAAATGTCAGAGCAAAGAGAGGAGGAGGCATTGTTATTTATGTTGACAATTCCATAAAGTTTACCCCTTTACAAAACCTTAGTCCTCCTGCCACCTTTGATTTCCTCTCTGGCACAATTGAGATCCCGTGCAGTAATTCAATCATTGTTGCAGGAATCTACCGCCCACCTAGCTCCCCTGTGCATTCCCTTTCTGACATAGCCCATCTCCTTAATGAAACCATTGCTCAAAACCCTAAAAGTGAACTGTTGGTCTTTGGAGATTTTAATATTGATTGGCTGAATCCTAAAAATAATAGTTCTTGCACTCTGTTTAAGACTTTGCAGCTAACGCAATTAATCTCCTCCCCAACTCACATAAACATTAAAAGCCTCAACCATACCCTGCTAGATTGGATTCTCTCTACTTCTCCAGATAGAATCCAGGAGGCCGGTGTTCTCCCAAACACTTTCAGTGATCACTGTTTAGTGTACTGTGTGCGCAAAATAAAGGCTATTAAATCCTCTCCCAAGGTTAAAATAACTAGGTCCTTCAAAAAATGTAATCTTGAATCCTTTCTAAAGGACATCAAGAACCTCCCATGGCACAGATTAAACATAATCCCAGATCTAGACTGTGCTGTTGAATTCTTTCAGTCTGAACTCCTACAAATTTGGAATCTGCATGCCCCGCTGCGTAAGGTTAGGGTAAAAGGAGCACATATGAACTGGATCACAGGTAACCTCATCCAAATGTACCAGTTTCAGGATTCTTTGTGGTCAAAGTTTAAGCGTACTGGCTCTTTGAATGATCACTGTGCGTATAGACAATGGCGAAATATATGCACAAAACAAACAATATTGGCCAAGGCCCAATATTTCTATGAAAATCTGAACAATAACATCTCAAACCCTAGAAACTTTTGGAAAGTCATAAATAAACTACAAACTCCCCCAATCCACTCCCAACCCTCCACTGTCAAAGTGGATAACCAAACCCTGCAACTTCCCTTAGATGTAGCAAAAGCCTTTAACAATTATTTTGTCAGATGCTCTACTGCCCTGATTGCCAAGCTAATAAATGGCACACATCCTAAAACTACAAATGTGGATCAGGTCTCACTAAATTTGCAAAGGCCCAATATAGACAAGTTCATTTTTAGACCTGTACCTGTTAGTGTCATTGAAAAACATCTTAATAATCTAAAAATGAAAAACCAGTCCGGACCTGACCAAATCCCAGCAATGCTGTTGAAGCTCAGTGCGCCGGCAATTGCTAAACCCGTCGCAACTCTAATTAACGAATCCTTGGTGTCTGGATACATACCCAAACTTTGGAAGACTGCGAGAGTAGTGCCTATCCATTAAAGTGGTGACACTACTTTGGTTTCTAACTATCGCCCTATATCATTGCTCCCGGTATTGTCAAAAATCTTAAAAAAAAGTGTCCATACGCAACTATGTGAGTATTACCAACAATCAAACTATCTGACCCCTGATCAATCGGGCTTTCGCCAGAATCACTCCACTACAACTGCCCTCTTAAAAGTTTGCAATGACATCCAAACTGGCATGGAACAAGGAGACCTAACTGGAGCTATTTTCCTTGATTTTGCTAAGGCCTTTGACACAGTAGACCACGACATTCTACTGCACAAACTCAAAAACTCAGGTATTGGTGATCATTCGCTAAACTGGTTTCGATCGTATATATCGGATCGCTCGCAATATGTGTCCATTTCTGACAGCGACTCCCTTCCTCTCCCAGTCACGTGTGGTGTTCCCCAAGGTTCCATTCTTGGCCCCCTACTATTTTCATTATTTATAAATGATCTGCCTAATGTCTGCAAATCCTCAAATGTACACATGTACGCAGATGACACGGTAATCTATGCGAGCAATTCCGATCTACCACAGCTAGAGGCTGTGCTCCAAGACCAGTTTACAGAGGTAGAAAAGTGGATCGCAAAAAACAAACTGTTCCTGAACACTGACAAAACTGTCACAATGATCTTTGGAACAGTACCTAAATTACACAAATTACACAATTCCCACCTATCCATCAAAACAATTTCAAATGGCACACTGACCGCAGTCCACTCTTAAAAATACTTGGGTATGATGTTAGACCCCAATCTATCTTTTGGCCTGCACATAGAAAAGCTTGCATCTAAACTCCAAAACTAGGTGCCCTGTACAGAAACAAATCCTGCCTAAGCCCTTCAGTAAAGGAAAAGATTGTACAGCAAATGCTGATGCCAATCATTGATTATGGGGATGTAGTATATGCATCTGCATCGCAATCCCACATTAATAAACTCAATACATTGTATAACTCGTTCTGCCGATTTGTGCTACAATGTAATTACAGGACCCACCATTGTGACATGCTAAAATAACTAAACTGGCTGTTGCTGGAATCCAGACGCACCCTTCATCTTTCCAGCCTTGTGTTTAAGAGCTTTTTTGGGAAACTCCCACCCTACCTGAACGCAATGCTTTCCCCGGCTGTTCCCACTTCCTCTAACCTCCGATCCAGTACCAACACTTTACTTTAGTCTACTTTAGTCTACCTCAATACAAAAAGAAAGCAGCCCGATCCTCCTTCTCCTACAGAGCACCGCATTTGTGGAACGACCTCCCGCACAAATTAAAATCTTCCCTAAGCTTAAAGTCCTTTAACCCCTTAATGACACAACTTCTGGAATAAAAGGGAAACATGACGGAATATATCCGTCGTCTGTCCTTAAGGAGTTAAGAGATCCCTCTCTACATACCTCAAAACAGAATGCACCTGTCATGGTTGATTATATATTTCCTACCTGTTCTATGTTAAATTTTGTATATATTGTATATTAATATTGTTTTTGTATTTTATTGTACACTAACTGTAACAATGCAATGATTTGTGGACCCAGGGCATACTTGAAAACGAGAGAAATCTCAATGTATCTTTCCTGGTAAAATATTTTATAAATAAATAAAATAAATAAATAATATATGTCAAAACAGGAATCTCCTCTTTTTTTTTTCCTTTTTTTTCTTTCTTTTCTCTCTCTCTTTATTTATATATGTCAAAACAGGATTTTTATTTATTTAATTTTTTTTCCTCTTTATTTATATATGTAAAAACATGAAGCATTTTTTTCCCTCTCTTTATTTATGTATGTCAAAACAGGAAGCACCACCATCTTAGTGGTGGTGAGATGCTTCCTGCAATGACCAAATATGGACATTCAATTACCATTTCCTGCTGCTACACCTGTCTCCAATATGGTAAATTGGAGGCATATATAGGTGGGTCAGCAAATGGGAGGATATACTGCACTTGAAAAAGACCCTGGAGGGTCCAAACGCGTTGTGCTAGCTGCTGTGTCAGCAATTTCTGCTTTTATTATTTTATACCAAATAAATTTTTATTTTAACACTTCACCTTACCTGGTTCCTGAGTTCCTGCTAAGAAAAACTTATTGCAAACATCTAAGAGGAGGATCAGATCCAGTGTATCCCTTGGTGGATGAAATACCTTTACAGTCCAGAGCCTAACTTATGTGGCTCTGGAAAGTGTGAGTGAACCTTTTTTATTCTATACATATTGTAAATAGGTTTCAACAGTATACACTATGTTGTTTTCTTGTATATATTATATATAGGGTCCACAGTTACTGTCTGTTGCTGAAAATAGGACCTATACAAGATTTTAAAGGTAAAATATTCCACTGTTTGTGCGCTTTCACCTTTTTTTTCTGTTCACCACTGACAAAATAGCTGTAGCTTTCTGTAACTTATATAATGTAGACCAAAATAATAGCAATTCTCATGACAAAATGACTTACCTGACAAATAAATTTGACTCTATTTTAAGACTTTCTCTTCACTCTGACTGACGCCCACAACTCTTTGCCCCCATTCATGCAGGAACTCAACTCTTACAACCAATTCTCCAACTTCAAACTAAATATTGTGAAAAGGGAAATCCTCAATGCAAACCCTCTCAAGAAGAACTTTTACTATAAATGGATGACTCATAGCATAATGTATCTGGGTGTTAAAATCACCTCTTCAATCTCAGACATATATACCACCAATTTCATCCGCCTACTATGAAGCAACTCTAGAGACTTGGATAGATGGGCTAAATCACACTTCAGATGGCTCAGAAGAATCAATATCATTTCTATGAATATTCTACCCAAAATATGGTACCTCCTCAACACAATCCCGATTTCGCTAGTGAAATCATTTGTTCTACAGATCAAATCCATTTTTACCAAATTTGTCTGTGCACATGAGAAACCTAGAATAGCATATGACATAATCTCCAAACCACGAGACAGAGGAGGGGCAAAACTACCCAACCTAGAGATATACCACTAGGGTGTTCATTTGGGACATATAATTGACTAGTTGACCAGACATTCCCTCAAGCAATGGATAGCCATTGAACAATCCACCAGCACAACACCACTTAAAGCATTTCCATGGTTAATACTGCAATTGTTTTTCCACCAATCCACCACCATCCAACTATATCGACTACCTTGCACATTTGGAAAAAAAATGCACACTATTTGAACATATCACCTTTCATTTCCAGTTAATACCGAATCTCATAAAATCTGTTCCCTCTTGGACTGATGAGTCTTCTCTTCCTCCATGAGTCCGATAAAGGGAACAAGTTCATACACACAGTTGGACCAGATAGTTGATGTAGCAGGATTACTTCCCCTTACCAAACTGACACACGACACCACCAATAATACCTTTCTAGAATTGTACTAATCTCAACTGAAACACTTTGTGAACACTTAACCTGTACCATCCCAGGGCCTCAGAGAGGAAACCAAATTTGATGCATGTGGAATGACCACATGGTACCAACAAATGAGGAATGGTTTAAAAATGTCTTCAGGATTTCCCACTCACCTACTAGTATTCAACTACTGGAAACTAACAATAAGCTGTTATCAAAGCTATTGCTATAAACCATGTAGTCGCAACTTTCCTTGCATATGTTTTGTAGGGAATGCAGGTGTTTTCTAATTTATTCTTGTGTTTTCGAATTGCCCATTGTACTGGTTGGTAATGTAATGTAATATTTTGTTATACATATGACTAACAAAGCTGTTTTGCACCAAAATTATAAACCATGTAGTCTCAACTTTCCTTGCTTATGTTTTGTAGGGAATGCAGGTATTTTCTAATTTATTTTTGTGTTTTCGAATTGCCCATTGTACTGGTTGGTAATGTAATGTAATATTTTGTTATACATCTGACTAACAATGCTGTTTTGCACCAAAATTGTGAGCCATACAATTATCATTTTACCTTTCAATGTCTGTTAACTCCTTTAATAAAAACTTATAACAAAACAAAAAGGAATTTTGTGACAACTTTTGTATGTCCATCTTTTCAAAGCCTTTTATCAAGGTTTATATCCTTGTTAAGTGGTACTGCATTGCTGAATGCAAAATTTTCAATGCTGGTATAATATCAATGATAGTATAATATAAATTTTCAATATGTTTTAAAAATCCTTATTATTTAAAACAATATTTATTGGCTCCCAATAAGCCTTTAATTGAGGCAATGTAGCCCATTAAACCCAATAAAAAGCTAATCAGGAGCTAGTAAACCACAGCTAAACATTATTGGCTGGATTGTTATTGAGGCCTAAATCTTGTATTGATTAAGGACATACATCTATTATGAGAATCACATAACACTCACCAGTTGCTAGATTTGTATTGAGAGCTCTTGCTAGGTTTGCATCTAGAGCTGGGCCCATATAACTGTATAAACAGAGCATAAGCTGACTAAAGGGACAACTCCTTCAAATACATAAAATTTGAGCTGCTTGATACATTTTAAACAAATATTTTAAAAAGTTTAAAAAGTACCATAGAAGACCAACAGGACAGTGTTTCTAAGTAGAAAGAATTATCTAATGCGTTTTATGCATAAGCAATTTTTCCTAGTCTGTGAAAACATTGTTTTGCATGAAACATATAAGACAGAAATATTGGGGTATTTGCAGCTGATGACCTGAAATCTTACAAAACCCTAGACAGTATCTCAAAAGTGATTAGTAAAAGTTATATAAATAGAAAAGCAAACCAATATGAAACTTTTATGTCGCTGAAGGTATTGCACATCTATATTTTAAGGGTTGACTAATTAGACTTTTTACTATATCACACATATACTATATCTCACTTGCCAACTGTCATAGGCTTTCTTTTTAATAAACATAAAATCAGTTTGACTATATCAATCAGTGATTCTGCTCTCTCACATATATTACATCCATGATGAGATGTCAGATTTGTGAATACATGCCAAGACTGTGCACCATTATTCTGTAAGTGTCAGGTTTTAACATGTAAAAAAAAGATGTGTAGACACTATTAAATGTGAATATTCGGTTTTCTAGAAACTTGCTTAGCCATGAACCAATAAGAAAATATTTTTGAGATTCAAAATTAATTACGTAATTAAAAACCTAATCTAAATTGGGCTAATGGTCTAAATCTAAAATAAAAAAGAGACATTCAAAAAGGAAGAGTTGTGATGATACATATAAATACAATTAGATTACACTTTTATTTCTCATATGAATTAAAGTTAAGTGAAAGTGTATTTCATGGAATAATGATGTAAAAAATAATGTCATTAGACTATTACTTGAAAAATAAAAATAAAATGTTTGCTTTCACTTGGCACTGTAAACTGGAAAATATGTCAAAATCTAGTCCATGTAGGCAACAGTATATCTTAATAAGATATCATTATGCCTTTCTAATTTGCAATGTTTTACCTAAATGAATCTTATGGTTGATGTTTCACATAATTTAAAGGAATCCTTGTATTACAAATTTTGGAGCGAATGCTTTTTTATTCATGATTCTATACTATAATACAATAGTAGCTTATTCTATAATGTTTCATTGGTAATCAGCTGTGCTTTAGATATTTATTATTGATATGTTTCAAATAGGCAAAAGGTCAAATAGGCAAAAGTTATAGTGAAAATCTAAAGTGAATGCTATAATAAAAAAAATAAAAAAACAATGTGTATTAAAAACCAAAATATTGGAACACTGTAAATTTTTAAATAAAAAATTGAGTTGTTAGTCCAAACTGGCATCAACAATTGGAGCAGCCAATGAAATCTAAAATGGTTAATAGAGATGATAATTTATGCAGTTGCCAAGAGTCTTGGACACAATCCCAGGTTCGAATAGTGAGGTTCTAAACAGATGATGTTAGCAAAAGCATATTATTCATTTATTTTAACGAATCAATGCAACAACCAATGCAAGTGTAATGTAATATATATATAGTTTTACAATGCTAAACAAAAATCTGCACACCAGTCAAGCCATAAGACTTGCTTTTCCCACAGAAATCACAAATTTGCAGTGAAGTTACTACTGCAAAGGATTCTGGGTGGGCATATGCAAATTAGTTGAACAAAGAATCACATTTTTGCCTCATTCCATTTTAAACATGGATTCCTTTGAGTCTGTGTTTGCTGTATACCACAGCTTTGAAACACAACTTAGGAAAAGATGCACATAGGTTGGGTACTGGTTTGCCTTTGAGGCTTGGTAGTGCTTGGGAAGCAAAAGCCAAAAAGGTGTGTTAAACATTTGTTTAACAATGTATTAACTATCCACAGACTTCAGGTGGAAGGGGGTTTCAATCACAATTTTTTTTATTTTCTCCACCATAACCTTTATATATATGTGAAGTAATGATAAAGTAATATTTTTAATGTCCAAGTGATAAACTATATTCTGAGTTAGGATGCAACAAAGTATAATTTATGATATTTCAAAATTAAAAATTAAGCAAAAGTAATGGAAGACTGGGCCATTCACAGTATGGCTTAAACTTTAATGAGGGTTCCTGTCCCATATGGCAGAGTATCAGAAGCTTGCAACAACTGCAACATAATTGGTATGGTTTAGGACATAAGGTCACACCTTTAGACTGGAAGACAGGAGGTTTAGCCTAAGGCAAAGTGCCTAAAGTGGTGGTTTTATCAGGGTCTATACAGATGATTAAACAACAAATGGATAAATACTTATTAATTAGTTGGGTAATAGTTTATTGATCCATGGAGATATCTGATTGCCATTCTGAGGTCAACACAGACTTTTCTTTCCTAGTTTCTTGCAAAATTGAAAGAACTTCAGACTGTTTTTTTGCATTCATTTGGATTAACAGCAAAACAAATGTGAGAAGGGCTAATCTTGATGGATGCATGTCTCTTTTCAGAGATTTAACTGTTCATCACAGTTCTGAATATAGAAGCAATACATTCAGCAGTACTCACAGTAATTATGGTACTCTAGTTGTCTGCAGTGTCATCTTTTAAAATAAAAGGTCAAAGGTCAAAGGCCAACAGCATTATATAATGCTTAACACATATCAATTTAATTCATCATAAGTGTTTCTCAGGGTGTAAAAGAAGAAGAAATGGCCATCACTTTGTTGGTAAGTTTTAACCCTTTTAGCCTGACAGTTTATATGATGTAAGAATACTATGATGTATTGTCCACCTTCCATCTTCCAACAACTCACTTATGAATGAAGATCTTCACTTATATCTATGTATTTCTACAACTATTTGGATATAAGGACCATTCAAGGCACCGCTGTAGAGGTTAAAATGTTTTATTAATTGAGTCTCACTCATCTGGAGAAATATTTTGTTTATACTGAGTGATTCAAGACATCTGGCAAGGGGTCTAAAACTGGAAATATCAGTGAAGAGGAAATAAAACAGGACCTTATCCCAAATGATATTCCAAAAGAATCAGGCTACTAAAGTCCAACTTGGACCTACCAACTTGGTTGAACCTTGTTTCAAGTCTGGTGTAAAAGCTAACTTTTAGAAAACAAAATCTACAAGTCACCTATTCACTAGCAGTGAATCAATAGCAAAGTACTTTTTTATTTGTCATATACTACCCAATTAGTTTGAGATAGTTACACTTGCAAAGATAGCTGACTTATTATAGAAATATTATCTTTGTCTTCAAAAGAATAATCCAACACTGAGACAAGATATTTTAAGAAATCTGCACTTATATATCTTGGCTGTTTCTCTGTTTTGCTGTTTCTTCACAATGGTATAGTTGCACAGATTTCTCTATTATGGTGTTGTCATCATTAGAGACATTAAACAGGTCCTTGTGTAAAATGCAATGGCCACCAAGATCCCTTGATTATCAGTATGAAGCTCCTGGTTTCCTTCTCTGAGCAGTTCATGTAATCATTTTCTAACTCCTCCTAGAAATATGTTAGCGGTCCAAGTTCCCAATCTTATTACTTGTACAAACTTTGCTATGTGCAGTCCCTAAAAATATCCATTATTGGGTCAATAGATATCTTAATCAATAGCTCTAATGGGAAGCAATAGAGCAATATGATTGACTGGACAACCCCAGACAACTACAATCGTTATTTTCTGATATGTGCTGAAATGTAAGCTTTATATCCTTACTGAATATTTCATTCCGACACAATTGGGTTTTTTTTTTGGTTGTTACTTTTCCAAAAGATGGAAAAACAATGACATTGGTTGAAATGACTGAATTAAAGTAAGAATAAAATTATACTTTTTTGGATGTAATAGTGAAAACACAAACTCTATATTTAATATTTATTTGTTCACAAGACATTAACATATTGTAACTATGTAGTGGTTAAACAAAACATACAAGTATAATTAAAAAAGGAAAGATGAAGAGGGAACTACTGTAATAGATTAACAGTTTAAAGAAATGGGGGCTGGTGCTGCCATAAGGAAAATAAACTATTTACCTAGGTCATTATGGGTCAGAAGGGCCACAGTCAAAAGTATTTTCTCGATCATATTTCAAAAATAATTTTTAAATGTATTTATTATTTATTGTCTGTTTAATGCACATGTATGGACACATGGATATGTTTTATACAGTGTGTATGTGGATTAGGTAGTAAATGTATATATATAATAATTTTTTGAGGATTAGGCGGTACATTTTAGGTAGTATAAATGTATGACTGTATGAATTAGGCAGTGTGTCATCTATGTATGCATTAGGCAGTTTAAATGTATGAGTATATGTATTAAGCAGTGTGTGAATGTAAATGTATGTTTTAGATAGTAAATAGGTTAGGCAGTGGAAAGGTGGATGCATGTATAAAACTGTGTGCAGGTGTGTGTGGATATAGTGGAGGGTGTTTGAAAGTTAAAAAGTGTTAGCATATAATTTTAAGATTCTACACTAAAGTTGACAAAGTAGAAGAACCAGAATGACGATATTTTCGAACTGCACCAGGTGAGATATGGTACATTTATAGGTGAGAGTCATTTTAAATGTCATCCTAAAGGATAAAATCAGCCTGCTTAAGAAGAACAAAAGGATAAGAAGACTTTTGATAAAAATACAGGTCTTATAGCAGCATGTATTATGGATTCCATTAAAACATAAATACATATATTTAGAAGTATGGGATGCCATGTGGACTTATTTTAACTATAGGGTAACTAACACTAGGGGTCATTCTGGCCCTTGAATTTAAGGGGCATAATAGATGCATTACCCACAGGACTATGCATCATCCTGGCAGAGTATGCAATAGTTATGGAATATTAGTACAGGTACAATGGGTATCTCCTTGCACTGTACACATTATAGGAGGTTGATACATATAATTGATAATTAATAGTTGTCAGTCTATTTTTTTCTGTGTATAATAAGAAATTCTCCCTGCACAGAGAGGAGTAGGGCATATCCCCTCCTCCTATCTTCCTCCCTTAGTTATTGGCACAAGTATCTATTTGTCATGTTATGTTTGTGATATGAATGATGTTTGTTTGTTTTTTTATATAATATTATATGAACACTCAAGAGAGACAACATATGTATGCTAGTCTGTTAGTATAAATGTGTAAAATAAACTTTTCCAATAAAGATTAAGATAAAAAAATTCTTCCAGCACAAACCTTGTACGAATCAAGTGTTTTAATTTGTTAGCGTGCCATTAAAATAGGTGATATTTAGGCTCTTAAAAGCCTTTATCAAATCTTAGGGGCTGAAACATCACGCATTTGATTTTGAACTTCAATAAAAGAACAGCTATTTTGTATAAGGTTTGTGCTTAAACATTACCCTATTTTCCTGGATTGAATTTACTATCGGCAGAACCTTGGTCCTTGCACCCTGAAGCAAGGACCAAGGAACACTCTAGGAACCAAAACAACTGTATCTCAATGAAATTGTTATGGTTTCTGGAAGTTCTAGGCACTTACTGTAAGGGTTTAAATGATTTAGGAACAACTTAACCCAAAGATGTGTAGATGGTGCCATCTCCTCTGCCCCTCACCTTTGAACTAAGTCCACAGATTCAAGAAGTAAGCCTTAGATTGGGCACCAGTAATAAGCTGACAGTGTCCGCTGATACTCTCAGTCTATCACCAGCTTTCCGTTCGTAAAACTGAGTAAGAAAGGTAGAAACCTTTCTCAAACAGTTTTATCAAAAGGAAACTATTGATACACTAATAGAGAGAGAGAGAGAGACAGACAGACAGACAGACAGACAGACAGACAGACAGACGGAGAGAGACAGAGAGAGAGTATTAATCTAAAACAGGTCCTCCAAGTATCATAAAAACTTCATTGAGATTACATTTTTCAATTCTAATGGTGCCTAAAGTGTTCCTTCAAATTAGGTTTGATAAGAAAATGCTTCTTGTATTTAGTTTTCATGACTTACTGAATGTATAGTAACATTCCCCTAAGGTTCTTTGTTAGAAATTTTGGAGACTAACGTAATTGTAGGTATTTGTAATTTCATGACATTACTGACTTTTCAACACATTTATCTTAGTTAATTTATTGGGAGACTGTAGGCACCTGAACCACTAAAGCTTTGTGATTCTGAGGCAAATAGACTGTGCCTGCCTAATGACCAGTGCAAACAGTGCCTTTTCTAAGAAAAGGCAGTGCTTGCATTGCTGCCTTAAACTAACTTTAGTGGATGTCACTCGGATAGCCACAAGAGGGGTTTTATGGATGGATACCACATATGCACACTGACCTCACAATGCTTGACTATGCCAAATTTGGAGAGGCATTAGATTGACTGATATCATCTTAGCCAGCGAAAGCTGTGCAACCATACCAGGAGGGAAAAAAGGTAAGTTAAACTCTTTATGTATTTTAATACATGTAAAACCTTACTGTTTCAGAAAATGGCAAAGTTTACATTTGTCCAATACCATGACTCTAGTGGCTTTCAGACTGCATTGTTTTCCTACGGGTACATGCTTTAAGTGTATGCTTAAGTGCATGATTCAAATAAATTCCGTACTAATATTTTTTAAAAACAAAACGTTCTTCTAATGAAAGGGTTATCAATAACATGTTTCATCAAACCTCAAGCTCACACTGATTCTTGTCACAGATGATAATGTTTTCAGTAAATTTTAAGATATTTATCTTTGTATATGTATAGATAGATAGATAGATAGATAGATAGATAGATAGATAGATAGATACCCAAAAAGCTGTGGTGGGGAAAAAGTGTGGATGAAATCCCCTTTCACCTGAATTAAGTGATAGTTAATATGTTGCTAAACACAAAGTAAGTATTATGGCTTGACTGGTGTATGTATTTGTGTTTAGCAATGTATTAACTATGTATATATATATATATATATATATATATATATATATATATATCACAAACATTTTTTTAATATTATTAGCAGCACTAACAAGTGTCAGTATTAAAAGTTTAAACACATTTTATAATTAGTAACTAACTGTAACCTTTTATTTAATTTTCATAAACATTTTAATTGACTATACGTACTAGCTATTTAATATGTGCTAAATGATATGTCAATAACATAATAATGATAATAATATTTTCTAATAATAAATATGAAATATATTCAAATATTGTATAAATTACATCTTAAATGAATTTAGATTTTAAAAAGCATTTTAATATTATTTTTTTTCCTTTTTGCACCAATAAATTAATACATATACATATATATATATATATATATATATATATATATATATATATAATATGTAAAATATTTTAGTCAAGTAACATTTAAAAAAATAAATTGAATACACACTTTACGCACATTGTTTTATTTTGTTTCAGTTCACAAAAAAGAGTACTTAAAACTTCCATAATCTTCCATTTAAGCAGTGATAGAGAAATATCAGAAAAAAAACATTTTTTTTATACAAAGTTGACAGGACATACACACCCTGTTTATATGTTTATGCCTGTAAAATTTGACTTGCATAAAGCAAGCGTGTATATATATATATATACATATACATATATATGTACATGTAGACATTTTAAATATTACCGTACAAAAATATTTATATCCAAATACCAAATGTATTTAAACAATCCAGTAATTTATCTTACCTATTTAAACTCACACCAAAGCATATTCAGTTTTAAATTTCTTAACAGAGTACACATTGTGCTTTCACATATCTCAAGCTATACTGTGCTAGTATACATCTTACAGAACTGTAGTGAATTAGTGCTTTTATTTAATAAATAATGTAAGGATATTCTGGTGAGTTTCTTTCCTACTCCTATGAAACATATAGCCTTTTTAAAATTTGTATGGATAATATTTTTTTGTTAAGGCAATTATAGAAGTACTTAAACTATAAAATTCAAAGAATATTGCTTATGTGCATCATATGCATTTTGTGAATACATGATACCATGTTAAAGAGACATATATATTTATATATATATAAATAAAACCCACATATCAAAACATATACAACTCCTTCAACTGCCAAAAAATGGTTATGTATCATGTGAAGCCATAAACACACAAGATTTCACAAGACTTCTCTGAAATGTAAAACAATAATTATGTGAAAAAAATACAATACTTTAATATGAAAAATACCATAATCTTTTTTTTATTCTATATAATATTATCTTAACATTTCTATACAATTATTTCCTTATTTGTGAATTTATTTAAGCAGGAGGAAGATAAATTACAATATCCTCTATAACCAGCTGGCACACTTTTAAATTATATTTTAAAACAATTAATATTCTCAGGGAAAATGTTCAGTTTAAGCATAACATATCTTTTTTTAAATATTGAAATATTTAGATAAACTTATTTAAAAATATATTTTCAATTATTCTGGAATGTAATATTTGGGGAAAATCAATATGGAACATTTAAAAGATGACCAAAATGCCATGAGTTACTTTACCATCTATATTGTTAACTTTTAGTTTTCCCTAAGGAACTAAATTGAATGAATTGTGGAACACATCTTAAAATAAAATATATCCCATTTTATATAAATATCTTTGGATTTTTGGAGATCATTTCATTTTGACATCCACAGTACTTCAGCTCACTTCAATTCTTTCAATAAAGCATTGAATCATAAAGTCTGACTTGTAACTATGATGGCGAGTTTAATGTGCGTTATATACGAAACTGCGTGTAAAGCCTTGGAAAAATACTAAATATATAATGGCAAAGATCTTAAGCTTCATGAAGTACTCTATGCCAGATCTCTCATAGTGATTATTTTTAGCTGCATTTTATCAAGACAGAAAATTACCCCAGGTGTAATTTTATGAGAACATCCTAGCAATGGCTGAATTTTGATTTACCATGGTAGGTAAATTCATTGTTATGCACACTATGAAAAGTAAGAAAAATATTCTCCATAGTAATATTATCAGTGGCTTCAAGTAAGATGCAGAGATGGTAACATACCAAGTGTGATAGTTTGAGAAAGACTATCTAGTTACATCATATATTTTCACCTAATGCATTTTCCTATGATAGTGCCTATAAATTTTTTTATATTTTTTATTAGGATTGCTACAGTAACTCAATATCAGTTGAAATGCATGCGGTCTTTCCATTAGTAGCTTCCTTTACTTGACTGCATTGCTGTTTATCCTGCAGATAAAAATAGAATATATGGTATTCTGTGGATTTGGGATATAAATTAATGCATTTTATTTATCAGTGTATTGTCACAGTCCTCCTGATTTCTTCTGGAAGCTAACAGTAGGTTATTTATATCTTATTCTGCACATACCAGACAAGATGTACTATGCAATATCAGAAATGGTACACAATTAGGTATATATCTTTACATACATTATCCTTTCTGCACTAGAAAGAATAATATATAGGGCAAACCTTCACAAAAGAGCCAATCATTTCTGCCATATATCACTTGGGTCTTAAACATTATCTATAAAAGAAATACCTGTTTAGTTGAAAGGGAAAACATGGGTTAAATTGTAGCTTTGGCATTAATAGATGTTCTTGGGATGACAAATCTAAGAATAACTTGGGTTGTCTGTAGATATTCGAATTCAGACAATTTCAATCTGATCTTAATCAGATTGTTCATCAACTGTGAAAAACTCACATTGTATGTAAATATGGGAAGATTAAAGATAAAATTAAAATGTTACAATTTTCAAATCAGAAAAAAAACATAAAAAATGTTAAATACACACATGCATCCTGCAACCACCATTCATCCATATATTCATAAAATCTAATAAAACATTATTGTCACCAATGTGTAATCCTTTTCTGATTTAGATTTTCTCAACTGAATCTTTCAATATATTTTTTAACCAGGAAGAAAATTTTTTTTTTTCTTTAATATTCCATTGTATAATACATCTGGCACACTTTTTTTGTCACAGTTTGCATTATATCATAGTGATATTCATAATAAATCCCAACATAGATACAGTTTTAAATCATACATCGGGGGTAGGCAACCTTTGGCACTCCAGATGTTTTGGACTACATCTCCCCTGATGTTTTGCCAGCATTATGGATGTAAGAGAATTATGGGAGAGGTAGTCCACAACATCTAGAGTGCCAATGGATTCCAATCTCTGTCATACATACACATAAAACCCTTAGATTGTCTAATTTTGCAGAATATCTATTCAAAGACTTATGTCAAATCTTTTGCAGTGTGAATTTTCTCCTGTTGTCTTTATGGAGTGCTCTTTTGAATCAAATGTTTAAACATAAATTTAATAAAATGTTGCAAGATGTTAAGTCCTATTAGTAGCAATCAAAACGTTTTCTGAAGACCTTCTGATCAATATCACAATGTCACATAAAGGTGATTTAGTTACAGGTATGGAAATTCAAACATGGTTATAAAATCTACAAACTACTAAAATAAAAATATATTTAAAATGTTCTTGAATGATTCAAAGCAAGAACTTACAGATTAATACATACCTTGACATTTGAATACAAATGTACAGAGATTTGTACAAATGTAGCATTTAAATCCTGTACAGAGGTTTGCAATAATGCTAGTATCAATGTAATAATTTAATATAATAGTTATAAAAAGAACCCAATCTAGATCGCCAAAGTATGAGTCTGGTAGACTCCAGCAATCACAAAAGATATAAACCCACGACTATAGCAAACCATCTGAACAACAGTCTCTAAATTAAAAGCGTATTGGTCATCCCAGAAGTGTGCTAATTCCAATGATCTCTCCAGTTACATCATTTTCCAAGGATTGTAGATCATCAGATATTATAAGAGCACCACTAGATGTGCTTGTGACCAGTTCATTCCAGTTCCATTAGCTAATAATGAAATTATATAGAATCAAATTGAATTCAATTATATTGAATACAAATATATTCACTCTATCTTAATTAAGGATGCAACACAAAAGATGTTTAGCCTAAATATCATGTATTCAAGATTAGTCAAATAAATATGGTTCTAGTTGGACATATAAGTATTGAAATGAATAACCTATAGGATATGTTGTTTTTTCACTTTAGAGTTTAAACTTTTATATTTGAGATTTGTTATCTTCCTTCAAACAAGGGGCAAATAATACACTCAGGTATGCAAACTATCAGTCTTTATAAACAACTTGAATCTTTTCCGATTGCAGTTATTCTAATCCTCTAAGAAAGTCTAAGAGAACTGAGTGCACAATATAAAATATATAACTTGCTCAAATATCAGCAAAATATGTGTAACTGATAATTGGTGCATTTTTGCAATATAGCTGTATAACATTTTTTAGCATAGTGAAATCCATATGTTCTGCATTCTTATATATCTCTCAGATGTCGTCCTGCACAATTTTCATAGCATATGTTCTGTATACCATTTTGTCCCATGACCTTTTTATATTTAATATATGTTCATCTAGCACATGGTTTAAAACAATGAGTGCAAAAATGGTCGATCAAATTATAGGACATCATTCAGCATTTCAGATCATCTATGCAGACATAAAAAAATTAATTGGCAGGCACAGAAAACATTTTTAAATTGGACAACTATGCATATGCTTTTTTTTTTTTTATATAAATTCTGCGTTCTTAGGTGGAGATATATCAAGACTATTCTTGCCAAAATATTTTTTCTGGATTAAAACACTTAAAAATTCTGTTAAGGGTTAGACCACAGATGTTCCTGTCCAGCTCAAAAACAGCACTCCTACAGCTAGAGAGTGACTTGTACAGTTCGAACAAGCAAGCAAGTATTTGAATGGCTGAATGTGGAAGCAATGCCACACCTAATTGCATCAGAAGAATGGTTCCAAACATTTATCTGAAAATGAAAGTACAAGCTAAGTTTACAGTGGCTGTTTAAATGCACTGTATCTAGTGCAATAATCCATAGTGCTTATGGCACTTGGAATATTCTTTTGAAGTTAGACCTTTATTGTTGTACATGAAATGTCATATTATATGAGCCTACAAGGTTTCATTAGTCAGCAAAATCAATGTTTCTATGTTCCTGCTACCCTACGCTATGCTTCCGCTAAGACATTATATTCCATTTCCAGAAGGTTTTGGCAAGATGTTCTTACAGAGCATTACTTAATGGTCAAGATTATAGGCATACTATAAAGAATACATGTAGTTAATGCTTGAAAGAACCCATGCTTACCTCCAGACATGATAATGTTTAAAGACATAGTTTAAAATGTCTATCCTTGGAGTCATGCTACGAATGCAGTCATATTATATTCCATCAGCTAATTAGTTTATGTATTTATTTTATTAATTAACAGGTGTAAATTGTATCCATATGTGTCATTTCTAGACATGACCAGTGCATGTATGTGGTGATTGTTTCTAACAATGGTAAATGCTTATTTAAAATGATTTCCTGAGTGTTCAGATAAAAATGTTTGAAACAGGTCAAGTACACTTTTTATGCATAGAATCTCCTAAATTCCCCACCCTCTTTTAAATACTAGTACAACATAGCTAACAAAACCACTTTGTGGTATTTACATACACTGACATTTCTTAATGCTACACATTTTTTTTATACTGTAACAAAACTGCTGTTATGACTGGGGCTGAGATTATCAGTCTGTCCAACACTACAACCACGCAAGAAATATGGGTAGGTAACAGATTAATTAGAATTTATCCCTTTAAAATTTTTGTTTGGTTTTGACAAATGTCAAAAGCCTTTCATTCCATAACTTTTGATTATTTTTTAAATAGCTCCCTCATCGGGCTGAACAGTAACTATTTAACCTAGATGTTCTTTGATTTTTAACCTAGATGTTCTTTGATTTTCATACATTACAGCAGTACTTTAATACCTATGGTTGGTTATTACTGTCTCCAAGCTGTGGTTATAACAATTTAAGGTAAGGCTAAAATCAGCAAAGTCTTCTGTTTGGAAGTAGACCATGTAAGTGGCTGCAAAGAACTGGTATTAGTAGCCCCACGCATCCAATATTTTGGGGAGCTATTTTTTTTTTACAGTTTTAGCATTTTGCTAATCAGAATGGTTATGAGCCCAAACAAACTTGGTGACATATATCAATCTTAAAGCAAAAAAAAGATGAACTATTTATTCCCATAGTCATACAATTGCGGGATGTATGGCAACAGAAATTGTAAGAAGGACCTGTCCAAAAAAGAGGGTGCTATCCTATAAAGTACTCCCTATACAAACACAAATCAATATACTAAGAATGCACATTAAATTGCAGTACAATAAAAAAATTACTTATATTTCAAATTACATTATAAAAAATAAATGCTAATATCAAATGACAAAGGATTTAAAATAACACATAATAGAGCAGACATTATATAAAAAAGAATAAATAAAGAACAGAACACAATGGCACAATGAAACTCTTGATGTTTTGGCATGAAAATGCCTTTCCCAAGGGATCAGTGAGAAGGGCATTTTAATGTTGAAACTTTGAGATAGGATCCTTGACATTGTGTGCTGCTCTTTATTAGTCTTTGGTAACTAACTGTATTAAGTTTTAATGTATAGCTTATGTCACTTGATATTTCTTTGTCTTTTTATAAGATAATTTGAAATGTACATAATTTTTATTGCAATGCTATTTGGTTTGCGTCTTTAGTATATTGAGTTATGCAAGTGATATGGGTTAACTATATCTGACTTTATCTGACTTCTAAGTTTGTTTCTTTTATTCTGTTACTTTAAAACAAGTTCCAGCTCTCCGCCACTAGTGGCCTCCCTAACCACTAATATTGGTTTCAATCCTGCATCAATTCTCACCTGCCTGGACTAATTACAGATCCTACATAAGGCTACACCCTGCTCACAACAGGGCCTTTACAATGAAGTTAATGCTCATCCTGAAAGACTTCAGTTCCTGGCTCCTGTAATAGTTCCTATGGACTTGCCTTCTCTGCTACTTGCCTATTGGAAAAAAAACCTGAGCTTCATTATCTACCTTTTGTTACAGACCTGCTCCATTACCAACCTGAACTGCTTTACAACCCTGTTTCATCCTGCCAACCAGCTTTATACCAACCTGCTCCAAACCAGCATACCGATGCTACTAACCTGCTTTATTCTGTCATCCTGATTTATACCAACCTGCATAACACCAATCTGGACTTTGCCTCTTATATTGCAAGGTGTTCTTTTCATACTCTATCAGTACTCCTTCCAAGATGGGGCTGATTCACCAAAGTTCTGCTTTACCTATAATCCTGAAACCTTATTGTTCTGTTTTTCTTGTCTTACTATTCCACCTATATTTCCATCTATACCTTTCTTATTATTTGCAAACATCCTGTCTATAATCTATATAGGGCATATTGCCTAAATTTATGTTCCTATCAGTCCCCCGTTGCCTATAATTTTATTTATAACTTCTCCTATTTTCCTGCTCCCTATAAATTAATTTATAGGATTTCCTGTTTCTTTATTATCTCCAAAATCACCAATAAAGCCTCTAATGTTAACTCTGGCCAAAGTCTCCTATCTGACCTGCTCAAGATCATGATAGACTTATATAAACGAGCATGTTAGCTGAAAAGCTGAAACATTAAAGAATGGTCATTAAGATGCTTTGTTTAAATCATCTCCAGGATTATCTGTTGTTGTTAAAAAAAATAAAAAACCCTTTAAATATAAAAAAACAAATATTTTGCCTTAATGATGTAGATTTCAATGTCTTGTATATTGGTGTCCTGTCTAAATTCCATAATGTTCCTGCTGTTGATGAACTTCATATTTGGACTTTATAAGTGAACAACAGATTGGTGAAGCACCAATGATATGAACAAGCTTGGAACTGTTGAAGATATCTAAAAAATGTACATACCATGTTTATTGTTTTTTTCTTTACTAGCCTATTTTCTAGTCATGTTAAATTAAATAAATATCATCCATACATTATTATTATTAATACTACTACTACTATTATTTATGGTGGCTTCATTTTATTCCTGAACAGTCTTATTTACTCTCTTCCAATGTGGGACTCATTAAACATTACTAAATCATTCTTAAATGAAGTGTTAAAACCTAAGTTACATATTCAGTCTTTATGGTTTTGGTTCAAAGTATTTAAGAAATCAGATCATTACTACTTTTGTAGGATGCTGGAAAATATATAAAACCAGTCAAAAACAATGTGTTACCTAGGCACATAATTAGAAAAGTAGGTTTTAATTAATACTAACATAATGTAATGTATTTAATAATACATAATAATAATATTAATTGGTTTTCTGACAAAATTAAAATAATAAAAAATAATGGTTCAAAAAATAATTATATAGACCGATGATAGATAAATAGATAACTTATGTGTTTCAGTTTCGATTTATTTGAGAATCCTGTCGCTTTCTATGCATGTCATTTCTTTGATCTTCTCTTGTTATCTAATAACATATTATTAATGTCTACCTATTTTACTATCTATATTTTTGATGAGATTAGATTCTTATAATCATTGCAATAATATATAACGTATGCATTTTCACCCATTTTTTGTAGTAGTAAACAATCATAATGCACCTTTACGACATAGAAGCATATTTTAAAAATAAACATGTTCTTTATTCAATAAAATGAGTTTAACATTTTAGGTCTGATCATATTATAAACAAGAAATCTGTTGGAAAGGCGTATGCATGTTGGTATTCACATCTGTTATTCTTAATACCTCCTGAGTACTAATTTTAATTGCCTTTAAGCCGTTAACAATCTAGTTCTTGGTAAAATTTAAATCAATAAGGCAAACTTAATTTTCAAAAGGTTACAGGAGTCTGTCCTAGTGCAGGTTCTTCCTCACTTTGGTATGGATTCCACCATCCAAAGATAGCTTCAACAATGCATGTAGCTTTTGTTCTGTCGCGCAGAGCACTGGAGAATATCAAGTGTAATTTCAAAGTCAAGAACAATTTAACAATAAACATGGTATTATTTTTTTTGCTTAAAAAAAAGTTTCAAAAAAAAATCTATTTATAAAAAAAAAAAAGACATCAAGCCATGAAAACAAAACAAATAAAACTCAATGGTGGATAAAAACTTTTACTTTTCCAGTAAAATTGCTATCTAGGTTCTATGTTACTGCAAAGCAATAAATACAGACCAGGTATCTTGTTGTTTGACAAACATTTAAGTTAGTTAAAAGTTAGACAATCAGACCATCTTGAAGTGTAACCAAGCATGCTGCCATCAGGAAGGAGGGGCAAAAATAGAAAATAAAACTGAGCACTTTTGCTCTTGTTTGCCAGGTTATCGTAAAAAAAATATGAGTTCTTTGATCTTGCATACTTCCCAATTCTGACACTGAAGACTGGGCATCATGAATGTAGATTGCCAGAAAAGCCAACAAAATGTATGTTGCTTTAAATCCAGTGACAATGACTTGTTCAAGCATTCCATAAAAAATTAATGATAACAACAACAAAAAAAATCAAAACCATTCTAAAACTATACTTAAAGCGAAGGAATAAAGAATGTTTCCTATCTATACATCAGTCTTTTCATTAAAAAATTTAACTAGACAATTTTCATTAACATATAAAACAAAGTCAAAAATGTAATGGCAAGAGACATGGGTAAAACAGGAAGACACTGATGCTACAAATAAATTGCAAAAATATGTACAAGACCCTGTTTTTCCTCAAAATTTTACGATTGTAATGCATGTTTAACAGCAGCAGTCGAGGATGAAAATCCAGGCACCAGACTGCAATTCCCGCTTCTAGCTGTGTGGGGCTGCTGTGCCCCTACCATTCCTGTCACCAGATGACACTAGAAATACTGGTCTCTCTTGGCAAAAGCGGCAAAATAGCACTGTTTGTATGAGCCTCATCTGGATGCTGCTCCCTGTTTGCTTTTGTCTGTGGCCGCTGTCCATTAATTAGTGTCATAGGTATGTTGCAGTAGGTATGCTGGTTACCTATTGAGGTAAGAGGCAGGGTGCCAGTAGGAGGTACGTCATATTCATAGCTTCTATAATAGTGTTTCTGTCGCATTTGTGTATGGTAAGTGTTATGAAAGGTAGAGCGGATGTCGGGATGGGCAGTAGCCAGGGCAGTGGAAGTGGCAGCAGCCATTGAAATTGCTGAAACCGTCTGCAGTTCCCCAAAAGGTCCCTGTTCACTGACATCTAAAACTTGCTCATGTGTGATGGGTTCTATTCGCTTAAAAGGCATTTCATACTGTAAACGTTTCCAGAAATTTGAATTCAACTTGTTGCATTTAGGCCCATGCCACTTGATTACGGTTAATAGCTTGATAGTGTGTTTCAGCATCTCCACTTCTTGGTAATTCATAATCCCACGTAATTCACTGCATTCTATTAGTATCACTTTAATTTCTCCAGTGATCAGCATATTTCTTAGCCTGGTCTCTAACTCAAATATACTCCAACCTCTCCTTACGACATAAGTGGGAGTCATAACAATGATTAATCGTTTACTTTGATCCACACATCTTGCAACATCTTCAATGTATGCTGTAATAAGAAAAAAATAAGAAATTATGATTCCAATTAATTTATAGACCATAACTTACATCTGCATTAAACTTCTAATTACCTGGTAACCAACTCCTCAACTCCTCAACTATTTAACAGTAAACATGGTATTTTTAAAGACATCAAGGCCTGAAAACAAAACAAATATAATTCCTTCAGATGTTTTTTATTGTTTTCAATAATAGTGGTGGATATATTTTTTCCAGGGAAATTGATATCTGGGGTCTATATTACTGCAAAGCAATAAATTAGATTATTTATCTGTCTTCAGTTCTCGGAGAGATCCGGACCGAATACTTGCAGCACCCCATACCTCCATTGTGGGGACTTAATACATCAATTAACTGGGGGTGAGCGGGAGCATAGTGGTGGTGGGTGGGACCCCAAGTAAAATAAAAACGTTGAAGGTTGGACCTATTGTCCATGGGTATAGGGCTGTGGAGACACTTTGTCCCCATTATTAATGTTAGAGTCCCCTTCTGCCAACAATCTGTGGAGACAGGAGGGAACACTAAGCCCCCCATTCATTTTATTCAATAGCCCCCACCTGTGGCTATCGGTGGAGTAACTACCCCTAGTTAATTCATTGACTTGGTGCCCCATCATGGGTCAGGTCTACCTTTATTGGAATAGCAACTGGGAAAACAATAGCTGCCCAGTCACTAGACTTTTCCTATGAGTAGACATATTTTGTATACATGCCACTACATGAGTCTGGGCTGGTAGGTGTAGGAGAGAGGATTTAACCACCCTTATTTATTAATACTAAGTATTTGCACTCAATATTAGTAAAGTTGTTTGGAAGACAAAAATTAAGGGCTTTTTGTAATTGTGGTCTTTCAGCTTCTTAGTAGATAGCTCATAGGCGTGCGCAGCCTATTGCATTAGGGTGTGCACCCTAAAGCACAAACACACGCTGCATGTATATGTGTGTGTGTAATATATACATATATATATATATATATATATATACACACACACACACACACACATACACTGCTGTGTGTGTGTGTGTGCAAGTGCTGTTAGTGTGATGTGTGTGTGAGGGTACTGTTAGTGTAATGTGTCGGTGAGGGTGTTTGTGTGTGTATGTTTGTGAGGGTGCTGCTTGTGTGTGTGTGTGTTTGTCCTGTGAGGGTGCTGTTTGTGTGAGTGTCGTGTATTTGTGAGGGTGCGGTTTGTGTGTGTTTGTGAGGGTGCTGTTAGTGTGCTGTGTGTAAGGGTGTTGTGTGTTTGTAAAGGTGCTGTGTGTATTTGTGAGGGTGCGGTTAGTGTACTGTGTGTGTGAGGATGCTGTATGTGTACTGTATGTGTGAGTGTGCTGTGTGTGAGGGTGCAGTGTGTGTGCTGTATGTGTGTAGGTGCTGTATGTGTGGGTGCTGTATGTGTGTAGGTGCTGTATGTGTGTGTGTGTGCTGAATGTTTGGAGGGATTGTGGAGGTGGGGGCAGATTAGTAAAAATCCCCCCTCCCTTCTGACCTTATGTAGGGAGGGGGGATCCTTGCTACTATGTGCCATCCCTGGTGGTCCAGTGGAGAGTGAACTCTAGCCTGCGGGGCTAGAGTTAACTCTCGCAAGATCTGAGCGTTGCTGCGGCAACGCTCAGATATCGCAAGAGGAACCTAGCGGAGCTGCTGTCTAGAGCTCCCTGGGTCCTCTCCTGCCTCCCTCCATGCTGCTGTGGGCCGGTGAGGTAGATCTTTGATCTCCCTGCCGGCCCATGGAGGCTTAGAGCAGAGCCGGCACTCAGATAGCGCCGGCTCTGTGTCAGCCGACAGGGGAGATCGGGAGGGTACAAGTCCTGTGTAATAATGTGTGGGAACTCTACCAAGATTCCCACCCCCCCAAAAAATAATATACACTCGTGTGTGTGTATGTATGTATGTGTATATATATATATATATATATACACACATATATACACATACATATATACATACATGCGTATACACACTCACAGATACATTCACAGACACACACTCATACATTCACAGACACACATACACTGACACATACACATTCACAGACACACACATTCACAGACACACACACACACATTCACAGACACACACACTCACATTCACAGACACACACACACACACTCACATACACACACATTCACAGACACACACACACACACACACACATTCACAGACACATACACTCACATACACACACACACACACACTCACATACACACCCACACATTCACAGACACACACACACACACACATTCACAGAAACACACACTCACATACACACACACAGACACACACACTCACAGACACACACCCACAAATTATTTTTTTTTTATAAAAAAATGTCCACCCAGCCTCCTTACCTGGAGAGCTGGTGTGGACTTGTCCCTGGGGTGCAGTGGGGCGGTTGCCGGTCTCCATCTCAGTCGCGGCGAGGGAGCTGTGTGCTCTCTGCTCCCTCTCGCCGCGCGGGCTGTCTGCAGATGCAGGGAGCCGGAATATGACGTCATATTCTGGCTCCCAGCTACAGCAGACAGCCCGCGCGGCGAGAGGGAGCAGAGAGCACACAGCTCCCTCGCCGCGGCTGAGATGGAGAGAGGAGGGATCCATCACCTCTTGTCCCCCCATGACGGGGGAACACGGGGAGGAAGGGGGCATTTGGGGCGCTGAGTGCCTGCAGGAACAGCGTTCCTGCTAAAAGAAAAGTGCAGGAACGCTGTTCCTGCAGGACTCCATCCATAGTGCGTGCCGCAGGGATTAGGGTGTGCCCAGGCACACCCGGCACACCCCGTGCGCACGCCTATGAGATAGCTACCTAATCCTTGTGTGATTGCCATAAGGATACCAAACAGGTGCTATCTACTGACTAGTTCCCTAATTTGGCACCTTTAAATATGGCAATGTCACAAGAGTATTAAGGGAGTTATCTGCTAAACAGCTGAAAAATGCAGCTGCAGGACAGTTTAGACTTTAATTTATAATGAAAATAATTACAGAAACTATTTTTTTTTGTCAACCTGTCACATTTCGTCCAGACAAAATTAATATCTTGGAGGCACTTTAGTGTATTGACAACAAGTCAATTTCAATGTTACACAAATCAGGCAATAGATTGGTTCTATATGGTTTGGAAAAATCGGAATACATATAGAACAATATACATTGAGCAATATGAAGGATGACATATGACTACATATTTGACAGTACATTTGGGGACAAAGTCAAGTTTTTATGGCAATATGGTCCTAAAAAGTGCCCACGGGATTCAAGTATTTGAGACAGTGTTTCAGAGGAAATACTCCATATGGAGCAGACTGTAGCTATAAATAAGATTTAATGTTAAGATTCTATTCACTTAACACTGAATGATAGTGAACAGAAATTCAACATTGTAATTTTTTGGTGCAAATAGCTGCTGGATATATTTTCTAATTCAGCTTCTTTTCCAACTAGGCTATTTTTACTTATTTTTCTCAATTTAGTATTCCGTTCACTATCATTCAGTTCTAAGTGAATACACGTTGATGATTATTTTATCTATTGTTCTCACACTTACTGTGTGTGCCAAAAATCATATTTGTGTGTTTAATTCTCTTAAAAGAGTAAGATAACTGGCTCCAAAATTCTCACTTAGTGTCAAATTCCTAGGGTGACACTTCCCTGTTGGAACCAGAAGTTCAAGATGTAGGTAAAAAGGTGGGCTTTTAAGTTAAAAAGTATAAATTTATTACAAATAAAACAAAATAAAAACAAATTGAAAATACAAGTATAAATATAATTTGACACTAAGTGAAAGTTTTGGAGCCAGTTATCTAACAGGCTCCAAGCAAGGAGAGCAGACAATTTTATTTTAATATATATTAATTATTGAAATAGCCACACCGAGATTGCTTTTTTTCTTTCTGCTTTATCTCCATATTGCTGCTGGGAGAAAAAATACAGAAACAGGTTCCCTGGTGCCACCTAAAAGGTCCAAACTCTCCTTTTGTTTAGAGCTGATATCAAAAAAGGCTCTAAAAAATGTTAGTTTATCTGTATACTCACCTTTAATATACACCTGTAAATTAATATATTACACTATTATATATTTTTCTATTCCTTGCAAAAGGAAAAATCCCCTATATGTAAGTGTAAACACATTTAAAGTGCTGCACTTTTTGGACTCTGTGTGCTGGGAGGTGGGGTTGATCACCCAAACGCCAAGTTCGTTCACTGTCAATTTTTTGGGATATCCACTGAGTGTGCAATAGCGGCTGGTATGACAATCAAAATCATTAATATCACTGTTAAGAGCCTTATATACACTGTTCTATACTTTTTTCCTGTGTGTAATTAACTGAGCAGGAGATAAAAACCTTTAAAGTAGCTTACATCTTACTGAAGATGAGACCATTTTGTTTTCATGCAGGCTGTGTCAGTCACAGCCAGAGGAGGTGTGGCTAGAGCAGCCTAAACAGAAACAAAAGTGATTTAACTTCTAAATTGAATTGAATTAAACAGTGAAACTTCAGAGGCATATTCTATACATTAAAACTGCTTCATTAAGCGAAAGTTGTTTTGGTGACTATAGTGGCCCTTTTACCCCTTAACCCCTTAAGGACACATGACGTGTGTGACACGTCATGATTCCCTTTTATTCCAGAAGTTTGGTCCTTAAGGGGTTAAGGACACATGACATGTGTGACATGTCATGATTCCCTTTTATTCCAGAAGTTTGGTCCTTAAGGGGTTAAACTCTTTTTTTCTAGTTAAAAATTCACTTAGCACTTTTTTTTTGCCAAACTTTGATTTAAAACATAATGGCAAAATCTAATAGAAAATAGCCAATCTTTGATTTCCAGATATGCTATTTTGCCAAACTTTTTTTATTTTGCCACAATTAAGACTTTTGCTAATAAATCATTATTACATTTTTGGGGGAATATTGCTTTTTGCATACTAGCAACATTTAGACTAGCACACCAGATCTTTGTGAAGCCTCAGCCTAGTTATAATAAAGACTAGTTTTGCTGATCGACATGTTCCTAGCCTGTGTCAGTAAGGAATACACACAGAGCTGGGTTCTTACCAAAGTAGTAGAACTAGCACACAACCCACATATAGACAAATACCAGTATCACTTGGGAGGAACAAAATGTCTGAATGAAGGGTGTACTTACTTCCTGTAGGAATTAGATCTCTGTCAGGTATAAACAGTTTGTATCCATAGTGTTTTTCAAGCATATCAGGTAAAATTTCCAGTGCAAATCTTTCTTCTTCTCCTGTCTCTTGGTTCCACTGATCAGGGTCCACTTTTGTATACGACAAATATGCATCAAAATCTTTGTTATCTGAAATAATCAAATGATATACTGTTTATTAGATCTACTGAACTAATTGTTTATCTATCATTTTAGTTTACCAGTTTCTTAAAATGCATCTATTATAATCTAGTATGAAAACACCTATGCAAGCATGGACTCCATAGCTTTTAGGCTTTAGCAATTCAATTAAGCTCCACAGGTTGTAATCTGGTTTGCTATCCAATATAACAGTTTATTAGGAAAGCATAGGCTGAAGTTGGTGTTTTATAAGTTAAAACCCACAGGGTTATTCACAAAAGTTGGGAATTGAAGGTCAATTCAAAGTGAATATAAAATGTAAAGGACTATTATAAGCACCGACATTACTTTAGGTTTATGTGATGTAAAGTCATTAAACTTAATTGAAGCTTGTCTTCCGTCATAAGGAAGGATCCAATCAGACTGAAAGGGGCAGGATTAGAGAGGGTGTTGTAATGCAACACACGCTACAGTTGATGTGAAAGATGAAGAAAAGGATTGTGTAAGCCTGGAAACCTTGGCAGCCTGCTACCTTCCTATGTATACTTCAAATTTAAGAAACGTGTTTGATACTATATTACACTATGACAGATATACCCTGCTTAGAATGCATAAATGAGTCAATCATTATGATTTTTAAATAGTGAAAACAATATTTGAACACTGTATGCCTTTCTTTTTCTTTAACTTTTTATTAACCTCCCCATATGGTTCTTATTTAGTATTAGATTATTAAAAACAAAATCAAGCATTATATACTCCTAATTTCAGACACAATTCATTATTTAACACATATAAGGGAATAAAAATGTAATTTTGTGCTTTAGATATTTAAACATGAATTCACAATTTGTCACTGTCCCCACTATTTCAACATGACCATGACCTGTTTCTAGGGTGAATGGGTCAAAAATCACTATTTGTCCACACTTGATCAAAAATAATTATTAAAAAACCCTACTTAACACCACAAAAACTTAAGTCTAGTATCAAAAGTTGTCACCACCAAGGCAGCTTGTAATTGGAGTCCCTCAGGTTGCTCCAAGAAAATCAAGAAAAAAAATCCCACAAACATAAGCTAGCAAAATATCCATGCAATCAAACATTGAGAATTCTTTACCAGACAAAGGCCAAACTTTATAAATGAATATTTGATATGAACAAAATTAGTCATAATGAATGAATAAAAAATAAATAATAAACAAATTAATTAAATCAATAAACAGTTAAAGATAAAAAGGGATAAATTAACAGAAACCATTAGTCATTCACTTTGCTAGTATTGAATTGTGTCTTTTGTTCCCCAGCTGGCTCCAGCAAGGAAAATGTCTACTTACTCAGAGCTTGACCATTTCCCTAGTAAGCACATGGTTTATTTACACGTTATAGATTTTTTACACTATGCACCCATCTCAAGTTTTCAAGCTGGTTCCGAAGTAGGTACAAGATGGAGTGTAGTGATAACTGTAGTAAGTCTAGGATGATTACAGCTCCCCTCTCATCTTTTTGCTGATTTAAACAACAATCTATATCAAAATGTACAACAATATTTTGGCTGACTCAGAAATGATCTTTTCACCAAAATTTTACAATTTGTCGATTTACAAGGATAGCTTACAAGACCTACCAGCAACTTAGAATAGCTGACTTCCTCAGTTCACCCATATGACATAAGGCACACTAGTCATGTTTGGAATTATTTTGTTGGGGATCTCCTCAGCATTCTGGATTTGTATAACAGGAGGTACAATTATTAACCTTTAGCAGAAAATTGGCTCCTGGCTGTTAACTGTCAACCAAGATATTAAAAAGTAAGAGGCCTGTAAAGGTAGCTCTGTCACTGTCTGGTGTCTTTGCATTTTTTTGAAAGGATTCCTGGTGGTGACTGCTCTGCTTTGTGTCTGGTGGTGATGTACTGAAGTGGAAGGTGAGTTTTACTTACTTGAGCCTGTCCCTCACAGCTCCTGCCATTTTCCTATTCAGATCCTGGTACTTCATCTGCCAGGAGCCCACATCAAGCTTGTACTCTTGTACATGCCAGCTGTGTGCCTGGCCTCAAAGGAAATAATCTAAATTGCAAATCGGTTTCTGTGAACTGACACATAACACATTCCCTATAATAGACAAATTGACTGTTAAAGTCCTTTAATGAGTCATCCCACATATATTAGTTAACAAGCTCACTGTGCATGGCACCTCCCTTAAATTAGAGATGCAATGGGAGAAGGTACACATGTCTCTCCCTTGGGTATCAACATATGTGCATGTCTTATTTTTGCTGGTTGTAGCAATGGTATCAACTTTAACTCGGTTTAAATCCTGATAAGACCCCCTTACCAGTAAATGTCTGTGGGCATGGCACTTAATGATATAGCCTCCCTCAAATGCTCATAGATTGTAAACTGGTTTGGGCATGGACCTTTTCACATCTATGCATCCCCTTTCTACAGTTGTAAAGACATGCAAAGTAAGTTGGTGCTACATAAATGATAAATGCATTCCTGTTATTACTTCACTGGTAGGGTGATAACCAAAGTGAGTGAATTCAAAATATATAGTGTCAAAATAGCCACAATGATAAAAATGTTTATTTCAGCATGGCTTCTAGTTTTGCTACTTTGACCTTAAATTTGAAATTTGCTTTAAATGAATACCTTAGTGAATAGCCCTCTAGGATTCAATCCAAATATATGTTGTTTTAAACAGGGTCTACACTTGATTTCATCTGTACTCTGATATACAAATAAAAATCTAGGATTCAATCCGAATCTATGTTGTCTTAGACAGGGTCTAGACTTGAGTTCATATGTACTCTGATGTACAAATAAAAATCATTACTAGAATTAGAATAAAAAATACCTTAAAGGAGCACTATAGGGTCAGGAACACAAACATGTATTCCTGACACTATAGTGTTAAAACCACTATCTGGCCTCTTGGCTCCCTTTGCCTCCCTAAATATAGTATAATCGTATTTGTATTCAAGTCTGAAGCTGCTGCCTCTGCCTGTGAACTTCCTCTGACCTCTGACATCATCAGAAGTGGTGGCCTGATCCAATCACAATGCTTCCCCATAGGATTGGTTGAGACTGACAATGAGGCAGATCAGGGGCAGAGCCAGCACAATTCAAACACAGCCCTGGCCAATCAGCATCTCCTCATAGAGATGAATTGAATCAATGAATCTCTATGAGAAAAGTTCAGTGTCTGCGTGCAGAGGGAGGAGATACTGAATGTTTGGAAGCATTTTAGGCAGCTTTGACCCAGGAAGGATCTCTAACAGCTATCTGAGGAGTGGCCAGTGAAGTTATCACTAGGCTGTAATGTAAACACTGCATTTTCTCTGAAAATACAGTGTTTACAGCAAAAAGCCTGAAGATAATGATTCTACTCACCAGAACAAAATCAATAAGCTGTAGTTTTTCTGGTGACTATAGTGTCCCTTTAAAAATATATTTTGTGTCTATTTGCTAGTGCAATTGGTTTTCATTTTTTTAATTTCATATATTTAACCCCTTGACGACCGATGACGGTTCAGGATCTTCATCGTAAACATCCCCTTGAGGACCGATGGCGGTCCTGAACCGTCATAACGGTCTGGGGGTACTTACCTGATCTCCGTCGGTCCCCCGCCGGCAATCAGCATTCTTCTCGGTCCAGGGGGACTGCCTGTCTGCCCGGGCAGTCTCCCCATGGCAGATCAGGACCCCGTGGCCACGTGATCGCTCGATCACATGACCGCAATAGGTGCCTGTGTATCTGCCTGCAGGGGGACTGTCTGTGCTCACAAATAAAGTTTTAAAATAAAGTAATAAGTGTAATATATATATATATATATATATATATATATATGTATATATATGATATATACATGTATTATATCTATATATAATATATGTATTTATATCATATATATAATATATATATATATAATGTCATACTAAGTGTATTTTTATATTTATATATACGTATATTAATATACACTTATATTTAAATTACATTACACATATATATATATACAAAATATATAATAACTATATTATATTATTATTATTATTATTATTATTATATTATTATTATTATTATTATTATGTATATATATATATATATATTATAAATTAGAAATAATATGTTAATAAAAAAGTAATTTTTTTTATAATTTTTTATATATATGTAATTTTATTCTAACAGTATTTTGATATTAATATATATACATATATATATATATAAATACAAAATAGAATGGCTGCACTCACGGAATTTCTTCAGTTTAAAATATAACTTTTAATGAAATCGCATAAAAATCGACGTTTCAGTCCAGCCTGTGGACTTTCATCAGGATATGTCATCATTAAAAACATTGCTGTATATATAGGCATATAATCATAGTAATACACTAATTAAACAAACATGTGTAACTCACCCCAGGTGATGTGCCAGCGTCCTCCCCATCCAAGTGCGCATGTGCACCAGTGTACACGCCCCCTTCGTGACGTAATTGCGCTACGCTGCCGGCGTAGTCATGGGACCGCTGCTTAAACAAAACCCACCTCCATAATCATGTGAGCTATCACTTACACATGTGCATCACCCCAAGTGTCAATATTATGTTGCCGGCTCGTGATCCGGTCATGTGCGCACACACGTCATTATGCCCGCCTCCAACGTGACGTCATCACGCCGCGTTTATCAGCGTTGTTATGGCAACGTGGTGTCTCTAACTTCCATCACCATAGTGATGTAAACTACCACTGTTTACAACTACACATAGAGTGATCAATGAAAAATGGATGAAATATATAAAAACTAAACTGCATGATGTGAAAGTGCTAAGTGAGAAAATTATCTTACTTACATATAAACCATCTAGTGCATAATATTAAGGGCAATTATAAATTGCTACTATAGTGCTTCCCAGCACTCCTGCATAGAAACAACGTGTCATTAAGCCTCCATTATAGAGGTCTGTGCATATGAATACTGTATGTATTTAAAGTGACAAGTGCAAAAAAAATAAAACAACCAAACAAAAGTGAATATCAAAGTGTCAACGTGAAAACACATAATGATCCTATCTAGTATACATATCAGCACATCAATTTATATTAAAATATATTAGATAGCTAGACAATACGAATGGATGGCACTAGGCACTCATGGTACCAGGGGATTATATATGGGTTCAACTAAACTCATACGTAAATGAGTACTCAGTTAACATGTATATATCTTTTTATCAAAAAAAGGTTATTGCTATTGAACAGCATTATCATGTACTTACTGTACCATAAGTCCCTGACTTCTGCCACCATTCGCATGTCGGCACTTAAAAAAAAAAAAATAAAAAAACATCAATGCATGAAGTTTAAACATAAAAATATTTGGAGCAAGTAACCTAGAGCAATAGAATATCATTATTGTTATTCACAGAAACGAGTATAATGGTAATGATTCATTTAACCCTTTAGGTGAAACAGTATCTAATTCATGAATCCAGAAAGCCTCTTTATTAAGAAGTATCTTTCCCCGATCACCCCCTCTTCTCGACAATGGGATATGGTCAATTGCCACAAATTTTAATGTGGTCAAGGGGTGTCCAAACTCTAAGAAGTGTTTTGCCACTGGTTTGTCTGTTCGACCATCCCTGTAGGCCAGTCGGATACTGGAGCGATGCCCCCTGATGCGTTCACAAATGGCAGTTTCAGTTTTGCCAATATAACACAGGCCACATGGGCAATTCAACTTATATAGCACGTGCGTTGTTTTGCACGTTATTGTAAACCTGATGGTATAGATTTTGTTGCTATGTGGGTTATTGAATTGTTTGGCCGGAATCATATGACTGCATGTGACGCATCCAAGGCATCTAACTGATCCCCTTATCTGTTCTTTAGATGTACCATGGTAACTCGCTACGGGATCCGTGCGCACTAGCAAGTCCTTTAAATTTTGATTTCTTTTAAAACAGATTAATGGTGCTTTTTTAAATTCCTTTGGCAATGTTGTATCACTTGTCAGGATTCTCCAGTTTTTCTTGACCGACGCTGCTACTTGTGGTGACACGGGTTGATACATCATGGGAAAAACTAGTTGTGTAGACTCCTGTTCCTTCCTCTCGTCGGCGCGTGCACTCTGTGCTTCTTGAAGCGCTCTGTCGAGAATACGGCTACTGTAGCCTCTTTGTAAGAATCTGGTCTTCATTTCTAAAAGTTGATTTCCCATGATTTGAGTATCCGAGTTGTTTCTAATCACTCTCAAAAACTGTGCCTTTGGTAGCGAGTCCTTGAGGGCTTTTGGATGTGCACTCTGGTAATGCAAGGTAGTGTTTCTATCTGTTGATTTCGTGTAAAGTGAATACTGCAAACTTGTTTCTCCCACCTCAATCTGGAGATCCAGGTAATGTATTTTATCACTGCTTATCTCTGCCGTAAACCTAACTGGTGATGGTAGTTGGTTAAGGTTCTCAAACATCTCTTCTGCATCCTCTCTTGATTTATTCCATATAATGAGCAGGTCATCTATAAATCTATGGTATGATGTAATACTGCTACCATATCGTTCCAAAATATGTGTTTCTTCATAGATGAACATGTACGCGTTAGCGTACATGGGTGCCATGGGTGACCCCATTGAAGTTCCTGCTATTTGGAGGTACCACTTGTCTTCAAATCTGAAGTAATTATTCTGAAGTACAAAGGTAAGGAGTTCCAGCACAAACTCTATGGGCGGGCCTCTATATACTGTAGATCGTACCAATACTTGTCGCATGGCTTCTACGCCTTCTTCATGCGGTATAATAGTATATAGGCTTTGTACATCCATAGTGATAAGTATGGGTTTGTGCTCCTCAAAATGAATCTCTTTGATGTTCGAGATGAGAGATGGAGTATCTTTGGTGCAGGTATGCAGTTGTCTTACTGGGTTCTGAAAGAGGTGGTCTAGCCACTTGGCAATAGGTTCTAAAGCGCCCCCTATTGCCGAAACTATAGGGCGGCCTGGTGGTTGGTTTGCGTTCTTGTGAATTTTAGGGATCGTATATATGATGGGCGTGCGTGGATGTTGCCTAGCCAGGTACTGTCGCAACTTTAAATCAATATGGCCTGCCATTAGGCCCATATTCAGGATATCATCAATCTTATTTTGAATACTCCTAGTCGGATCCCCTTCCAATAGCTTGTATGTATTCCGGTCAGCTAATTGGGATTTTAATTCTGTGGCGTAATAGGTATAATCCAACACCACAATACCTCCTCCTTTATCTGCTGAACGTATTATTATTGAGGGGTCTTCAGCCAATTTTTTGATGATCATTCTCTGTTGTTTTGTTACGTTCTGTTTCCTTTTAGTATCCTGCTGCATATATCCAATTGCATCCTGATTCACAACCGACAAGAAGGTTTTAATGGAGGCTTTATTTGATACTGGGTCGAAGTTGGATTTCTTCTGGAATGTCCCTCCAGTGCCATCTGTATTGTTTTCTGTAATTGTACGTGGGGCTGAAAAAAAATCTTTTAATCTCATTGTTCTCCCAAATTTGTGCAGTTCAATCTTCCACTTGAACTGGTCCGGCCTTGATGTTGGCACAAACGATAGACCCCTACTTAGGAGGTCTATTTCAGCTGCATCCAAAGGCCTGTGGGACAAATTAAATATGGGGATTATCTCCTGAGCGGTGGTTTCCCCAGTGCTCCCCTTCTTCCCTTTATGCCCCCTCCTTGTTCTAGATCTCCGCTTCCTCTGTCCTGGCTCCTTGTTACTGCACCACTCCCCGTGGTGTCTAAAAAAGGTGCTGTATGGCTCTGTTGTTGAGTATCTGTATCTGAGGCTGACTCACCCGAAGTTATATCAATAGTATGAATTGGAGGACGCTGTATCCTCCTACGCTGCCTCCTGGGTCTCTGAGTATTCATCCTACCGGTCAGCCACCCATAAACTCTGTGATCCAAGTAGTCCTGAGTTACTCTTTCAAACTTCTGCTTCTTGAATCGTATTAAATCTGTCTTGTATTTTAGGATTTCCTCCTTGAGTTTATGCACCGATTTGATACCCTCCGATGATGCCAGTAGTACAGCATGTTCGGTTTCTAGTTGAGTAATCTTCAAGTTGGTGTCTATTAAATCTGTTTTAACGTCTTTGATGATGATAAGCATAAGGTCCAGAGACGCCTTATTAAGGACATGAGTCCAGTCTCTGCAAACAGTTGCTTTTGCTCTTCCTATCGTTGGTATATTGTGGATTCTGAAGCCTCTTGGAATCCTTTTAGACTTGAAATAATCAGATAAAAAAGTACCATGCAAGTCCAGATCCACTTGTTTTCTATACAGACGTAACAGTTTAAAATAGACATCCTTGATAGACACATTATGGGGTAGGTCAGTGCCAGACTGTTGCCATAAAATAGTAGCAGCCTCCTCTTGTGAAAAATATAAAGTCTCTGCTTCTGTACAATATGCTCCCGCTTGCTCCAAAAATACATCCATAATGAAAAAATATTACTAAAAAATTAGCCAAATTGCTTCTAATGGCTTTAAATGCAAGTATATTGCTGTAATTATTGCACAGATGCATATAATTTAAGCTGGCTGGTGCATAGGTTGGAGTGAAAAAGCCCACACTCCTAATACAAAAACATATATAATACCTTGCACTCAAGCTGTCCTTCAGTTCTTGCAATGAACCGGGTGCATTACCAGGGCTCCAAATATCCAAATACAAAATAGAATGGCTGCACTCACGGAATTTCTTCAGTTTAAAATATAACTTTTAATGAAATCGCATAAAAATCGACGTTTCAGTCCAGCCTGTGGACTTTCATCAGGATATGTCATCATTAAAAACATTGCTGTATATATAGGCATATAATCATAGTAATACACTAATTAAACAAACATGTGTAACTCACCCCAGGTGATGTGCCAGCGTCCTCCCCATCCAAGTGCGCATGTGCACCAGTGTACACGCCCCCTTCGTGACGTAATTGCGCTACGCTGCCGGCGTAGTCATGGGACCGCTGCTTAAACAAAACCCACCTCCATAATCATGTGAGCTATCACTTACACATGTGCATCACCCCAAGTGTCAAGGGGATCCGACTAGGAGTATTCAAAATAAGATTGATGATATCCTGAATATGGGCCTAATGGCAGGCCATATTGATTTAAAGTTGCGACAGTACCTGGCTAGGCAACATCCACGCACGCCCATCATATATACGATCCCTAAAATTCACAAGAACGCAAACCAACCACCAGGCCGCCCTATAGTTTCGGCAATAGGGGGCGCTTTAGAACCTATTGCCAAGTGGCTAGACCACCTCTTTCAGAACCCAGTAAGACAACTGCATACCTGCACCAAAGATACTCCATCTCTCATCTCGAACATCAAAGAGATTCATTTTGAGGAGCACAAACCCATACTTATCACTATGGATGTACAAAGCCTATATACTATTATACCGCATGAAGAAGGCGTAGAAGCCATGCGACAAGTATTGGTACGATCTACAGTATATAGAGGCCCGCCCATAGAGTTTGTGCTGGAACTCCTTACCTTTGTACTTCAGAATAATTACTTCAGATTTGAAGACAAGTGGTACCTCCAAATAGCAGGAACTTCAATGGGGTCACCCATGGCACCCATGTACGCTAACGCGTACATGTTCATCTATGAAGAAACACATATTTTGGAACGATATGGTAGCAGTATTACATCATACCATAGATTTATAGATGACCTGCTCATTATATGGAATAAATCAAGAGAGGATGCAGAAGAGATGTTTGAGAACCTTAACCAACTACCATCACCAGTTAGGTTTACGGCAGAGATAAGCAGTGATAAAATACATTACCTGGATCTCCAGATTGAGGTGGGAGAAACAAGTTTGCAGTATTCACTTTACACGAAATCAACAGATAGAAACACTACCTTGCATTACCAGAGTGCACATCCAAAAGCCCTCAAGGACTCGCTACCAAAGGCACAGTTTTTGAGAGTGATTAGAAACAACTCGGATACTCAAATCATGGGAAATCAACTTTTAGAAATGAAGACCAGATTCTTACAAAGAGGCTACAGTAGCCGTATTCTCGACAGAGCGCTTCAAGAAGCACAGAGTGCACGCGCCGACGAGAGGAAGGAACAGGAGTCTACACAACTAGTTTTTCCCATGATGTATCAACCCGTGTCACCACAAGTAGCAGCGTCGGTCAAGAAAAACTGGAGAATCCTGACAAGTGATACAACATTGCCAAAGGAATTTAAAAAAGCACCATTAATCTGTTTTAAAAGAAATCAAAATTTAAAGGACTTGCTAGTGCGCACGGATCCCGTAGCGAGTTACCATGGTACATCTAAAGAACAGATAAGGGGATCAGTTAGATGCCTTGGATGCGTCACATGCAGTCATATGATTCCGGCCAAACAATTCAATAACCCACATAGCAACAAAATCTATACCATCAGGTTTACAATAACGTGCAAAACAACGCACGTGATATATAAGTTGAATTGCCCATGTGGCCTGTGTTATATTGGCAAAACTGAAACTGCCATTTGTGAACGCATCAGGGGGCATCGCTCCAGTATCCGACTGGCCTACAGGGATGGTCGAACAGACAAACCAGTGGCAAAACACTTCTTAGAGTTTGGACACCCCTTGACCACATTAAAATTTGTGGCAATTGACCATATCCCATTGTCGAGAAGAGGGGGTGATCGGGGAAAGATACTTCTTAATAAAGAGGCTTTCTGGATTCATGAATTAGATACTGTTTCACCTAAAGGGTTAAATGAATCATTACCATTATACTCGTTTCTGTGAATAACAATAATGATATTCTATTGCTCTAGGTTACTTGCTCCAAATATTTTTATGTTTAAACTTCATGCATTGATGTTTTTTTATTTTTTTTTTTTTAAGTGCCGACATGCGAATGGTGGCAGAAGTCAGGGACTTATGGTACAGTAAGTACATGATAATGCTGTTCAATAGCAATAACCTTTTTTTGATAAAAAGATATATACATGTTAACTGAGTACTCATTTACGTATGAGTTTAGTTGAACCCATATATAATCCCCTGGTACCATGAGTGCCTAGTGCCATCCATTCGTATTGTCTAGCTATCTAATATATTTTAATATAAATTGATGTGCTGATATGTATACTAGATAGGATCATTATGTGTTTTCACGTTGACACTTTGATATTCACTTTTGTTTGGTTGTTTTATTTTTTTTTGCACTTGTCACTTTAAATACATACAGTATTCATATGCACAGACCTCTATAATGGAGGCTTAATGACACGTTGTTTCTATGCAGGAGTGCTGGGAAGCACTATAGTAGCAATTTATAATTGCCCTTAATATTATGCACTAGATGGTTTATATGTAAGTAAGATAATTTTCTCACTTAGCACTTTCACATCATGCAGTTTAGTTTTTATATATTTCATCCATTTTTCATTGATCACTCTATGTGTAGTTGTAAACAGTGGTAGTTTACATCACTATGGTGATGGAAGTTAGAGACACCGCGTTGCCATAACAACGCTGATAAACGCGGCGTGATGACGTCACGTTGGAGGCGGGCATAATGACGTGTGTGCGCACATGACCGGATCACGAGCCGGCAACATAATATTGACACTTGGGGTGATGCACATGTGTAAGTGATAGCTCACATGATTATGGAGGTGGGTTTTGTTTAAGCAGCGGTCCCATGACTACGCCGGCAGCGTAGCGCAATTACGTCACGAAGGGGGCGTGTACACTGGTGCACATGCGCACTTGGATGGGGAGGACGCTGGCACATCACCTGGGGTGAGTTACACATGTTTGTTTAATTAGTGTATTACTATGATTATATGCCTATATATACAGCAATGTTTTTAATGATGACATATCCTGATGAAAGTCCACAGGCTGGACTGAAACGTCGATTTTTATGCGATTTCATTAAAAGTTATATTTTAAACTGAAGAAATTCCGTGAGTGCAGCCATTCTATTTTGTATTTGGATATTTGGAGCCCTGGTAATGCACCCGGTTCATTGCAAGAACTGAAGGACAGCTTGAGTGCAAGGTATTATATATGTTTTCATATATATATATATATATATTTATTTATTTATTTATTTATTTCAAAATACACTTAAAATGTAATGATATATATATCTATGTATAAATAAATAAATACAAATAATACGAAATATACATATGTCCATATATATAATTACATAAATAATTTAATAAATATACACGTAGACGTCAAATATATAAATATGTATATATATTAAAATTCGACATGCATATTTGTGTAATATTTTTACCTAATTAAGTAATTTTAATGATTGCAATTTGAGGGATATGCCTGACAACCCAGGCGAATGTCCAGATAATTTAATTTGCTAGCACTGTGTTTAACCCTGTAACTTTATATGACACCCTAAAGCCTGTACATGGGGGTACTGTTTTACTTGGGAGACTTCGCTGAACACAAATATTAGTGTTTCAAAACAGTAAAACATATCACAGCGATGATATGGTCAGTGAAAGTGAAGTTTTTTGCATTTTTCACACACAAACGGCACTTTCACTGATGATATTATTGCTGTGATACATTTTACTGTTTTGATACACTAATATTTGTGTTCAGCGAAGTCTCCTGAGTATAACAGTACCCCACATGTAGAGGTTTTATAGTCTTTGTGAAAGTTACAGGGTCAAATATAAGGCTTGATTTTACTTTTTTTATTTTATTGAAATTTGTCAGCTTGGTTATGTTGCCTTTGAGAGCGTATGGTAGCCCAGGAATGAGAATTACCCCCATGATGGCATACCATTTGCAAAAGAAGACAACCCAAGGTATTTCAAATGGGGTATGTTCAGCCTTTTTTAGTAGCCACTTAGTCACAAACACTGGCCGAAGTTAGCGTTTCTTTGGCCAGTGTTTGTGACTAGTTGGCTACTAAAAAGACTGAACATACCCCATTTGCAATACCTTGGGTTGTCTTCTTTTGCAAATGGTATGCCATCATGGGGCTAATTCTCATTCCTTGGCTACCATACGCTCTCAAAGGCAACCTAACCAATCCGACATACCCCACATTGAATACCCTGGGCTGTCTACTTTAAAAAAATATGTACATGTGTGGTGTGCTTAGGGGATTTATGACAGATAAAGGTGTTACAATGTCACTATTGATAAATTTAAAATAAATATATATTGAAACAGCAATCTCCTACTTGTATTTATAGGCCTATAACTTGCAAAAAAAAAGCAATAAAGCATGTAAACACTGTTTTTTAAACTCGGGACAATATTTTTAATCTATTTAGCAGTTTTTTTCATTAGCTTTTGTAGATATTTCAAGTAAAAGTCCAAAAACATGTTTTATTTTTTCAATTTTTCACCATATTTTATTATTTTTTTAAATAAAATATATGACATGATACAAATAATGATATGTAAAGAAAGCCCTTCTTGTCCCGAAAAAAACAATACATAACTTGTATGGGAACCGTAAATGAGAGAGAGGATAATTACAGCTAAACACAAACACCACAAAAGTGTCAAAACTGCTCTGGTCCTTAACCCCTTAAGGACACATGACATGTGTGACATGTCATGATTCCCTTTTATTCCAGAAGTTTGGTCATAAGGGGTTAATGTACAACATCGCAAAAACAGGCCGGTCCTTAAGGGGTTAAAAATGAAAACCAAAATAAAGAAAAAGACAAGTCTATGATTAGAATATGTTTATGCCCTGACAGCTGAAGGTCAAACAGTAAACAAATTAAAATTACCTGTCAAAAATGCTATATTTCTACAAATTATATTTTATTCATTTTGGAAATATTCATTCATACTAATTATGCTAAAAATCTCCTTAGGCTGAATAGCTCCTAGTTTTTTGTTGTTTTTTTTTTTTATTCACAATTTTGCAGTTTTTAGGATTCTTCACATTCTTCTTTAAGACATTCAGTTTAATTACTACGGAAGATAAATGAATCTCTTCTTTACAAATTACTAAATTCTTTAGGTTTAGAGGAAAAAAAGGCATTCATTAATTTTCATTAGGAGGTCAATATCACCAAGTGTGCTAGATCTAATTCCCAGGAATAAGAGGTCACATGTTGATTATTGTTGTGAAGAAAGTACAGCAAAATCAATAAAAAGAGTAATGAAATGTTAACCTTCTACTAACTCTCTAAAAAGCATTAGACTATGCAGTGCTTATAAAAGAATCTTCATTGAATATTATACTGTGCACCAAAACAAATTCTGTATTTATTCACTGCTGAAATTAGCTATTTGCCAGGACTTGTTTTTTACTATCTCATTTTCTGATAAAGAGTATACTGTAAAATAAAGAATCTTTTTATTTCTAAGTAAATGGAACTTTCATATTTTGGAATAGGCTCATTGGTTCTATCAATTGACAAACTATCATTTACTTAGAATAGGCAAATTAAATTAAAATATATATTGGAGAGTGGCTAGCTGTAACAGTGCATGATAGCATAATTTCAGAGCTCTGCCACCAAACTGGAACATCCACAACCACCAACCGCTGTGTAATTTGACTCATAACTATCTGATTGATTGGTTTCAATCAACCAATCAGAGTGTTGTTATGAGTCAAATTACACAGAGTGGGAAAATTCCAAAGAACCAACCAATCAGAGTTTATTCATTTTTTTGGGGAAGACAGGTCACTAGGGGTTTGGGGACCCCTAGTCACCTGGGGGGGTGAACATTTTTGTTTAAGGCCCCACCCGCCGCTCAGGGGTGGGTACTGGGGGGAGGACAATAGGTCCCCCCTTATTCTAATTTAGGGCCCTTACCTGCCACTCAGGGGTGGGGGCCGGGGGGAGGACCCATATTGCTCTTTAGGGCCCCCACCCACCACTCAGGAGGCGGGAGTTGGGGGTGAGGAAAATAGGTCCCCCCCATATTGGTATTTAGGGCCCCCACCCACCGCTCAGTGGTGGGGGCCGGGGGGAAGGACAACACGTCTCCCCCATATTAGTATTTAGACCCCCACCCTCCACTCAGGGGTTGGGGTCGGGGGAGGACGATAGTTCCCCCCTTATTCTAATTTAGGGCCCCCACCTGCAGCTCAGGGCATGGGTGGGGGCTTGGGAGGGGGACACTTGGGGGGTTTTCTTTGTTTTTTTTAACCGTGAGCAGCCACAGGCTCACTGTTTACTAGACATGCCTTTACTCGCGATATAGTATTTACTAATTCTAAGTAATCTTTACTTAGTATTAGTAAATTTGACTGAAAGACCAATTAAGGTCTTTCAGCCTTTTGGTAGATAGCTCCCTAATACAGTGTGAATTAGGAAGTTATCTACTAAGCGTCTGCAAGAAAACATATCCGAAGTTCCGAAGTGCCAAAGTTCCGAAGTGTTGAAGTGCCGAAGTGCTGAACCGAACCGAACCGAAGTGCCGAAGTCCCAAAGTGCAGAAGTCCTATAATTTGGAATGCCGAGCCGAGCCGAACCGAATATTTTCCCCATGCACATCCCTACTTGTCATGGCTAGATCTCATTTGAAGCAGCTCTTGTACCATATAGCCAAAAAGCAGCTTCTGATGACCAAACACTCATATTATGTCAAGGCAACAAGTGCAGAGCCATGCTCGCATGAGCCCCAGCATTCCTTTATTGAAAACAAATCAGAGATAAAACAGGTAAGACAATGCACAATGCTGAGTCCATAGCGAAAGCCTTCCATGCATACTACTCAGACCTATACAAAATAACACCAGACAAGAGTGACCAACACAGACTCCACTCATACCTTGAGTCTGACATACAAAACACAATCCTAACTCATACTGGACATACCCATCATGCCTGACGAACACCTCAATAACATTAAGCAATCACCTAATGGGAAAAGTCCAGGACTAGATGACTATACTAATAAGTACTTCAAAGTCTTTGTCCGAACATTAAGCCCACATATTCTCAAAACATTAAATAACATATCTGATGGCATTCACGTTCCCACTCCATGCTTGGGGAGACAATAACACTAATTCCAAAACTAGGCAAGGAACTGTATCAGCTGTAGCAACTACTACCCCATTTTGTTAATCAATACCAACATTAAAATACTATCTTGGGCACACTGCCTTTATGACCTGGCCAAAATCATGCTGTTTAATCAGTATCTTGATATTCCACATCTGTGAGGTGGATTATCTCGTCAAGAGAAGTGCTCACTAACACAGATTTAGACAGCTTTGTGAACAATATTTGAGAGAAATAGGCCTTTTGTGTACAAAGAAAAAGGCTTATATCTTTGAGTTCAGCTCATGAAAAATGGGGGCAAAAACAAAAGTGTTGCGTTTATAATTTTGTTCAATGTATGTTCACATCCAAGAACCTGTTGTATGAGTCTCTACAATACCTGTGTTCTATGAAATCTAGCATAATCTTGATGACTATGTTGTAACTTTCAGAAAAGATAAAAACTCTAATACCTCTGACCTTGCAGTTTCTCATTTTGTATTATGCTAAAAACGATATAAAAAAAAGGGAAACTATTAGAATATAATATAATTTTCCACTAGAGGTGGAGTTAACCCTGAAAGGCAATTATTGCAGTTTCTCAGAAACTATAATATCACTGTTGAGTTAAGGGACAAGAGACATTGCACCCAGACCACTTCAAAGAGCTGAAGTGGTTTAGGTGCCTACAGTGTTCAATTAAAGATTAGAGATCCTGTGTACTATATCAGTACTACTAAGGTATTTTAAAGTATGGGCTTTACATAAGAAAAGCCTTAACAATTATTATTATTATTATCATTATAACGCCAAAGTAAGCCATTAATATTTTTAATTGTACACAATGTAAAAATTATGTTTGTTAGTACAAATAACATTCTTAGTGACTACTCTTCCTAGACACACCAGAGCTGTACTGTGTACTGGTATCCTCCCAGGATAATTAAATTGAAGTGACATGATGTTCATCTTTAATGGAATATTATACAGAAATATAAATTATATATTAATACATTTATGGATATTATATCGCTATTGGACTATATTATTTCTTTTCTCCTAGGAGTATCATCTGTATCAATATGCTTTATTTTTTTTATGTTATGTGCACTTACTAATTAACTGATTCTTTGTGCATGTTTGTCTATTTTAAAGTTCATATATTTTTAACTTTTAAGTACACCTTTTAAGGTTAATTTCTAATTGATCCAATTCCACATTATTATTTCTGTATTTGTTATGTTGTCAGTTCATTCTTCATTTCCTTTTTATACAGGATATAATACATGTAAATGTAAATAAATGTATGTCTTTGTGTGTAGTGTCAGGATATGTGGATTCAGAGTATATCTGAATACATGTTTTTGGCTGTATTTGGTATGGTAAACAGGGTTGTAATTGTTTTATCTGTGTTTGTGTAGCATGAAGAAAAACTCACAGGCACTCCAATTTTCAAGCCGCAGGCAGATTTATTGTGACAGAATGCAACGCAACGTTTCGACCGGAAAGGTCTTTTTCAAGCTTGAAAAGATGTAAGATGTCTCGTAACACTTAACACTTGCTTTGTAATTTAAGACGCAAAATTTGGAGGCCTGTGTACCTCATACAAACACTTTGCCAAAATTCACAAATACCCCCTTGTACATATTGCCATGCTACACAAACAATTAAGCAGAGTAAATGGTGAGAACCGCACTCAATCCCAACGGCCAAGGGTGCTCCAGAGCAGGACCAGCAATCCCAGAACAGTAATCCAAGAAGAAAAACTCACAGGCACTCCAATTTTCAAGCCGCAGGCAGATTTATTGTGACAGAATGCACCGCAACGTTTAGACCGGAAAGGTATTTTTCAAGCTTGACTAATCACGTCACTTCCTGCAGAGTGAGCTGTGTGGAGCTGCCCTTAGTAGTGTTATACAGGCACACTGAGAGGGAGCTTAGAGGGGTCCCTTAGCTGTCCCTCAGTGTGCCTTGCATGGCGGAGCATATTTCTAACAGTAGGGGCCTGCAGAAGGCTGTGCGGGCCCCTTACTGAGTGCAGGCTGGCTGGGGAACTTGCTGAAGTCTGCAGCTCAGCCATTACTGCACTGCAGCAGGGGCAGGCCCCCCCAGAGCAACAGGCCCTCGGTCCATGACTGAGTTGCCCAAGTGCTCAGTCCACCCCAGTTTGTGAGAAACAATATCAATCAACCTGTAAATTACTTTTTGCTCTCTACTTTTGATCACTTTAAATACAACAGCAATTTCTGGCCTAGTTAGAAGGTACATTAGTAAGGTATGCTTATTAGATTATGTACATTTTTATTTCACTCTGAAATAATTTATAAATATAAGAAGAAGAATACATCTTTGCATTTTCTTTTTTACGTTAGAATTCTAGCAACAGGAATTTATATAAAGTACTTTATAATTGTCAAAATTACAGTAGCTGATGCTGGATATAGTGTGTTCCCTGCAGGTAACACAAGAATTAAATGACTAAACTGGATTTTGTGAAAATGGATTTGTAGATATAAGCCCAAATATATTTATATAACAGACATTTTTTAACAGACATTGTTTACAATATATATATATATATATATATATATATATATATATATATATATATATATATATATTGTTTTCAGCTGCAGGGTTAAAACTAGAGGGACCTGGCACCCAGACCACTTCATTGAGCTGAAGTGATCTGAGTGCCTATAGTGGTCCTTTAAGTGTATGTATCTACATGCAGTGGCGCACATACTGCGATCGCAGGGATCACCAGGTGCCCGTCGCCATGTGTTGCGGCCCCAGCCCTCGCAGAGTAAGTGCTGGGGGGGGGGCACAGATCAATTTCTCACTGGGGCCCCATGGATCGTGTATACGCCACAGGGTATGGTGCATATATATAATATTGAAACGAAAACCCATTGTTTGACATTGATTTGAAGCATTGTTTGTATGTGTGCCCATGCATGTGTGTTTGCATGGGAGAGAGAGGTTTAGTGACTCTATATAGAGGTGCATAATTATGCACCATACCCTGTGGCGTATACACGATCCATGGGGCCCCGGTGCGAAATTGATCTGTGCCCCCCCCCAGCACTTACTCTGCGAGGGCTGGGGCCGCAACACATGGCGACGGGCACCTGGTGATCCCTGCGATCGCGGTATGTGTGCCACTGCATGTAGATACATACACTTAAAGGACCACTTGTCAGGATCGGGACAGGGATCCAACACGCAGAGTACAAAGAGTGGAAAGGTACGTATACCGGGCCTTAGAATGGCCGGACTAACGTACCGAGAGTAAAGAATAGTCAGAGACAAGCCGAGGTCGAGGGAACGAGAAGACAGATAAGCGAGAGACAAGCCGGGTCAAGGGATAACAGAGAAGCAGGGAAGTACAACGAGCCGAGTCAAAACCAATAGAGCAAACTAGAATACCAGAGCACTGAGTGACTAGACAAGCTAGAACCACGACAGGGCAATGAGCTGAAGAGAGAAGTAAGCTTAAATACCCTGGCTCTGGATGGTAATCACGCCTCTGACAAGTACCGATTGGATATCGGACACTTGAGTGACAGGTCGCTCGTGATAGCGTCATGACGTCACGTATTGAGCGTCCTGCTAGAAAAGAACGTGGATTCCTCGCGGCCGGTGTTTAAGTGACTGGATGAACCGCGAGGAACGGAGGAAACAGCTCGCCTGGACGGATAAACCACCAAGTCTCTACCTCCCTTAGAGGTAGAGGCCTCAGGTACCCTGACAGTACCCCCCCTCTCAGATACGCCCACCGGGCGGAATGAACCGGGGCGAGATGGGAAGCGGAGGTGAAATGCTCTGCGAAGGCGAGAAGCATGAACGTCCTCCTGAGGTACCCAACTCCTCTCCTCAGGACCATATCCCCTCCAGTTGACCAGATATTGCAATTTTCCCCTTGAAATTCTGGAGTCAATGATGGAGCTGACCTCGTACTCCTCCCGACCCTCCACCTGAACAGGACGAGGTGAGGAGACCTTAGAGGAGAATTTGTTGCAAATAAGAGGTTTCAACAAGGAGACATGAAAGGAGTTAGGAATGCGTAAGGCAGGTGGCAGAGCAAGGCGATACGCAACCGGATTGATACGAGTGAGAACCCTGTAAGGGCCTATGTAGCGAGGAGCAAATTTCATAGATGGAACTTTTAGGCGAATATTCTTAGTACTCAACCATACCCTATCCCCAGGAATAAAAACAGGAGCCGCTCTTCTATGCTTGTCAGCGTGTTTCTTGAACAGCGAGGAACTATGTAATAGAATTTGCCGAGTCTGATCCCATAATTTCTTCAGGTTGGCGACATGATCATCAACCGACGGTATCCCCTGAGAAGAGGAAACCGAAGGAAAAATCGAAGGATGAAAGCCATAGTTCATGAAGAAAGGGCTAGAGCGAGTTGAATCGCAAACAAGGTTATTGTGTGCGAACTCTGCCCAAGGAATCAGACCGACCCAATCGTCCTGGTGTTCGGAAACAAAGCAACGCAGATACTGTTCGATCTTTTGATTAGTACGTTCAGCAGCTCCGTTAGACTGAGGGTGATAGGCAGAGGAGAAGTTCAATTTGATACCCATTTGAGAACAAAAGGATCTCCAGAAACGTGAGACAAATTGAGAACCTCTATCAGAAACAATCTCCGAAGGAATCCCATGTAGGCGAAAAACCTCTCTCGCAAAAATCTCCGCCAATTCAGGAGAAGTCGGAAGTTTAGGTAATGGCACGAAATGGGCCATCTTAGTAAATCTATCCACCACCGTGAGAATAACAGTCTGTCTCTTGGAAGCAGGCAAATCAACGATAAAGTCTATGGACAAACAGGACCAAGGTTTCTCAGGAATGTCCAAGGGGTGTAACAGGCCACATGGAGATGCATGAGGTAGTTTAGTCTTGGCACAAGTCTCACAAGCTGCGACGAACTCCTCAATATCTTTTCGAAGTGAAGGCCACCAGAAATCCTTGGATATCAGAGAGTATGTCTTGCGAATACCAGGATGACCAGCTATTTTACTTTCGTGAAAGCATTGTAAGAGCTCCAGTTGAAGTTCAGGAGGAACAAAGTTTCTTCCCTCAGGAGTGTTTCCGGGAGCTAGATGTTGTGACTTCAAGATCTGGTCAAGTAGCGGAGAATGAATTTTGAGACTGGTATTAGCAATAATATTGCATTTGGGTACAATGGAGGACAACAGTGGTTCAACTGAGGCAGAGGGTTCATATTGGCGAGATAGCGCATCGGCTTTAGAATTCTTTGACCCAGGTCTGTAAGTCAGAACGTAATTGAAATGGGTAAGAAACAACGACCAACGAGCCTGCCTGGAGGACAGACGCTTGGCCTCTCCGATATAAGACAAGTTTTTGTGGTCTGTCAGAATGGTAACAGGATGTAAAGTACCTTCCAATAAATGTCTCCACTCTTTCAAAGCCTTGATAACCGCTAGTAATTCTCTGTCACCAATGTCATACCTGCTCTCAGTACCGGTCAATTTTTTAGAGAAAAATCCACATGGATGTAATGGTTTATCAATACCCAACCTTTGAGATAGGACAGCACCTAAACCAGTCTCTGATGCGTCTACCTCAAGTAAAAAAGGCAGAGAAGTGTCGGGGTGAACTAAAATTGGAGCGGAAGCGAAAAGCTCCTTGAGAGTTTTAAACGCCAGGAGAGCTTCAGTAGTCCAATTCTTAGTATCAGCCCCCTGTTTGGTCATGTTAGTGATAGGTGCGATAATGGAAGAATAGCCCTTAATAAAGCGCCTATAATAATTAGAAAAACCAATAAATCTCTGTACGGCTTTAAGACCTTTGGGTAAAGGCCACTCTAGGATGGATTGGAGCTTATCCGGATCCATCTTAAATCCCTCCCCAGAGATCACATAGCCGAGAAAGGTTACCTGGTTTTGATCAAAGCTACATTTCTCCAACTTGCAGTACAAGCCATGCTGGAGGAGCTTGTGCAAAACCCTCCTGACTTGCTTGTGATGAATCTCAATGTCACTAGAATGAATGAGTATATCATCTAGGTATACAATGACGCAATCTTGCTGAAATTCCCTAAGAACCTCATTTATCAGATCCTGGAATACAGCTGGTGCATTGCATAACCCAAAAGGCATAACAGTATATTCATAGTGACCATATCGAGTATTGAATGCCGTCATCCACTCATGTCCCTGCTGGATTCTCACCAAGTTATATGCCCCTCTGAGGTCTAACTTGGTGAAAATTGTAGAGCCCTTCAAACGATCGAAGAGTTCGGTAATCAAGGGGATCGGGTAGGCATTTTTAATGGTTATCTTATTTAGGCCTCGATAATCAATACAAGGTCTCAAAGAACCATCCTTCTTTTTAACAAAAAAAAATCCAGCCCCGGCAGGGGAGGAGGACCTTCTAATGAATCCCTTGTCTAAATTTTCGTGAATATACTCCTCTAGAACTGAGTTCTCTTTCGTAGATAATGGGTATACATGACCTCTGGGAGGCATGGTACCAGGGAGTAGGTTAATTTTGCAATCAAAGGACCTGTGTGGGGGTAAGGTATCGGCTTTCTTTTTGTCAAATACTGCCTTTAAATCTAGATACTGAGGCGGAATTTGTGTCTCTGTAGGATTGTCAGAGGTAGTCGATGTGTTAGTTAATCCGAGAGGTAAGACCTTCCGCAAGCATTTTTCTTGACAATTCTTTCCCCACGAAACTATCTCCCCTGACTCCCAATTAATAATAGGGTTGTGTCTCCTCAACCAGGAGTACCCCAGGACTATGGGAATAGACGGAGAAGAAATGAGCATTAAGGATATATCCTCTTTATGTAGGATGCCAACAGTTAAGTTAATCGGTATGGTCTCATGGAAAATAACAGGCTCAAGTAACGGTCTACCATCGATGGCCTCAACAGCCAGTGGTGTCTCTTTTAACTGGGATGGGATAGCATGCTTGGCAACAAAACCCTGATCTATAAAGCTCTCAGCAGCTCCAGAATCGATTAGTGCCATAGTCTTAACTACTCCCTTCTCCCACCTCAAAGAAACGGGTAACAGAAGCCTGAACTCTTTGTAGTTGTGAATAGAGGACAAAGTAGAAACACCCAAGGCCTGTCCTCTAGAGAAACTTAGGTGCGAGCGTTTCCCGAACGATTAGGACAATTTAGGCGTAAATGTCCTCTGACTCCACAATACATACATAAACCCTCCCTTCTTCTGTACTGTCTCTCTCTCTCTGTGAGATGAGTACTGCCTATCTGCATAGGTTCAGAAATACGTAAGTCCTCGAACTCAGAATTTTGAAAGGTAGGCGCTAGTTTAAAGGAGGGTCTACGGGTCCTATCTCGAGTGTTCTGCCTCTATATAAGCCTGTTCGTTCCACTTAATTTCTGCCGCCAAGGGCCTGAACTCTAGTGAATAATCCACAAGTGTTCGATTGTCCTGTCTAAGGCGCAACAGTAATCTAGCTGCATTGACCTTTCTACCAGGAGGGTCAAAAGTTCTTCTAAACGCAGCTAAAAAGGCATTATAATTATAGACTAGTGGATTATCATTCTCCCATAAAGGATTGGCCCATCTCAAAGCTTTTTCAATGAGTAGAGTAATAATAAATCCAACCTTCGCTCTATCTGTAGGATAAGAGCGGGGTTGTAATTCGAAATGGATGCTAATCTGGTTTAGAAAGCCACGACACTTCTCCGGTGACCCGCCATAACGTACTGGTGGGGTAATACGGGAAGAAGCACCTACAGTGGCTACCTCTAGACCTGAGACTGCAGGAGAAATAGAAGGAGTACGTGTCTCCTCAGGTGGATTACTAGCACGAGACAAAAGTGCCTGTAGTGCCAAAGCCATCTGATCCATCCTATGCTCCATGGCGTCAAACCTGGGATCCGAAGAACCAAGCTGACTGTTTGTACCTGCAGGATCCATTGGCCCTGTCGTAATGTCAGGATCGGGACAGGGATCCAACACGCAGAGTACAAAGAGTGGAAAGGTACGTATACCGGGCCTTAGAATGGCCGGACTAACGTACCGAGAGTAAAGAATAGTCAGAGACAAGCCGAGGTCGAGGGAACGAGAAGACAGATAAGCGAGAGACAAGCCGGGTCAAGGGATAACAGAGAAGCAGGGAAGTACAACGAGCCGAGTCAAAACCAATAGAGCAAACTAGAATACCAGAGCACTGAGTGACTAGACAAGCTAGAACCACGACAGGGCAATGAGCTGAAGAGAGAAGTAAGCTTAAATACCCTGGCTCTGGATGGTAATCACGCCTCTGACAAGTACCGATTGGATATCGGACACTTGAGTGACAGGTCGCTCGTGATAGCGTCATGACGTCACGTATTAAGCGTCCTGCTAGAAAAGAACGTGGATTCCTCGCGGCCGGTGTTTAAGTGACTGGATGAACCGCGAGGAACGGAGGAAACAGCTCGCCTGGACGGATAAACCACCAAGTCTCTACCTCCCTTAGAGGTAGAGGCCTCAGGTACCCTGACACCACTATAGGCACTCAGATCACTTCAGCTCAATGAAGTGGTCTGGGTGCCAGGTCCCTCTAGTTTTAACCCTGCAGCTGAAAACATAGCAGTTTCAGAGAAACTGCTATGTTTCACTGAGGGTTAATCCAGATTCTAGTAGCTGTCTCACTGACAGCCGCTAGAGGCGCTTCAGAGATTCTCACTGTGAAAATCACAGTGAGAAGACGCTGGACGTCCATAGGAAAGCATAGCGCAATGCTTTCCTATGGGCAGTTTGAATGCGTGCGGATTCGGTGCTGAGAGACAGATCAGGGTGGAGAGATCCCCAGCACCAAGGGAGCCCGGTGCTGGAGAAAGGTAAGTGCTGAAGGGGTTTAACAGACATACACAAACACTCACTTACAAAACATACACTCTCACTGACAAACACACACTCACTAACAGACACCAAACAGACTCACTAACAGACACACGCTAACAGACTCACACAAACCAACATGCTCAGTAACAGACACACACAGTAACTCACTCACTGACAGACACACTAACACACACACACACACACACACACAAACTAACTCACAACTAACACACACACTAGCAGACACACACTCAACAGACACGTACAAACACACAACTAACACACTCAGTAACAGACACACACACTGACACACAAAATTAACACACACACACTAACACACATACACACTCATATTTTTAATTTTTTTAATTAATCCCCCAGCCTACCTACCTTTGGGAGAGGTGGTTTTAATGTTGTGACTTATGCGTGTATACAGTGAGGGAAAAAGTATTTGATCCCCTGATGATTTTGAACATTTACCTACTAACAAAGAAATGATCAGACTACACCGTGCTCCAAATTATTAGGCAAATTCGATTTAAGTGTCACAAAGATTAAATATTTTGTTTTTCAGTTTAACTCATGGATGGTATTGTGTCTGAGGGCTCTTTTGATCATTAAAAACATCATTAAAAATCTCGGACACCTGTGATAATTAGATTGCCAGGTGAGCCCAATTTAAGGAAAAACTACTAAAGGTGGGTGTTCCACATTATTAAGCAGAACACCATTTTCATGCAATATGGGGAAGAAAAGGGATCTCTCTGCTGACGAAAAGAGTGAAATAGTTCAATGCCTTGGACGAGGTATGAAAACATTAGATATTTCACAAAAACTTAAGCGTGATCATCGCACTATTAAGAGATTTGTGGCTGATTCAGACCACAGATGGCTTCATGCAGATAAAGGCCCATTGAGGAAGATTTCTGCCAGATCCATGCATTGGATCAAGAGAGCAGCTGCTAAAATACCATTACGTAGCAGCAAACAGATATTTGAAGCTGCTGGTGCCTCTGGAGTCCCACGGACATCAAGGTGTAGAGTCCTCCAGAGTCTTGCAACTTTGCATAAACCTTCTATTCAGCCACCACTAACCAATGCTCACAAGCATAAATGGCTGCTTTGGGCAGAAAAATACATGAAGACTAATTTTCAAACAGTCCTGTTCACTGATGAGTGCCGTGCAACCCTGGATGGGCCAGATGGATGGAGTAGTGGATGGTTGGTGGACGGCCACCCTGTTCCAACAAGGCTGCAATGTCAGCAAGGCAGTGGTGGAGTCATGTTTTGGGCCAAAATCATGGGAAGAGAGCTGGTTGGTCCCTTTAGGGTCCCCGAAGGTGTAAAGATGACCTCTGCAAAGTATGTGTAGTTTCTGACTGACCACTTTCTTCCCTGGTACAGAAGGAAGAACTATGCTTTCCGTAATAAAATCATCTTCATGCATGACAATGCACCATCTCATGCTGCAAAGAATACCTCTGCATCAATGGCTGATATGGGGAGAAAAGGAGAAAAAGTCATGGTGTGGCCTCCATCCTCATCCTCAAAAGTTCTATGAGGGTGGGAGGCAGTTTACATCCAAACAGCAGCTCCGGGAGGCTATTCTGACATCTTCCAAACAAATTCAAGCAGAAACTGTCCAAAAACTCACAAGTTCAATGGATACAAGACTTGTGAAGCTGCTATCAAATAAGGGGTCCTATGTTAAAATATAACGTGACCTGTTAAAATGTTTAAAAAGTTAAAATGTTGTTATAAGTTTGATTGAAATAGCTTTTGATTTCAGTAAATATGCTGCAAACACAACAAATGACAATTTTCAGTTCTTTACAACCTATTAAGAGTTTTGAAACTTACTGTGCGTAATAATTTGGAACAGTGCATTGTGTTTATGTTTTAAAAAAAAAATACTGTTATCATTAGGAGGTTTGTTCAATAAAATTTGAATACGCATTTGATAGCCCCGAAACCCCCCCACCCCCCTGGACTGGTGGGGGATGTCCAGGTCCCGCTGGGGAAACTCACCTCCACACCGCAGCAGAGAGTCCTGCAACAGCGTGGTACACTGGGGATGGCAGTCCCTTTAAATCCTCCACGACCTGGGGAGAGCTCTAAATGTCTCGCTCCATGCTTCACAGAACGGTCAGACTTGGATGACAGGCTGGACGCAATTTTCACTTCCTTTTGGCAAAAACTGGCCAAACATATGCAGCAGCACACACAGAAGGAACACTATGCTGAACCAACCCAGAATCAGCGACATGTGGCCATAAAGCCTGCAAAATCGGGGCACCGCCGCTGCCAACCACAAAATGCCTCCTCGCCTGTTAAACCTCGGACCCACGTTGCTGCTGCTGTTGCAGTCTCTTGTTCTGGGCCGAGGGTCCAAAGGTACCACCTACCAACCATCACCCATACACCCAACGGGGCTCCTGGGATTAGGAGTGCTCGAGGGCCCACAGTCATACCGCAAGTAACAGTAGGACCCGTGGATGCAGTGCAGGGGCTCTCCTCACAGCCTAGGCACACAGACTGACACGAGCGCAGCAATACCTCACACTGCATGCTAAACGCCTGGAAGGTGGGCATCTCTTGGCAGTATTTCTAGCTCGGATAGGGACTCTCTCTTGTGGCCTCTTAGTGGAGTGGGCTGAAGTTTCAACACAGGATGATCCCAATCCCTGTCACTCAGTGCTGACAAGTCATGATATACATTTGCCTTTACTACTCTTTCTTTTTCAGTACCCAGTGGTACACATTAACTGTTTAGCATGTTACATTACCATTTAATTTCATTTAAGCTATTCATATAGTCAGCTGGTAAAGCCTGATTCTTACACTATTTTATTTTGTGTCACCACTGACTATTTCTCCTACTACTATAATATAAAAAAGTGCAGTATACCTAAATGCCATATCAATGATGCTACTAGCTGGTTTCACTATGCTTGTCAGTGCTGTTGTGGCTTGTCAAGCTTCTTGTTATTTCCATGCACAACATAAATTAAAATAAAAATAAAAAAATAAATATATATGTATATATATATATATATATATATATATATATATAAAGTGAAAAAAGTATTTGACCCCTTCAACTTAGCACTTGGTGGTAAAACCTTTCTTGTCAATCATAGAGGTCAGATGTTTCTTGTAGGTGGCCACCAGGTTTGCACACATCTCAGGAGGGATTTTTTTCTCACTACCCTTTACAGATCCTCTCCAAGTAATTAAGGTTTCGAGGCTGACGTTTGTCAACTTAAACCTTCAGCTCGCTCCACAGATTTTCTATGGAATTAAGGTCTGGAGACTGGCTAGGCCACTCCAGGACCTTAATGTGCTTCTTCTTGAGTTGCTCCTTTGTTGCCTTGGCTGTGTGTTTTGGGTCATTGACATGCTGGAATACCCATCCACGACCCATTTTAATGCCCTGGCTGAGGGAAGGAGGTTCTCATGCAAGATTTGATGGTACATGCCCCCGTCCATTGTTCCTTTGATGCAGTGCAGTTGCCCTGTCTCCTTAGCAGAACCCCCCCCCCAAAGCATAATGTTTCCACTCCCATGTTTGACGGTGGAGATGGTGTTCTTGGTGTAATAGGCAGCATTCCTCCTCCTTTAAACACGGCAAATTGAGTTGATGCCAAAGATCTTGATTTTGGTCTCATCTGACCACAACACTTTCACCCAGTTCTCCTTTGAATCATTCAGATGTTTATTGGCAAGCTTCAGACAGGCCTGTACATGTGCTTTCTTGAGCAGGGGGACCTTGCGGGAACTGCAGAATTTCAATCCTTCACGTTATAGTGTTACCAATTTTTTTTCTGGTGACTATGGTCCCAGCTGCCTTGAGATGGCCCCAGCTGCCTTGAGATTATTAACAAGATCCTCCCATGTAGTTCTTGGCTGATTTATTTCCATTGATCTCATGATCTCATGATTGAAACGCCACAAGGTGAGATCTTGCATGGAGCACCAGACCAAGGGAGACTGACAGCTATTTTGTGTATCTTCCATTTGCGAATAATCCCACCAACTGTTGTCTTCTTCTCACCAAGCTGCTCTAAATCAGCAGGGTATCAAATACTTTTTTCCCTCACTGTATACATGCATCAGTCACAATATTAAAACCACCTTCCTGGTATCGTGTAGGTCTCCATCGTGCTGCCAAAACAGCTCTGATGCATTGAGGACTACACAAGACCTCTGAATATGGTCCTCCATGGATTGGATATGTTGTTCCAGCACAACCCACAAATACTTATTTGGATTGAGACCTGGGGAATTTGGAGGAGAAGGCGACACCTTAAACCCTTTGTTATGTTTCTCAAACCATTCCTGAACAATTTTTGCAGTGTGGCAGGTTGCATTATCCTGCTAAAAAGGCTTCTGCCATCATGGTACCCCATTGTCATGAAGGGTGTATGTGTTATGCAGCAATATTCAGCTAGGTGGTATGTGTTAAAGTAACATTTACATGAATGCCCGAATCGGCAGATCATTTCCCAGAGCGTAACACTACCTCCACTGGCCTGCCATCTTCCTATAGTGCATCCTGCTGCTATTTCTTCCCCAGGCAAACTAAGCACACATACCTGGCTGAAACACTAAAAACAGAAGTATTCATGGTGACCGGAGTAACCCTTTAAGTCAGGAGAGGTGGCATAATTTACCCTTGAACTCAAGACCCTATCTGCCACCTAGCAATGACCACAATGCCACAACAGAGTTTTATTATTTATTTTCTATTTGGGCTTTTACATTATAACAGATGTTTAATTATATAATCTTCCAGTACTGATGATCTTTTTTCAGTTCATTTATGACTACAAACACCAAAACATCACATCGTGATTGGCCACCATGCTGTTAATTGTTTTATACCTTTTACTGATACACAGAGAGAGGGCTGAAACAGTTTAAGCATTTTAATTGAAAATGGGATTACATCTACTCAGTTGGGGGTAATCTAGCAGCAATTACGAAGCATTCATACAGTTTCCATTTATAGGTACAATGCCTATCTTTCTCACAAGAACAGTATGTGATTGTTAATATGAAGGAAATCCTTTTATTAGCATTTATTTGTTTTGCTCTTGGATATTGCATCATAATAATTTCCCCTGCTGATTCTGAAAATTAAACTATTTTTAAAGCAACTAAAAATAAAAGATCTGTTATTAAATCATCTTTGAACTGGTGGAAAAATGTTACTCACACTTAATTAGATACTTCTAATATTAGTCTGTATATATAAAAAAAACTCAAGCTCAAGCTAAAATGCACATGCTTTCAATAACACACATTAAATAATTATAATCCAACTTTGGGTTATGGATTGAATGGGTTGCAAGATTTCACTTTGTAGCTATTTTATTATTTTAACTATGCATTATTTTAACTAGAATTAGCACCTAGCTTGTAGAATGCTAACTTGGGGGTTCAAAGTAAAATGTCAGTGGTAAGCCTATTGCAACTATCTTACAGCCTGGTTCAGTTACTGGTGCCTAAAACTTTCCATCCTTATGTCACAATATGCTGGTATTCAGCTCCTAGACGATGAAGTCACCAAGAGTCATAAGATCTTTTACACTTGTTATGAGTGATATGTGAGAGTAAAAAAGGTCTATGGAAAGTAATGAGATTGTGACATTTTCTTGAGCATTCACAAATAGAGTCCATAGGAATCCATTTCAGTCCCTGGCTGGAGGATTCCACCCAAACTCAAGCACTCAGAGACTGTAAAACAGCTGGAAGGAGGTCTGGGCCTGATGAATATCAAGGTCACAGTCCTGGATGAAACACAGTGCATCCACAAGTACATCACGGAGATGGCTCCCAAAGATGATCTGCTAAGAAAATGCCTGAAAATTTAACAGATACAGTATGCAGAAAACGAAGAGGTTCAATGGCAAGACAAACCTCTCCCTGGGGTGGATAGTGGATATGTGACAAAATCATACCAGTGGTTTGAAATGGCTGGACTGTAAGACAGCACTGTGGCACTAATCCTACATGCCCAGGAGCATGCACTCAGCACCATATCAATAAAAGTGGGAATCTACTACACCAAGCAAGACCCAAGGTGCAGACTTTGCTAATGCGCCTCTGAGACAAACCAGCAGATAGTGGCCGGTTGCAAGATGTTAGCAGGAACAGCATACATGGAAAGGCACAATCAAGTTGCTGGGATTGTGTAATGAAACATCTGCACAGAGTCCAGTCCAGATGGGAGAAACCACAAAGGTTAGTTTAGAATTACATGGCTAAGATCCTGTGGGAGTTCCAGATCCAGACAGCCTGACATTGCGGTGATAGCCAAGCAACAGAAGGCTGCAGTGGTGGTGGATGTGACAATACCCCGTGACAATAATATCAGGAAGAAGGAACATGAGAAGATGGACAAATACCAAGGACTGAAAGAAGATAAAAAAAAGGGATAGCAGTAGAAGTCACAGTTGTGATAGGAGTACTCAGAGCTGTGGCTCGCAAGTTGGAGGAGTGACTTTAACAGATTCCAGGTGAGAACATCAGAGATCGCTGTCCAGAAGAGTGCAGTTATAAGAACAGCTTAAATGCTGAGCAGAACCCTTAGACTCTCAAGCATCTGGTAGAGGATTTAAGAATAAATATACCACCCAGGGAGAGGTGAGAAAATCAAAGGTAGCAAAGGAAAATATTTACAGTTCATCTTACCCAATGGTATTCTAAGGATCACTGCATAACTTTAAGAAGGCAGAAACTGGTAACTGTTTTTTTTTTTTTTTAAAAGCCCAACAATAGTTGAGATATTTTCACATTTATGATTGTGTACACTATTTATGTTACTGCCAGACTTAAACATGCATTCTCTAGTTAGATATTACATTTGCAACACATCTTCCAAGATCAGTAGAACATTTGCCTTCATTTAGACTTCAGTTGCATAGAGACATAGTTACATAGGCTGAAAAGAGAAATGCATCCATAACGTTCAGCCTTTTTTTTTTACAATTTTTTTTTCTGTTGATCCAAAAGAAGACTAAAAAAAAACAGCTTAGAGAGCTTTCCAATTGTGCAATAAAATAGGGAAAAAATCCTTCTTGACCACGGAGTGGCAGCTAGGTCTCTCCTTGGATCAAGAAGCTTTTACATATGGCTTTGCATCGGTTAAAGTCAGAATCTGTAATAGGATGCATCTAGTGTGCCAAGTTTCAGCAACAATGCTGATATTTCATCATATCTAAATTGAGGCTAAATGGAAATGTTACATTTTCAATCACATGGTCCCTCCCTGAGTGCTGCCATTTTAAGTGATCTTCAATTCAGAGCAATTTTCACAAAACAAAAAAATGAATCTCCTTTGCCATACACCATGTACACATTGTGATGAAAATGTTAACATCGGCCACACATTCACGAGGAAAACATAGGATACTTAATTGACCTGGTTTCTATTGAATAAACAGAGCATCCACACCCATGGATGATGGCTGAAATCATTACAATGTTAATGTGCTGCTGAGTGATATTTGGTGCGTTTAATTAACTACTGTCAACCAAGCATAACTTAAAATGGCAGCATTAAGGGATCAATTATGACTTGGTTACCGGTGAAGATTCAACTTCACCTTACTATTAGCCTCTAGATTTAAAGATAAGTTTTGTTACAAGCTGCAATTTGTGTGTATTCGGATCATTCGGGTGATAAATTCCCTAACTTTGAGCGCTACTGTAGACGGATCATGAACCAAACAAAGTGTGCAATGGTCATGTATGTTTGTTTTGATTCATGATTTGAAATTCCATCCATGGCACAAAAAAACATATGTTTGGAAAAAAAAAAAGAGGATTTATGGCTAGGGGACAGGCAATACATTTTAGTTTTTATTTACAGAGTAATAGTGGTTAAATCTAATCTAATCTAATCTAATCTATATTTCTATATTACACATTTAACCTCTTAGTGACCAGACCATTTTTAAATTTTCTTACCGCTAGGACCAGGGTTGTTTTTACATTTCTGCAGTGTTTGTGTTTAGCTGTAATTTTCCTCTTACTCATTTACTGTACCCACTCATATTATATACCGTTTTTCTCGCCATTGAATGGTCTTTCTAAAGGTACCATTACTTTCATCATATCATATCATATGTATAAATATCTAATATATATATATATATATATATATATATATATATATATATTTTATATATACTTTTTCTCACTTGGTCTGTGAACTAAATGGCTGAAAATTTCACCTATCACTGTACTGATATACTAAATATATACATTATATTTATATTATGTTTATATTTTGCAGTATGCCAGTCAGGTAATTTGTGTACCCTTTTGGTTCACCTGATTTGGTTTCCCAAATAATTTTTCATAAACAAAATGTGGTAGAGCCGTTTGTCTGAATTTTGTTTTTCTTTTCAGCAGAAGTGATTTACATAGTTACATAGGCTGAAAAGAGGCATGTGTCCATCAAGTTCAGCCTTTCTCACATCTGTTTTTTGTTGTTGGTCCCAAAGAATGCCAAAAACTAGGGGAAAAAAATGTCTCGACCCCAGAATGGCAGTCAGATTTATCATTGGATCAAGATGCTATTACTCTATAATATAAAAATTATATCCCTGAATATTTTGCTTTTGCAAGTATGCTTCCGGTTGCTTTTTACACATCTAAACAAAGTTTAAACAAAGTCCTATTTCTTGTTTTATGAGTTCAGGTATTTAAACAATGCATGTTTTTTTATAACTGTTTACATAATTATATTCATGGAAATATCAACATAGAAATATTAAAAATATATATATTTAACATTTTTCCTACGGAGCTACTTTTTGATAAGCATTCTGTAGTGACCAAATAGCAAAAGATAAACATAATATCCAAGATTGTTATATTCGAAAATATGATTAGATAATGCAATTTTAAACAAAATTATTTAAATTATCCAAATCAAGCTGTTTATGTGACTAGCTCTACACACAATTGTGTACACAAGTACAGGCTAAACTGGATTGACAGTTGTTTAAAGCTATATGTGTAAAGTGTGTCCTGTGTTTTTTTTTCATTTGGAAAAAGTGCATATTTCAATTCAAATTGAAATTTTTATAAATTAACTTTGTTACACCACAATTATTGAATGCATGCATGTTTTCATTGGGGTTATATTTACTAAATAGAGATTTTTTTTTTTTTTTTAAGAAATGGAGTTTCTCTTTGATAGATGTTTCTATTACCTTAACTAATGGAATTCATTTTGTAAACCTTGGAATGTTAAAGTTATTCTATCATGAACCTTCGCCTCCAAGTGTTTTTTTTGTTGTAAATATATTCCTTATTAGAGTATTATTTGTTTTTCACAATAAGACATCACGTAAAAAAACAAAAAGGAACAGATAAAGACATATTAACAAAACATGTTTACAGACAATCCACAAAATTCTTATATCAGCCATGTTGTACAAAATTTATATATAAAAAAAAAAACCTTGAAACATAGACTGAACAATTTGGGTGTGAGCCACCAATGGTTAAGCAGAGATCATTGGGCACACTTTTAAGAGCTTACTTCCTACTTGCTACACCAATACCTTGGTAGGACTAGTTTTGTGTCCATGAGTAGTTGTATTATTAGATATCTTGTTGGTAGTGGAAATCTGGATATATTGAAATGAAACAGAGCTGTCATAAAGTCAAGATCCCGGTCCTCCAGAACCAAACAGGAAATCAATTTTTTTTACCATAGACCATAAAGGTCTGATCAATGCACAGTCCCACCAAATGTGTTTAGAACTACCCTTTGCACGATAACACCACCAACATAACTTTGAATTATTAGAATTCATTGTATTTAAAATATTTGGAACCAGGTGCCATTAATGCATTATCTTATAGTGGAGTTCATAGACCGTGAATTAATTTTGTCATCACAATATTAAACCACATATCAGACTTTGTAATGTGTCCAATTTCTTGGTCCCAACTTTTCCATGCTCTAGGCTTAATTTAAACCTCCTCAAGGGTCCTTATCTCATAGCAATATGTTATTGATTGAAATTCAGTTTCATTTTAAAATAAATCATTATTTATTTTTTACTTAACTTTTCGTGTCTATTATCAGATGTGAAGCCAGATCATTTTTTTACTCTTAAGTAAAGATCTTGTTAGGAGGGAGGGTAAAAGACTGTTGTAGTTGTTGGAAAGATTTCATTGTATTTCCCTCTAAAACATCTATTATTTTAAGTGGGAAAGATCTTAGCCAATACTTCAGCCGGAAATTTTCTTATAGTTCATCCAATTAAAATATAATTCTTTTAAATGTGGGGATTACATTTTTGTAACAAAGCTATTCCCAGCCTTGTTGTTTAGTCAAATAATGGCAGCAAGGTCTCGTTTATTGCATATCAATGCTTCAATTTTATACCAGGGATCTTCTCTAGAACTAAGGTCCTGCCATCTCCACAAGTGGTACATTCGACTGGCCTCATAATATTTTATGATATAATGAACCTCGAGACCCACCTTATCTGCTCTATTCATTATGTGGGAGACAGCAATTCTTGGTCTCTTTTGCCCCCAAATGAAACTCATGAAGAGACAATGTATTTGTTTAAGTTTCCATTGTGGTATAGTTTCATGGATCATTCTGACGTTTTAACATGAATATTTACAAACTTAGCATTTGTTCATATTTATTTTAATATTTTATTTCAATACACAGACAGTGGCTGGTACTATTTTCTAAATAACTAAAAACAATTTTTAAAAGACTCTTGACTTAAATGAAATCAACTTAACTTAAAACTTAAATTAAATATTGGGGCATATTCATCTAAAATATGTTTTCTTCCGTCAGAGACATGCAATTTTATTTATTACCGAATATATTTATTCTTTATAAATAAAATATAATAGCTTCCTATAGCTTATTCATACAGGAATAAAAATGTTTTAAAAGGTTCATGTACCATCCCTTTAGAATAAAAAAGGTTAATATTTTATCATAGGATACATTTTTTTTTTTACTTTGATGTATACATTCAACTGGCTTTAATGTTTTTATATAAACATATATTCCCTAATGTAAACATACTTAAATAGCAAATCACTTGTGTATGAAGTTTGTGAATAATTACAGATTTAAATGTCGTTCATAGTTCACCAAATTGTAATGATATATTTATGCTTGCTTTTCTATTTCCCCTCTCTTTTTTTTTATTTTATTAAACTATATTGTAATTAATATATTATGCTGGCATAAACCAACACTTGAAAAACTGTACTACCAAGGAACAGCCAATCAGCAATACAAGGGTTACATGGACAAAAAAAAAAAGAATGGTAAGTTCTGTTATAAGTACTGAGGGGGTTAAAACTGCTATAAATACATTAATATGGTAAACATCATATCAGCTTTTTGGATATGTAAAGTAATACAAAATAAAATGAATGTGGACATACCCATAGTAGAGTTTTCCTTAAATTGTCAATATTGTTTTGAACAGTCATTAAAATCAATTTGGCAGACACTGTCAATTTATACAAGATGTCTACATATGGTAATACTAGTTTATAAAAGGGTAATTTTACATGCATAAACAATGGCATATCTTTCATCCTTTATATTTCATGTACTCCATGTTTTATGTTCCCCTATGAATTGTGCTCTAAGAACATGTAGGTAAAGTATAAGGAATCACAGAACAATCCAATTTTAATTCTCATTAATCATTTTGGTTGAAAAGCATAGCAATGTAGCAAGTAATAGAGCTGAAAAGTCACTTCATATATCACAAATTAAATATTTTAATTAAATCTGGAAGGCATACCACCAGGAGGTATATATTATTTCATAATGACCCTTTCAATGCATCACAAACTCATAATGGTGGAAAAAAGTCAGCACCATATAACTGTTCATTAAAGATCCATATGTCTACAAATGACATCTCCCTAAAGAGGTCTATAAATTGTAACGCTAACCCATAAATTCGTAGTCCCATAATATCTACAGTCTTGCCAAAATCTCTCTCCAACTGCCATTTCTATTACAGTATTCATTGCACTTCCTTTTCTGTAATTTAAATCAAAAGGCGTTATATTCAAGTGAATAACCTAGGACGTCAATAATGGGTTCCAGGGACATTCAGGAAATTCTGTAAAGAACATTTTGAGATAATAGTAACTATGTTTAATATTCTCCTATGATATTCCATGATATTACGGGAGTCAAAAGAGAAGTTAGACATTACCAACATCTGGTTTTCCAAACTGATGTAAGGAGAGCTTTGAAATGCTCCAATTTTCTAAACAGTTAAGTCTTACCTGCATCGAGTTCCTCTGTTCCAAAGTGATTTCTGTAGAACAGCATAAGTTCAATCTTATAACATTTGTAGATGGTGACAAGACAAACAAGCAACAATAGAATAGCCCCAAGGCCTCCAGCAAGTTCAACAGTGTACATAAGCTCTGTAAAACAATGAAAACATTTTGAAAATATTACTATGGATTATTTGACAAATAATCCTAACATTTCTTAAATTCTTCATTCTTCATTGAAAAATGTATAAAGTAGATCTCTAGAACTGTGAAAAATTATTGTGGTACATGCGAATGTTTTAAATAGTAATTACTAAATTGTCGATGGCATGGACAATAGACGTAGTTTGGAGTACTGATATCTATACATTTTATTTATTTTTTTCTTATTTTTTCTCCCTCAATATTTATAAACTAAGCATGTGTTGAAGTAATGAAACCCCCATTGCCTGGTTGTAGTCTACACAATGTGTAAAGCACTTCTTGATGTATAAATGACCAATATATTATTCTCTTCTTAATGCTGACATGATTGCAGTTAATAATATATTCCCTTTGATATTTCCATTTTTTTATCTTTTGAATATTTAGATTTTAACTGTATCTCACATAAATGAGTTAATATGCTGTCTTTTCAATGTTAATAACAAATAATACTACCAACAATATAAATATATTGTGAGCTCTAAACACCAATAAAACTTACACATTATATAGCTTCTGGCATAAATAATTATTTTTGCATTCTAAAGTTTTTAGAGTTTTTGCAAAAAATAAAATTGTGTCACAGCATGCTACCCTTGCCTCCTGGTTTGAGCCTACCCAATTCGAAAATAATTATTTCTTGCTGATTATATACAGCATAGCCTGCAGTACTAATACAGTTCTGCGTGTCATCAGGAAGCACAGCAAAGCTTTTTAGGAGACATAGTTCAACTAACAGCTTTCATTAGTAGAAGGCTGATAAACTGTAAGCCATTGAAACCCCTGTTCTCAGCAGAACTCAGACTGAACACAGAGATCTGTGATTTCTGCTAATCACCCCTGCCCATATGCTTTAACATGTGAACTGCTAAGTTTAATATGTTCAAACATGTAGACCAGAATGTGAAGCCCATGAATGGCCAAGGTAATTTGTGGAAGAGGCAACACTGAAGACTAACATTGTAATAAATCTGAGTCTTTAAAGTATCTGTTTTATATTTTATTATTCTGGATTGGTTGTTGTATTTTAGTGTTATTTTTTTAAATGCATTATCTGTGCCAGACATTAAAAAGAAGCATGAGTCAATTGCATTGTGGCATGCCCCTTAAAAATTAACATTTTATAAGGCATTGGTTATGCTCTCTTTTTTACATTATCTATTGCTTCATAGAAATACACTATGGCAGTAGCTAAAACCCAATAGCATCTCTCCGGGGAAGCAGTCTTAACCAAAATGTTGTATAATTTTAAATATTGACTTGTTATGTATTTATTTATTTTAGAATTAGAATGTATATTGTATATTTTCTTCAAGAAACAAAAACATGTTTTATAGTTTCGTAAGGTTGCACTGATCATTTTTTTAAAGTTTGAAATAACAGCCATGCTATTTCAATCTTGGAAGTGATTTAAAGTATCTCCCAAATAACAGCATATACAAAATGCAATTTAAGAATGTCTATGAGTTGTGTTTAAATGATGTGCTTTCTGATCATGATGTTTTGGCATTCTGTTCCACAATATGGCCCTCGAATGACAAATGATAATAGTACAATTTAGCTGAAAACTATTTCAACAGCCTTGTTTTTCTATTATAGTGTCTTTAAATAAATGACATAAATAAATAAAATGTTATTTTTTTATTACATTTCTAATATTTTATACTATAAAAATATTACTTACTATTGTCTTGTTTTACCCCAGAATAGTTTATCTTCTTTGAGTTCAAAATAATATTTACTGTCAGGGTTATTTACCTGTGTGAATTCAAAGAACTTGAAAAAAAATTACTAGAAAAAGAAATTAGCTAATAGGTTCTAGGAAAGCGCCTGGTTGGCAAAACGCGTGCATCAGGGGTTCAGCTATTGCTAAACTTTTTGCTGGAGCTATAGTTGAAATAATAGTGCTCTTTATTTTTGCTACTTTTTCCGTTTCTTTATTTTAACTACATTTTTTTTTATACAGGCAAGTTCATAATTTATACATTACTGAATACAGTTTAGGGAATCCTAGTGACATTAGAGTTGCTGTTTTCAGTATTTGGTGATAGGTGCCCTTGAAGGAAATGTTATGGCAAAATAGTTTTAGCAACAGTTATACCCTTGATAGTTAATGCATTTCCTGTACCTCTTTAGACTATCACAGATTGCTGCAGGTATCCAAGTCTTTTTTCTTTACACCTCTGTCAGAGATGATTAGTCCTCTTAAGTCGTTTGAACAGACATGTGATTCTTTGTCATAGGTCTAAATGCTTTCTAGTGACATTTAAGATAATTTTATCAATCTTGATCTTATTCCTCATATGAATTATATGTAAAGTGCCTATCTTTTACTAGGCTATATTAGTTTGTTATGTATTGGGTTTACAGTTACTCTTACAATATTTTATTGATATGTTATTAATAATCAAGTTGTTTGTGATAATTTATATTAAATTAAATAAAAGTTATATTTTTTACACATCTAAGTCAAGGAAAATATTTTTTTTTTTATTGTAGAATTCTCAACTCACTTGTTGGTACTTGATAATTCCTGATTTAGCAAATAAACCCCCTTGAGGAAGGCCCTTTTCTATAAAAGGAAAGATTGGTTCTGAAAATGATGAAGTGTTTACAGAAAATGTACATTTCTGTCACAAACATGAAAAATGTCTAAATAGTTTTATGAAGCACAAATAATTGAAATTGATCCAAAAAAACTACATACTTTTTCTACTTTTTCAAATTTTGGTATGGGATTGTCGATAATCCAGACGTTCTTGTTTTTTACAGCCTGTTTATCATTTCATACAGTTGCACATCTGCTTGTTAGTGGCAGGAGACTTACACAGACATACAATTCATTAACTAATAGGTTGCTTGTTGAAATCTGTGCAGCATTTGCTCTTTTGTTATAAAATGAAACAAATAATCTAACTATAAGAGTATTAAATTAAAATGTTTTGCATATATTTTGCAGTTAATGTCTTGGCATATATTTACTGCACAGTCTGGACGTTTTAATTAATGAGAAAGACAATGCTGAATTTTGTTTCTCTTTGAATGAAAATGTATCTGTTAACACTACTGGGGTTATTCACTAAAGACTTGTTTTATTTCCAAATGGACAAAATCTGGTAAAAATTTGCGAATTCCAAACATATTGACAATTTCAGTTGATTCTAAATTTGAGGTTAACTATTAACATACCGGTAGTTAAAACAAACTGCCTGTATATTTGTACAAGGAAGGTTGTTTACCTCCCCATGGCCCCACACACCATTCCGCAAGTGATGGCATGTCTGCTAAACTACCAGCAGCCAAAGACGGCTAACTGTAATAAAACACTTGGTGAAACTAAGAGAGTTTCACTCATATATATATATATATATATATAAAGGTAAGAAACAGGAGCACTCGCTTGGATTTTTCAAATGTATATTAACCGTTTAACCACAAATCAACATCAACGTTTCGACCCTTCAGGGTCTTTATCATCTTGATAAAGACCCTGAAGGGTCGAAACGTTGATGTTGATTTGTGGTTAAACGGTTAATATACATTTGAATAATTCCAAGCGAGTGCTCCTGTTTCTTACCTTCATATCTACTGGCCTGGAGGCACCCTGGTAATATATATTTTTTTTTTTTAAATCTTTCTTTTATTATGGCATATACGTCATGGGATACATAAGAGAAAGAGGAGGCATTGAGGGATAACATGAAACAATAGTATCAATATGGTGTGCAATGCACCTCAAAGAAAGATTGCCATGGTTTTTTTTTTTTTTTGTTGTGAAACATTCAAATAAACAAAGTGGTACAAGCTTGGATAAAATAAAAAAAAAAGAAAGACAAAAGTAATCAAAATCAGAGTGAATAAGTAGCATTAGCGCGCCACAATAGCGTCTTGAGGGTACACTGGTATACATTTGCATTAGTTATTCTGTAAAAGTAGGGTAAGTAAAGTCAAAGCAAACACACTATGTAATGCTAAGCAAAGGGAAGAACAGTGTTATGTAGATTAGATTTGTAACGTTTCAAGATTATGGCATAGCCTTTCTGAGAAGGACAAACATGCATGCTTATGCCGAGATCAAAACAGCGTATATTCTTGTTATAAGTAAAGATTCGCGTCTTACTGCTATTGTGATGAGTCACGAGTGGGACGACAAGCTTAAATTATTTAAACATAGAAGGGTTTCCCCTCGCTTAGAGGTGAGCAGGCACAGGTAGACAATGCTTGACTAGTTGGGCTGTACACATGAGACATATGAGCAAAATTGTACACTGTTTGCCAAGTTTCCAAGAGTGGCCCTTTTATGGGGCTAAGCTAGCTAAATGAGCATATCAGTACATCAGAGCTCAGTGTAAACTGTACAAACCAAAAGTAAAATCAAAGTTAACGGTTGTAAGGCATAAAACATTGCTTTAGCTGAAATCTGTTAACTAATAACTAACTGCAAAAATGGCTTAGGTAGAGAGAGTCAGTGGGGTATTACAACACTGTTCTGCTGCTCTGGAGCCCCCTCCGGTGCGTGGATTAATCAGTGCTCACCCGATGCCTGCTCTACTGAGCTGCTGATGCTGTGTGTGAGTCTCTCGGTGTTGGAGTCATCCGTGTGGCAAGGTCAGTCTCCCTTCGGGGTTCTTTCTCCGGTGGGCCATGATTGAGCTCTTTGACCTGTCCTGCCCGTCGGTGAGCAGGCTTGTTGCGTTGCAGGAGGCTGTGGGGGGTTTCAAGTGCGGGGAGGCTTGTTGTTGATCAAGGTTCGCAGGATCTGCTGGGAGATAGGCAGGTCTGATGTACAGGCTGGTTCTGTCGTCTATTACCCGTGAGCAAGCTCGGGTGGTGGCTGCCGATCGTCCTGTGCTCAGCCCTGCGCACATGGTGTCCGCCATCTTGAACGCGGGTTTCAGGACTGCATGTCTGTGCTTCCACAGAGCCCCTGCATGAATGGGGTCCGGGAGAACCTCACTTAGTTTAGCGTAGTGTAGTGAGCTGACACATCCCTGGAGCAGGACACTGTGGTGCTCAGATGACGCTGGATGGATACCTCTGTGTGCAAGTTCCAGTCTGTGGGTACTTCGCACATGTGGCTGGCGTGCGGCGGCCATCTTAGGAGGGTGCTGCCGGTGAGTTTTCCCCAGCAGGATGATTGTTTGACGCCTAGCTTAGCGTGATAGGAGTTGCTGATGCTTATGTAGACCGGGATGACCCCCCCGGTCCAGAGGGGGGGAGGAGGCCGGACACCAACCGGAGACCCAGGAGAGCGGCCGTCTCTTCCTGGCTCAAGCTCCAACACGCCTCGGGCCTTCGTCGGGTTACTGTAGGTGCCAGATAGGGTCTTGAGGGGTATCACCTCGCACCCCAGGGTCTGGGGCTCAGTTTAGTCTCCGTTGCCGGTTCTTAGAGGGAGTTTACCTCCAGTTTGCGCCGATTTTCGGTCCTCCAAAGCGGGAGCTCAGACAGGCACGTCTGATCCCGTCGGCGGTCCGGCCCCGCCCCCCCTGGTAATATATTTTTATATCATATATATTTTTTGGGGGTTGAGTGCCAGAGTCTGGTCTGTTATATATATATATATATATATATATATATATATATATAAAATACAGAATCCAGCGCACTCGCTTATTAACTAAACAATGCTTTTTAAATCTTAGAGATTGTAATAGTTTTATTTAAAAACACCTCACCTAGGCAAAAAATGATGGGGGTTTAGTTACATTATATGATCATACATACATGATCATACATTTCTTTTATATATATATATATATATATATATATATATATATATATATATAAAACCAAGAGGTCTGCACTAACCTGAACATGAATACATTATAAATGTGCTCTGGGGCCGATTCACACAACATACAAGATCCAACACACTCACTCATTCACTAAAAAGCTATTTCATTCAAAGCTAAAAAATTTAATCGTTTTTTGTTAGGGGTTCTTTTTTTTAAACAACTCACCTAGGCAAAAATAATGGGTGTTTAGTTACAGTATATGACGATAGATTGTATAAGTCTACCATTGTGTAAACAAGCTATAGGTTGCTAGGATCACCTGCCAAGAATGGGGTGTATTGGTGTATTGACAGGCATATACAATGCATGATCATATACTGTAACTAAACCTCCATTATTTTTGCATAGGTGAGGTGTTTTTAAATAATAATAAAAAAAAAAATGATTACATTCTGTGAGCTTTGAAATAAATTTCTGTTTGATGAATAAGTGAGTGAGCTGGATTATATATATATATATATATATATATTTTTTTTAAACTAGCATTAGTTTTAATGGCCTTCCCTCTCTGAACGTCATTTTAAGGTGGGTGGGCAGTGGCAATTGCATGCCCACCCCAGTATATTTATGTAGAGTCTCCATCTACTGCCCATGAGTGGAGCTAGGCGGGGACATGAGTTTTCTTACTGTTATTAATTTTAGAGATCACTCCGCTGTCAATGGGTGTGCTGGGGAGCATTAATGAGTCAGTTTTATAGCCAGGTGCCAAGGACCGGGCTATAACAATGATTGAAAATAAGCTAATACAGAGGCACCTAATTACATAATTACATGATAAAGAGATGCAGATTTCTTTTTTAAATAGATTTCTCACACCCCACAAATATATACATATTTAATATAGAGAGAAGAAAATATAATACTGAAATGCAAAACCCTAGAAGTAACAGTTCCCCTTTAACCCCTTAAGGACACATGACATGTGTGACATGTCATGATTCCCTTTTATTCCAGAAGTTTGGTCCTTAAGGGGTTAAACGTGTTTTTGTTAACTGTGTTTCTTTCAAAAATAAAACTGTTTCTAAAATGTGCTTCAAACACACCATGTTTTTTTTTTCTCCTATTGCCTGCTGTGCATAGCATTTCATCTTTTACAATGTAAAATATAGAAAGCCTATTAGAAGTTATTTATTTTTGTAATACTTTTTGCTTTGAAGACAAAAAAGCAAAATAAAACCAACAGCCTTGCATTATTGTTCTTATCATTATCATCATTGGTAAAATATAGCCTCATGCTGACAACATATCTAATTGTAGATTTTCCAAGCAACATCCCATTTTGTTTCAAGAAAGTTATTTAATCTATTCTGAAGTTACAGACAAAGGTTTTAAAATTGCCAGAGTGATATATTATAACTATTTTTGGATGGGCTGCTGTTTTGTTTCGTTCTATGTTTAATAGAATTTGTTCTCATGCCTTAATAAAAAGTACTGCCTAGTGAATATTATGCTGCATTTGGTTTCATGGCAATTCACAATTGTTAATTTAAGTCCTTTATAAATAAAGTTAGCTTATATATATTTTTTTTGTTAAGAATATTTTTATTGGTCACTGTTCAGTAAGTTCACAGTTATACCGTTTTTTCCAGTTTACAGTTGAAGTCAGGCAGCCGCGCAGGGCTGGGTAGGCAAATAACATAAAGATGAACAAGGACTTATTATACATGTTAAACATTCAGATATATATGGGAGTGATGCCACATTTCAGTGAACCTTACCCTCAGGATTATAACAGAATGTACGTGTCCGTATGTCTGTCCAGCTAATTCCCTAACCACTTAGTTAGCCTGTGGTAAGAATGACCCTTGCTGCTCCGTTGGCTTGGGTACTCAACCAAATGGGAATTGGAGTGCTAGGATAAAAGGGCCTTCTCTGTTCCACCCCCGCTGGGGAGTGCTTATGGCCAGCGACCCAAGATCCCTCATTCTGCTGGGCCATCATTCCTGTATGTCAGCAGGGCCTGAAAGTCAGCATGGTATGCGACCGTCAGCCAATGAGTCCAGATGTCTGCGTAAGTTTGGGTATGTCCTTGGGCCATGAATGTCAGTTCTTCAAGTGGTCTCAGATCTTCCATTTTATCGAACCACAATGTCAGCGGAGGGGGTGTTTCTTTTTTCCAGTAGAGGGTGACTACTTGTTTAGCCATGTTTAAGATTCAGATGGACATTGATTTTTGTTTCTAGCTGTTGGGGTGGTGGTGTGGTGTAGAAGAAAAAGGACTGGGTGGAAAGGTGGGGTTTTGTCTGAGAATTTATGAAGGATGGTGTTGATCACCGACCAGATGGAACTAATTTTAGGGCAGTCCCACCAGATGTGCAGGAAAGTGCCTTGTGCAGTTTGGCAACACCAGCAGTTCCCGTCCAGAGCAGGATCAATGCTCCGGAAGAGGTGAAGTGTTCTGTACCAGAGTGTGAGGACTGTTTTCTCGGTTTTGCTAGCTAGCACGCAGTGGTGTACCAGATCACAGATCTTCCTCCATTGGTTCACTGTAAAGGTTTCCCCCAGGGCAACCTCCCATTTCTCCATGTAACCAGGAGCTGGGATGTTCAAGCGTGTGTGAAGTAAGGCATACAGTAAGGAATACATAAATAATTTACTCTAATGTATATCAAACAATTGCAAACACAGGTTTAACAAAAAAAATACAGTCTGTGTTAAATATATGTGTGGCACAATTATTGGCACCCTTTAGTCAATACTTTACACTACCTCCCTTTGCCAAGATAACAGCTCTGAGTCTCCCTATAATGCCTGATGAGATTTGAGAAGACATTGCAAAGGATCTGAGACCTTTCATCCATACAAAACCTCTCCAGATCCTTCACATTTTAAGCTCAACGCTGATGAATTGTCCTCTTCAGTTCACAAAATAGGTTTTCTTTGTTTGACGTATGTGTGGCACAATTATTGGCACACCTATAAATTCATATGAGAAAAATATATTTTAAGTATATGCCCATTGATATGTAATTGTTTTTCTACACCTGGGTGACTAGGAACAGGAAATTATTTAACATGACTTCCTGTTTTACAGGGGTATAGATATAAGGTAAACACATAGGCTGCAATTGGTAACCACAAGGAGTACAGCTTGTCATATGCATCAAAAGGTTGTTGAGCTTCACAAAATCAGAAGTGGCTATAAGAAAATAGCAAAAGCATTAAAAGTGCCCATTTCCACCACTGGAAATGTTATAAATCAACCTGAAGTAGGAAATGTGTCTATGTCTGCATGCACTGTGAAAAGGATGGTTGAAGTGGCCCAAAAAAAAAAATCCAAGGTTCACAGATAGAGGATTGAAGTCAATTGCAGTCACCTGCATCACAATAAGTTGTTTAAAAGGGTTTCAAGAAAAACACTGGTACCCTCATCCAAAAACAAAGTTAAAGTTATACTATTTGCCAGACACTACAAGAACTTCAAATGGGATCAAGTTCTATGGTCAGTTGAAACCAAAATAGAGCTTCTTGAGGTGAGTTTGGTGCACACCAAGAGGTAGCCACAGGAAAAGTACCTCATGCCCATATTTAAATCTGATGAGATTCTGTATGACAGAGTGATCTCCGATTTTTTTTTCCCATGTATTCTACGATCTCATCAGGCATTATAGGAGAAGACAAAGAGCTGTCGTTTTGGCAAAGGGAGGTAGTGCAAAGTATTGACTAACAGGGTGCCAATAATTGTGCCACACATATATTTAACACATTTTTTATTGTTTTGTTAAACCTGTGTTGTATTTGAAATTGATTGGTATTCATAAGAGCAAAGTATTTTTGTGTACTTTTGATCAAAAGCTCAAAAGATTAACAAAAAATACACTTTTTTCACAGCCTTCTTTTTTATCAAGGGTGCCAGTATTGTTTGAGGGCACTGTATAGTGGCTGTCATTCATTGGCTGTATGTAAGATAACATGCCTTGTATATTTAATTTCCTAATTAAAATATTTGACTGAATTGAAAGTATTGTCTCTTACAAAAAGACCAGCTATTTTCACATGCTAGATGATACTACAATTGTATTACAATGTGTAATGCAGTAGATATATTTGTAATTAAATGTATTGACCGAAATATGTATATATAGGAGAGGATGATTGCATTAAATATGAGTTGAAATCATGAATACATTTAAATCATGGGTAATGTATTTCACAAATATCTAGGGCAACAAGACCACTGAATTTAGGGATAATGACTAGTATTATTCCCAAAAACACATGAATAAAACTCTTTAAATGGTTATATTTAAGCTCTCAGCAGAGACTTAGTTGCAGTGCAATAACAATGGTCCTCAGGTAGCACAATTGTCGATTAAGGAAAAAAAAATATTGATTTAAACTACAGCACTAGATTGTTTTCTGAATAAATTGCTTCAATTTAAACCAGATTTGCAGAAGTCAATTTGACCAATGGTTACACTATTTCCTTATCAGTATGATTTTCTCTGGCATTGTGGTTAAAGGAACAGCTAATTAAAATAAAGTGCATGCACCTTCTCAAAATATTGAGCGATATGATCAGTAATAAATGTGTTTCTTTTACACTAATCCAACTTTAATTATCTGGTGCACTTCGGGGTTCTATCTCTGATCTGCACCTGGCTTCAAATTGTTATAAACTTTCTCTACAGTGTAACGTGTGCAAGTTACTTTTCAGTAAATGCTGACGTACAAGGATACACAGAAAGGAACGCTAAAAATAAAGATTCTGTGGAATGCGTGACGTCTGGGAACATGCCACTATTCACTGACTGATTTGATTCTCAGGATGAAAATAAATTGATATTTTGCAAGAAATACAACATATGAACTTCAGAAATAAGAATTTAAAAAGTGTACAAATTTGGTTTTAACACTATAGTATAACTATAATGTATTAATCAGGATATAAAATTTGTTAGAAAATTGGACATACATTCGAGTCCGCATTGTGCCTGAAGAATTTAACTTGATAGCATGTTTTTTTACCTGTTCCTGTCAAAATGTTAACATGCCCTTTCCTGGAATAAATTAATTCTGCAGTTAATTGAGCCCAACAAAATTAATTTTGCATTAGTGGACTTCTTTATTGTTGATCGGTCAATTGATAAATTAAAGTACACAATACATTCATGCTAAAAAAAAAATCACTACATTTATCTGTGCTAGAGTACTCTCCAATCATGGACTTCTCATTGGGCACAATTGTGGAGTGTTTTTTTAAATAACGGGCAATAATTACTAGTGAACAAATAATGAAACTGGCACATTCACGATTATATGCTAAAGCCTGAATTTGGTCTAGATGGTCAAAATTGTCATATTTATTAAAAGCAATGTCAGTTGAAATTTGTCTATTTCAACCAAACAAGGACATGTTATTCCATACCAACAATGCATTCTTTGAATTTCTTTTTTTTTTTATTGTAATTTTTTTTTATTAATGCCAAAAAAAAAATGAAACAGGCAGTACATCACATTTTACACATTATCCATCAAAAGAAAAAAATCCCTTTCCTTCAACCCACTTTCTCATATGTAGTTTGTAATTCTTATATGTAAGGCCTATATATAAAATATATAATTTGCATATTTTTCAAATGCCGTATTTCAAATGGATACACTTTGGCCAAATTCAGTAAAATAATTTGATGTTATATTATACATTTGAATTACGTAACAAATATGTTTTTGTTCTTTTTTAATATATATATATATATATATATATATATATATATATAATGGAAAAGTCAATAATTGTTGATTTTATTCACAGATCAAGTGAGAAGTGAGCAATAGAAGAGGTGTAAAAGAAGGACAGTAAAAAACAAATCCCTCTGTTGGTTACTTTTAGTCACTTGATGTGTGAACCAGTGGATGACAGCTACTAGAAGCTTTCTGACTAACACATGTACATTGCCATTTCTCACAAACAGCATTATATACATAGTCAGACCACAGGGGCAAAGTCCATATACAAAAACATAATTTTAAGTTGTAGTGATTTTGGTGATTAGATTGTCCTATTCAAGATCAATGGTATTTTTTTTTCTAGGCCACTAGCAATTTGGGCTTTTTTGTTGTTGTTTTTCTATGCAATGGTTCATCTAAAATTTTACATCTAGAGGAGAACTGTCATTTCCACAAATATTTAATATTATTATTACTAGTCCCTATATTTATACATTAACATTGAATTTAATGTAGAAATGTATACATCTTTATTTTACAGCTGGACTCCTTCAATTTATCTCCCTGTCAATTATACAGAGAAAGCATACAGAGAAAAACAACATATTGTTTCTATATCTTTTCATAATTTCCAATGTCTGCCCTGGCTTTACCTTGTGTGATGTTAGTTGTAAAATCTTTAATACAAATTTTTTTTAAAAATGGAGCATCTCATGAAAAAAAGCTAACGGAAGTAATAGAAGAATTTCAATGTTTTAGTAAATTTTTTGCTATAGCAGACTTTACTTTCTCTTTATACCCTGCGTACAAATATAACTCAATATTGAATGTAAGTAAAACTAAAACAAAAGGAAAAGCAAAATTTCACAATTTTGTTCGTAATAATTTGTCTTATCATGCTAGATTTATTTATTTGTTGAGATATTGTCTATGCTTATTAATGCATCTCACTCACACTGTCACAGAGACTAATCTGTGACTTTCACTGCTCTATTACAATGTAATACATATGTTGCTTTGTATTTAAAGGTGGCTTGGGGACATTTGAGAAATTAGAAGTTGATAAGAAACTGTCCATAATTAACCTGAAGTATTTTGTAACTCACAGTCAATGTAAGTGACTTGTAGACTTGGGTACCTCTTCATAACAGTGTTATACAGTGATGAATTAGTTCACTTTCATAAATCGAGAAAAATTATTTTGAGGGAGAATGGTACATTGTAAATATGGCTGTAACGAACCGCTTGTACTTTGTATAGTACGTTCGTTTGCACACTCCCAAACTGTTAGAGGCTTAAGTGATTAAGTGATTAGTACTCTCCCGAAATGCAAGCAGGTCCTGTGAAAAATCAAACGCTTCGTTCGCATGCCTAAACATCAGTCGAGACTCGATAAAGGGTACAACTGGAATGCTTTATTATGGCCAGATGGCCCACTTTTATACACAGACCCCTAGCAAGGGGTCTCCAGCAATAATATGATAAAACACGCATAGGAGTCTCTGTGTCTGGGAGATAATATAGTGTACTTTGCTTAAACTATTCATCTCCCAGGCACTAAAGGTACAGAGAATAAAACATAAAACAAAAGTGCGCAAAGTATCCAAATAGTGCTCAGATCCCACGAATACAGCCGAATCGCCCCCGTGGTAAAGTTTGGACCGACCGCACAAGTGGCGTCTGCCCAAAATAGTTCTGTGAGAAAAGTGGTGGCAGTCGTTCATTTTCAGGAGTCACAAAATGAACGAAATACCGAGTGGTTCTCCTGGCTCATAGGTAGCGATTGTTCCTTTAGTTCATGCGTACCTTGCACTCAGGTGTTCGTACTAAGTTTCCAGGGTTCGCAAGGTTGAGTGCCCGACACTTGACTACCAAGTAACACTGCCAGCTTTTGGGAGACAAGATGGCCACCTTTTTCCAGCGCACGTGTTGTTCGGTTATACGAACGGTGGCTGCCCAGTGAGAGCACTTAATCTTGTGGTTACTTTAAAGTTAAATGAGCCAGGGGGGTGGTCGGTGTTTGGTAGATCAAGCTACCGGATGCAGGAAAAAAAACTGGGGCAAAGGAAATTACAGGGTTTGTCACAGTGGCTACCCATTAATTTCTGTAAAATACAATATTGTTTCTTATAAAGGAGATAACTAAATAATAAAATAATTCTAATAATTATTGTAATTGCATCTATGCCTTCATCTCCTACTCCCAAACACTGTGAGGGCAATATACTAAACACCAAATTTGCTTTTAAACTTTTGTCTATTTGCATTCAACTCATCCCTCTTGCATTAATTTGTTAAAATTCCTCTGTAGCTCACTGTGTTCACTAAAAGCTAAATTTGGTAACCAAAGTGAGCTCAATGGAACCCTTCTATTTTCAAACAAATCTTACTTGTTTAATCAGAATGTAAACATATCTCAACTAAATTTGCAACCAAATTGCATCTGTATTGCTAATAAATTGTAGCTGAATTTTTCAGCTACCAGAAAACAATTTTTTTCATTAGAGTAAGTAATAGAATAGGTACTTCTCGTTTTAGGTGCGATTTGTGGAGTTGGAACAACAAAATTAAACCAATCTGTTTTCAAATTCACCTGCAATTCAGCTGTTTGTGAATAGCACCATATTATATGGAGCTTCAGCTGATTTCAAGACAAACAAAATATAGCTGAATAGAAGTATGAATTTGGTTCAAATAACTGAATATGCCCTGTGTTAATAGTTGAATTAGTTACACCAAATGAATTGTAACAACCAAACTCTATTCTGCTGCTGTTCAGGCGCCATTTGGCATCTAGTGAATAGACTGAATCGACCCCTGTAATTTAGGGTGATGTTTGATTACCATTGATAACTAGTTAGATGATCACATAATTAAAATTGCTGTTAAAGAGGTGAAGTTCCAAGGCACAGATTGGAGATGGGGCCACGCTCTTCTTTTATTTCTAGATTCTCTCATTAACTATTTTTGTGAGGGGGATTGTTGCTCAGCATGCAGATAGAGAAACTATTAGTAATGCTGTCTCTCATTATTTAGTGTCATTCATTGCCTTGCCATATGATATTATTAAAAAACACATTTATTGTGAACTGGTTCTAAAGGAGCTAGCACCACATCTAGAATTTCAGAACTCTCCTGACCATGGATTTGTGTCTCAAACTAATGTAAGGCTTGATACTAGCCAAGCTAGCTTGATTGCTAGCCAATGCAGTGCAGTTCGTAATAAGTGTTAAGAAGTTTGACATGTTTGATGTTGCTAGGGGAAATTGCTTTAAATTACGGATGTGGCATCCTTTTTTTTTTTGTTAGAGTGAGAGCTTTTTGTATATTTGCCTAAATAACAACTTTAAGCTATAGTGATCAGGTAGCTTCCATCAAAGAGATACATTTTCTTATCTGTTAACTATTTACTTACAGATAAATAGCAATGCATGGTTTTGAGAACTCAAAACACATATCACTGGAAGACACATCGTGCCTAGTGTGATTTCACAACACTATGAAAGGCATCACAGCTAATGTATCTACAAATACATTTTCATAAAGTGTCTTCATAACAAACTATTAGTTTATATTAGTTATATTGATTCCTAACAAGCAATGTAATTTAGCTACCTGGCATAATCTGCTAGTTGTTTTTATTTCAGAGATCTTGGCACAGTTCATATGTGAAAAATCACAGCTAATTTTGTACTTCAATTTTGGCAGGTACTTTGATAATTGTTAGTTATAAAGTATACCCACTTACAAGTAACATTTCCATTTTAATATTGCACATGTTGTACTCAAGTGCATTTTTCTTAACGTGTTAAACTATTTAAATTATTCCCAATTTTCTTAAAATTCTACTTTTAAAAAATGCACTTTCAAATGTAGGCATGTTGATAAATTGTACCATACAACCATGACTAATATAACACTTCAATCACCATAACCCCTATAGCCCACCATTGTGGTTATGGTTACGAGAGTGTCATGCCACCCTCCCAGAGTAACCATTAAAACCATTTCAGAGTATGCCATTTTACCTAACTCCTTAGGCACTTGATCCAAGTCTAGTCTTCTCTTGCTGAAGTAGCCAGATGTCTTCACTGAGCTAAAAAGGTCTTATACAGGACCGCTCTCATTGGTTGAGAGAGCTCAGCTGATGCTCTCAGCCAATAAATGCAGCCCTGCTTAGTTCAGTGGAGAAAAAAGTATTCATATGCAAGGAGAATCAAGAAGCAGGCTGTGTGGATGCAGGTACCAAGCAGGACCAAGCATGGTAGGGCACTCCTAACACCATAACCATCCCAGCAGGCTCCAGTGGTTATATTGCTTAGTGTGTTTCTTTAATCTACAAAAATTGAGTCAAGTACCTGAAATAGGCTATATAAACACAGTGCTATAACCTAATAATGAACAGGTTTTATGGTGTTTTGGAAAGTTACAGTGTGAAATATAGCACATTACATTTTTCAGTTTATACACATTGAAATTTGACAGACTGGTTATGTTGCCTTTGAGACCAAATGGTAGCCCAGGAATGACAATTACCCCCATGATGGCATACCATTTGTAAAAGCAGACAACCCAAGGTTCAGAAACACTGGCCAAAGTTAGCGTTAATATTTTTTTTTTTAAGTTTTATTGAATGATAATTCAAGATTACAACAGTTGTTTCACAGTAGTAAAGTAAGGTTTTAGCGAGCGTTTGAATATAATACAGTGTTATCAATCATTTGCGTACAATAAGGTTTTAGTATCTGTTTGAACACATTACAGTCTTAGCAGTTGTTTGGATATATTACAATTTTAGCGATTGTTCAAGTGCTATATGGTTTTAGCAGTTGTTTAATTACTATACAGCGTTTGTCTTGTAAGTATGCTAAGATCGTTTCAACATTTCTAGGGGTGGGGTATTGTTAATAAACAAAAAAAGAATAAAAAGAGGGGTGTTAAAACTTCATGGTAACAATAGTAGGTACAGCCGTAGTGCAGAACATCGTCAGTATAGGACGTTGCAGCGTTACATTTTTGTTTCCTGGAGTCTGTATAACTTATGAGGCTGTATACTCATCCCCTAATAAGGGCATGAGTCATGTCCCCTTGTTATTGCACTTTGAGGTGTTGGTACTTTGTGTGTGTATAACGTTTGCCCCTGTGTCACTGTTTGTGGGTACTTGGAGTTTGGAGGAGCCTATTATATAATCATCATTTTATCCCCTATGGGGGGCTTGCCCAAGAAGGCCTGTTGAGACTAGGTTCTTTGTGTCATGTGGTTGGCTTAATCCTTTGGGGTGGGAGGGCCATGTCGTAGTTTAGGTCTAATTTTTGTATGAATGTTAACCATGGTGCCCATGTGGCCATATACTCATCGTATTTGAGCGAAAAGGAGTACGATAGTTCCTCCATTTCTCTGATAGCATCTACCCTTTCTATCCAGGCTCTGATCATTGGGGATGTGGTTTGTTTCCATTTGGTTGGGATGGCGGCATTTGCTGCCGTTAGAAGGTGATTGGTCAATATGCGTGTGTGTTTGGGTAGGGGATGGGAGTACAGCAAAAATAACAAGACTTTAAGGTCTTGGGGTAGTCTGTGTCCTGTGATAGTGTGTATAATGTCCGTTATTTGGGCCCAGTATTTACTTATTATCGGGCATAGCCGCCAGATGTGGCTTGTGGTTCCCTCTGCGCTCTTGCACCTCCAGAGCCGGGTCCCCAAGTACGGCATAGCATGCCCGCCGTCCTTAAGCGGTTAAGGATCCTAATGCAAAATGGAAAACCTGGTTTATTTAATGAGAATAAATTATTGTTTATATAGTGGGTTGCTATTGAAAAATATGCGGTAGAATCAATACAGGCAAAGAGATTTTGGGGACCAGACTGTGATGTCACCAAGATATGCAATGTTTACATGCAGATGGGCTGCTAGTTACAGAATACTTAAATTAAAAATTCAATAAGGTAGGTTCTATAAAATTAAAGAAACGTTTGGAAGGGCATATGTTCTGTGAAACAGAACCAGTTGATGAAATATATTATGCTCTTAAAAGGTAATGTTATATTTTACTTTAAATTAAAAATTGTAAATATGTCTGCTTTTTATAATTTTCTTTCTGCTTCTGTCAATTAATATAATTTCACTCATCTGACTCAGAATAATTGTTGGCTTATCAAATTAATTGTCAGAACAGTGAAAATACAGTGGAAGTGTGCAGAAGTATAACTAAAAATAAAGATTGTTTCCATGGCAAAATGTAGAAAAATATCCAACTCGGAGTAACTCTTTCCTGCAATACGATATGATGAAATTATATAGTATTTGCAGCTGTCATTGTTAATTTGTCAACTCAAGGAAATAGCTCTCATCACGAAAGTGCTCAGAATGTTCATTATAAATGACAATTTGAGAAGCCATAATGCCTAGTAAGGTCACATTTCTTGTGACCAAATATAATTCAACAAAGGAAATTGCACAACTTGAGTCAATAATAGGGTTTGCTATTTGATTGTGGTTGCATTTATATTGGCCTGCATCAACGGTTTTGCTCCTTACACATTTTATACTCAAGCTAATAGCACTATAGCTTTATCAAATCAGGTAAAATGCTTATTGGCTGATCATCTTACCCACCATGTCATGTTCTGACACGGTTTATTGCTTTGGCAACTGCTATGTCAATTAAGCACCTCGTTTGCCATCATCTGTCCTGATTCTACCTGATTCTCCAATTTATTAATTTTATGTCTATACTATTATATTTAGTTCTATATTATCCTTATAATTTGAAAAACACCATGCATGCAGGGATTATATGAAATGTTTTGGGTTGTTTTTTTACAATTATTGTATTAACAATAATCACATAGTCTCTATGTCACCTATGGCTAACTACTCTAGTAGGGACTTTTTAACTTTTTCATTATTATTATTTATAAAGCCTCAACAAATTCCACAGTACTGTACAATATGTGGACTAACAGACACGTATTTGTAACCAGACGAGATGGACAAACAGGAACAGAAGGATTGAGGGCCCTGCTCAATGAGCTTACATGCTAGAGGGAGTGGGGACTAGTGACACAAAAGGTAAGGGTAGAGTAGAGGGGTAGGTTGTTAGGATAGTATTTATTGAGGGTTTAGTGTTTTGTTTTGATGACAGTTGCAGGAGAGGAGTCAGGGTGCGGGGAGGGAAAGCTGTTGACAGTTTAATTGATTTGCTTTCCTGGAGAAGTACGTTTTCAAAGATTTTTTGAACGAGTGGCGACTGGGTGAAAGTCTAACAGAGAGGGGAAGGGCGTTCCATATGGTGCAGCCCTAGAGAAGTCTTTAAGGTGTGCATCATAGGTAGGAGTACGACCAGAGGTTAGACGTAAGACATGGGCAGAGCGTAGGGCCTAGATGGGACATATTTGTGTATTAGTAAGGATAGGTAGGTTGGAGCAGCATTGCGTAGAGATTTTTAAGCAAGTAACAGGATCTTAAATTGAGCCCTATATTTTATGGAAAGCCAGTGTAGGGACTGACAGAGGGGGGCAGGTGTGGGATCATTAGAGTATTTATTGCTCAGAATGACAGCTGATGTTCTATGGAAGCATGGGAAAGTTCACTTTCACATAAATTCAAAACAAATTCAATATTTACACATTACTGATTCCATAGTAAAATGGACCATTCACTTTAGGTTGGTATGATTGCTTGTTAGCACCCAGGACAGTTCTGTGTGCTTGAAAGCATTTAACATAGGACACATTTACCATTTACATTTCACTTAATTTCATCCTCATTCTAGCTGTAATCTTCCTTGGACAATTTCTTGTAGAAGCTATGGATAAAATATAATTTGATATCCTTTTTACATAGGCTTGAAGGGTAAAAGGGCAAGGGATGGTGAGATTTGCACATTTCCCTTTAACATCCCTGCAATTATAGGCAACACTGTGCACATGTAAAAACAATGATGCTGGCTTTTCAATTAAAAGTTTGCAATTTGAGTGGATGAAATGCCAATTTGATGTCAATTCAACTTTTATTGAAAAACCCCAACCAAAACCTTTAATCCACTCTTTACTTTTGAGTTTTGACAGTTTACATTTTCTGATAGATGTAAAACAAATGTCCTAAATTATGGGTGGATGTAGTAGAAATGTTGGTTTACTGAACACTTTCTAGAAAGAAAGATTAAGACATAACAATTCAATTACTGGAATCACTAACATCCATATTGCAACATGCGATAATAGCACTTGAGCTATGGTAGTCTAAAAAAAGAAAAATGGATTTCTTCAGCAGATTTATCATTTATCTTATTCAATATAAAGCCAGAGCTCAAAAGTTTAACCTAAAAAAGACACATGACAGGAAACAGTTTAAAGGAAAGCATGGTTTATGGTAGGAGATTTCAAAGTTTAAGATCCAAGACACAGTGCATCAATGTTTAACTTAACACTGAAAAATGTTGTCGTCACTCCATGTGGATCCTATAGTTCTATATGGCACAGAATAAAGATGCATTTTACTTCCATCTATACTGGTATTCTGATCCCTGAATTTAAAGGTAGTGCTCACATCCTGAATCTTGCTTTACTATAAAGGTTTGAATGCATTCCTAGGTATGCAGCACTGAGTTGGGGAAATTGGAATTGTGAGTTTCATTACTTGTGACTGCTGATGGTCCTTTGAGTATAATCCTTCTATTTCTGGACACTTTAAAATAATATATTTTATGGTTTATTTTTAAACCTGATATACCTACATCTATTATTGGAGATTTGGGTATGGAGCGACAAAAACTAAGCCTAAACGTGAAGATTGACAGCAGCAAAAATGGCAGTTAAGTGGCAAAGGTTATTTTTATTCTAGTTTTCTGAGAACATGGCTATTATGTTTACTGCAGCCACACTAATAGACAGATCCTTCACATGACTCATACATACTACATAGTTTACTATATCGTTTGGAATTGTTATGTGCAAGGTGTTATATGAACATTAGGGTATAAAAGATGTCCTATTTAAACTATGTGAGGCTTTATTTTAAAGTTCCAGAATCCACACAAATGAGAGAGTTCAGCAATAGTCCTTTCATGCTGCCCCTGGCATCTGGTTGCTCTGGTACCATGACACAGCCATCCATCATCACTGTGTAAATGCTTGGAAATAGTGTAGGTGGTTCCAAATGACAGTAATCGGGGGAATGAAAAAGCCATGAACAGGACTAGAGAAGAACAAGATATAAATATTCACTGAATATATGATTCCATTTCCTTTTATTTAATTTTATGGTCCTACAACACATAATTTGTAATGTTATACAGCTCTATCACATGTGAATCTAATGCACACAGATTGCTTTCTTGTCCACACATTCTCTCAGAGATGAAATCATATGTCAGGAAAACATTGTAATTGTAATAAAGCTCTAGATCTACATATTTATCCATTATTTAGCCAAAAAAAATAACAATAAAATTCGATTACGGTATATGAAGATTAAAAGAGCACTCTGATATGTTGTAAAATATTATTCCTTTGACTGAAAGGCTAAAGAGGTGCATTTCAAGGATGATTAAGTTAAATTGGGAAAATGAAACCACCAAAATTGTAGTGTAGCGCTTAAAAATCAATATATGATTTATATATGTATTGATTGATTATTTTTTTTGCGCTACACTACAATTTTATTGGTTTGATTTAATTGGGAAGTGTGTTAAGGTTTATACTAAGAAGTGGTTATCAGCTAAAAGAATTTAAGTATATTGAAAAAGCAATTTACAATGTAGTTTAGAAGCAAAGCTTATACCTAATTTAGATAAAATAGTAAAAATATTAAAACGTATTATTTTTGTTGATTCTTTCCGAAACTGAGGTTTTTCTGAGTTTTCTGTTTCTTTTTGCTGAACTAAGAAAATTAATGTTCCATTCCTTAAAGAAACTTAGATTGTTCAGTTTATTTTAGTTTTATTTCTAACACCCCTGTTGCTTTTTAGATTGGTCTGTTCAGAAACATAATAATATCTGTGTTACTTGACTCAAGAAAAGAACTGGACCTCATTTTCAAAGTTTCTTAAATTCTAAATTGTTCATTCTTACACAACGTATGCATAAATTATATCATGGAATATATACATCATATAAGTGACTAAATATTGGGTTTCTCTCTAAAACAAGAAAAGCTATTTTACTTAGATTTTAGCAAAAATTTAGCTTAGAACATTGATACAAAATTATTTACAAAATTAAGAATGTTAAATATCTTATTATTTAATCTATCCTATCCAACTAAAGATATCAGATATATTATTAAATACAATAAAACAGAGTCCTTTTTCAATTTGACTCAGAATAGACATTCAATAGATTTGAGCAACCTTTTCTTTATCTTGTTTTATGTCGCTGGGGACTCTCTGAGCCTTTCTAAAATGTCATTCTGGACCTATACTGTTCCATCTTCCCTTCTTAAATGTAGGTCCTGGACAATTTTCTTTTCAGAGCTGTAGACCTATATTTCTGAGAAATGTGTTTTTTTTTATTTAAAGTGAGCATGCAGCATCCAACAAGTGCTGTGTTTCCCCAAGCACCCAAATTCTATCCTAATGCTACAGGGCATCCATCATCAGTTAAAGGAACACTCTAAGCACCATAACAACTACAGCATCTTGCACACCCACACTAAACGTAATCAACCTATTTTCAAAATATTTTGACTTCATAGCGCCTACACTACATCAACCAGAGATCGTTCTATAGTGGTTATGTTTCTTGGAATGTTCCTTTAACATCTCCTTTAACATCTCCAGCCAGCAAAAGTTTATTTTCCTGTGTTACATATGATGAAAACCCCCTCGAAGGCTCCAAATTTTTGTCTTTAACCTTCAATATGTGCCTGTTGAGCTGTACATCGCAACATTAATACTTAATTCGTAGTTTAGACTAAATTTTAATACTTTAACTTTCGAATGTTGACACTGTGGCTAGCAGAAAAAAGGGTTAATGAAATTTGGATTATTACTGCTTTAAACCCTCTTGCAGTACCAGCTGGATTGATCAGGTGCTGGCATTGAATTGTTATGGAGACGACTGTATGTAATAATGTCAGATGCATGCATGTAATAAAGTGAGGTACAACTTAAAATAAAATAAAAAATAAAAATATAAAGAAAAGTAAATACCAGGAGAGGGAAAATGCAAACCAAAATACATTTTTAAAAGGGGTAATGCAAACACTAAGAAAAAGACACCAGCCCTAGGAGGGCTTAATTTATGTAATGGTAACTGCACATTTTATAAATTTAGAATTTGGTTGTTCAATGCGATTGGACCCTCTAATACTGTTTCTTACCAAAAAAATGCAGCTAAGGGGGAGGTTTGGGCTCATTTTAGAGACATTTAAATATCTGTATTCATTCAGTCATCAACAATGAGCTTTTAGGCAGAATATTCTATTTAAATCACAGATTCTAAGTATCAGTTATCACAACTATTTTATAATAATGAAAACGCTTTCCCCTGTATAACAATTAAACAGCCTCATATGAAATGATCAATGCATAATTGTTGGCACCTGTTACAGATAGAAAATAATAAACAAGCCCTGAATGAATCCAACATATCCATATAAAAAGTAAAGAATCTGACAGATGCTAATGTTTTAGGCAACTTCTGAGAGTAAAAACTGGGAACCAGCTGGTACCTGTTTTTGATATTTGCAGCTGTTTTCTAAATTTGAACGTTCTAGTGAGAAATCATCAGAAAATAGTCAACACTCAAACTGTGCAGTAAACTACTACACAAATAACCACTTTTAAAGGCTTTTTTGTGAACATATTTCTGCATTAAACTTGAAAGCCATAAATCCACGCATCGTTTTCAGAAAGCACTCAAACTGTTCGGCGTTACTTAGTTTAAAGCACTCAACCAGTTCATTGTTACCTTGTTGTCACTCCATGAAAATGGACTTGTGTAAGTCACCATATTTTTTAAAAAGATTGTTAAAATCAAGAAATACTTGCCTCTTTTATGCAGTAAAACACTGGCGTGTCTTCGTCCATTCCCATTCTCCACATAACAGGAATAGTTGCCTAAGTCGGCATCTTCAACTGAATCAAATATTAATGAGATGGAGACCTCTTGCTCTCCGAGATGTTTCCTAAGTATTCTTGAAAGAGAACAAAACATGTATTTTGTTACTGTAAGCGGCAAAGTATATCATTCTCTACAAATTTGACCGTCACAATAACCTCTTTGAAACCACTTAAAACAATAGGGAAATAAATTCTTTACTTACATTGTAAAAACATAACACTCCAAACTGATGAGTGACACAATATGTTATTCTTTGCATTCTTTTGTCAATGTCTTTTTCAGATGTACTCTAACCCTATAAGGACAGAGTCAACTGTACAAGTTCTGGCCATAATAAAAACAAAACAAAACCTAGAATTTGAGCTACAGTATTTGTCTGTTCAACCACAATTTAACGCACACTTATTTATTATATATCATTTTGTTCAGGAGAAATATGGCTTTCATTTCACATCACATATTTATATATGAAACATAATTTAATATGAAAAAAATCTAAAGAAGTTTGAGAAATTAAGATTATATTATTTTTTAACATTCTGCATGGTCTTTTAACTGTCAATGTGTTAATACTGTTAGCATTTGCTGCAACAAAACTCACACATTGTGGTATGTTAACAAACAACTTTTAAAAACTGTACCAAGATAGTACAGAGGAAATGTATAAAATGATTCATGCATTATTATCAATGCAACATTTTGGTTATGGGATTTAATACAAATGCAAAGTTGTGGATTCCTAGAATGAATAATTTCCGTGAGAATCCACAATTCAACTTAAGACTTCCAAGTTGTATCAGAAAAAATATAAGCTTATGAACAGCCTCCCCGTTCTGTCTGCATGTTGTTAAGTATTGTTTTGGCATGATATTGCAAGTTAAGAAATGATGTACCACTTGTTGTTTGGCCCACCAACTATATATATATATATATATATATATATATATATATATATATATATATATATATAATAAATGGAATCCAAACCCTTGTCCTACTACTGAGCAGACCCATCATACCCCTCATATGGCAAGACTTTAAGTGTGTTTTACTTTTAGTAAGACTCTTTAAAGGTGCACAAAATAAGGACTGGTGGGCATTGACTTGGAATGGGGAACAGTTCTTAACAATTTGTATACCAGATGGATTAATTGATTACTATTTCATTTTGCACTCACCTGATCCTCAAATGATGAATATTTCCCAGAAAAGGTGATAAGGCCAAGGAATTTGTCCATTCCGTGGTCTTGTACAGATATATTTTACACCAATTACATAGCATTTGATTTAAGCATTTCACATTATATAACTTTGATCACACTGGCATCTTCCTTACCCTGACTATATATATATATATATATATATACATATACACACACACACAATCCAATGAGGGAGGCTGCTCTCCAGACTTCAAAGTTTTAAGTCCGGAGAGCAGCCTCCCTCATTTGATTGTCTGTCTATTGGAGCCTTGGTCTTGCGCACGGTATTGGTATACTTTAAATGTGAGTGCTGGGGTTCTATATTTTTTATATATATATATATATATATACATCCTAATGACAAAAGACCCGTAATGCATTAACAACTTTTATTAGTAAATTATTAATTTCTTCAGATAATTTGCTTTTAATCATTCCTTTCTGCAAAATATATCAACACTTAAAAAAAGTTACCTTGTATCACTTTCTCTGACCCTCTTTTCATCCAGATCTTCAATAAATTTTTCACCCTTCATCCAGTAAATCACAGGACTGGCATCTCCGCCATAGCCAAAAAAAGCTCTGCAGGTTAAATTAGCCGACCTGCCTGTTAGAAGAAAATTAAAATAAAATAAAACTTCTAAAACACTTTATTTTTTGTTAAATTCAAGAATCCTAAAAAGCAGATATTAATCACTGTAATAAATAAGAGAAGTAAACAATAAACTTTAGAAGTTTCCCATTTTCCCGTTATTCAATCTTTTTTTATTTCTAGTAGTAGCATGAATAGATAGATTAAATTAAAGAATTCAGCTCACCTACCATAAATAATGTTTCCTTCTATCCCTTTTGCCTTATTATTTATTGAATAATACATTTCAGCTCTGGCTGAATGTTGTCAAGAGAGCAATATGTTTGTTCATAATACAAGACACTGTGGTGTTCAGACTTAAATCCAATTATTCAAAATTATAGTAACCTTTGCTTTGGACAAAAATTGGAAAAAGAATTGATAAGTGGCCAATATGTCACAACATATGCATGTAAGCTATCTCTCAATGTATTTTAAGGTGTTTAAAACACAAATAAATAATAATAAGCCTCTGTTGTGAGCCAAAATATCAACATGACTCAAGTTTCACAAATGACTAGTGACATTAGAGAAATGCTAAAGAACTCTCCAAGCACCATAAGCTCAACATCCTAATGTAGTGGTTATGGTGCCAAGAATGCCCTTTGCCACCTCAATGTAATTTGTCAATCATTTTAGTGGTTTGACAAGTTATTATGGTTCTACCTGCAGCCCCTGCTTCCAGGTTTCTTCTGGAAGAAATTAACTCTACTGAGGTGAGCAAAGCAAAGCAATGCCACGCTCGTTCACTGGGAGCATCAGCTAAGTGCTTTCACCCATTGAGTGTGGTCCTGTATTGACCATTCTTTCCATTTTAGAGTCATTTGGCTTATTATGAAATAGAAGACTGGATGCTGCACTGGTGCCCAGTGGAACTCAGGTAAGTTGTCAAGAAATTCTAAAATGTTTTAACAAATTACACTGTGATGGTACCATGACCATTACAGCAGTCTGTGGAGTGTTCCTTTAAATCAATAAAATGAACGTGTAATATTAGCTGCTGTTGGAGTTGTAGCAACAGCAGCAATATTATAAGTATTTTGGAAGTAGGTATGCAGCAGTTTTTAACAGAACCTGGGTTAAATATACAGCACATTTTATGTGGATCATATACATCACATATGTCAAGCAAAATGCTCTGGAAACAAATCTCTTCTTATCTTTAGTGTAAATGTCATATAAACAGGTGTACATGCGCACTAGTGCATCTTCCAAGCATAGGCTATAAGTAAACACATAATAACAGGGAAAAGGACACCCCTCCTGGGAAGATGTATGCATGGCTAGAGTTTTAAACCTGCACATAGGTCCAGACTGTAGACCATGGAGCAGTGGAACTAAGGGAATGGGCTTTTACATAGCTAGGAGGCGGGCTACAGGGGAATAGTATTTGATTGGTTTGGAATAGGTAGAATAGGTAGGGCGCACAGGAATATTAATAATGGACATTTTTGTGTAGGGGCCATTTTAACTAATCCTGACTTACTTGTTCTTGTACCACACTCCCTCTCCTTTTTTATGGGTTTTGTGTGGGTTTGTCACTTCTGTTCTCTGCCAGTCTTAGTGGGAGAAGAAGAAATATTGGGAGTAGTTAGGGTTGGTAACTGAGGTCTTGGAAGTTCACTTGTTCACTTGCTTGGATTTGATATTTGGTAGGCTGTAGCCCGTTGGTGTCTTTCAACCTGGGAGGGTGTAGGGGTATCTCAGTATACCCCTACAATGTTAAATCTGTTATATTATTGTTGCCTGTTGTGTTTGTGTGTAGTATTATGTCATTATAATACTGCCATTTGATTATGTCTGTTAAGTTATGTCATGGGTCATTGTCAGTGGGTATAGTGGTTTTGGAGGTTTGGATGTGTTTAACCCCTTAAGGACACATGACGTGTCTGACACGTCATGATTCCCTTTTATTCCAGAAGTTTGGTCCTTAAGGGGTTAATTGGATAGGTACAGAAATAGATCTGACAATGACCCATTGTGTAAAATATTTTATAATTTACTAAAGCCGTGACATTTAACCACTTTAATTTAGTGTCCATGTCATTCTGGGAAGGGGGTAAGCTCAAGTATAATTTATGGCATATGCCTAAATAGCACTTTGTGCTAATACAAATATATGTGTCTCTCTCTTTCTCAACTCTCGCATTATCAGTTACCACTGCTGTCTCTCTCATTGTCTTTCTCTCTCTTTCTGCCCATTCTACCTAATCCTTGTCATGGACCCAGGGTTGCAGAGTAGGGGCTTCTCTTGCTTGACTCGTAATTTTACAAGGGGCATTTATTGTTACAGGTTGTTAGATTTAAATGGACAAAATGGAGCTGAGTATGTGTTTGGTGCGGCTAAGAGTTGATAATAGCAAGAAACACAAGGAGTTATGGGAAGAGGAACTGTGCGTACTGTTAATTACCCTATTGTATGCAAATGACCCTCTGTGGTTATAATTAGCTCTGCACAGCTGCCATAAAGTCAGTTCTGTTTTCCCCTACATGTAGTCTCGACTCATAGTGTGTAGTAAAGGCTATAATCACTGCTAGAATCACTCACTATATTTTACCTCCGAATGCTGCTCAGATTACTTTGCGATGGACATCTTAACTCTTTTAATGGTACCTAATACTTAGACTCAGCAAGGTGATATTGGATGGTCCGTAAACAGGCCGTTACAATCCCTTTCTTAGAGTCACTCTCGCCTTGTCACTTTGTGTTGCTATCCCTCTCTATGATATAGTGTCCATCTTTTTGAGTCACTCTTTCCTTCTTTTAGTGAAAAACATGGCATGCTGTTAACCCCTTAAGGACCAAACTTCTGGACTAAAGGGGAATCATGACATGTCACACATGTCATGTGTCCTTAAGGGGTTAAACATATATTTCTAATTAAAACTGAAATGGAAAGTATGAGTGCTTAATAAGAACCAATCAGTTAGCACATTAAAGGATAAGTTAAAAAGAATAACTGATGTTTGACTTACAACTTTTCATTTATTTTTTATGGTCTACATGCACAGAACAGCATGCTGCTTGTAATATGATTTATATTTATCTCAATTAAATAGCTTTCCTATAAGCTGTTAAGAGAGTCTGACATTTTAATGAAGTGGTTTCTAGTAGTTCCTACTACTTCCAAAAATATGGATTTATTGGCCCAGCCGGTCCTACTCAATTACTGCAGTTAAGCACTTTTCTGAAACTACTTATGATCTGCTGATGGTTATGGACACCTGTGTGATCTAGTAATAATGCTAAATATCATTCTGGCAAAAAAAATATTTGTTTTGCATAAATTACCATTTGTTTAGCACTACCCAAAGGCATAACACATTGAAAACATGAAACTTGTATAGTATTTGGAACTCAGATAGTATTTGTATTAATACTCTAACAGATAAATTTGCTTTCATCTTATGCATTCCACTTATAGAGGTTAATGTTGTCTTTTCTTGAGAGTCATACCTCAAATCGATTGAAGCTCACATAGCACAATGTCTAAGAATTATGCTAAAGCTCACGTACCATTTCTACTGAAAATCACATAGCATTGCTATTATAGCAATGCTTGCAGATCATGATGTTAAACCACAGTTTCTTATTCGTTTACATCTTCTAGTAGAGTACAAGCAGAACTTTAGGGTATGATAATAGTGCAAAATATATATTAAACCTCATAAAATATTGCTATTAAGCTCTCAAATCACTATGAACATACACAGTACTTTTATGGAAACATGAAGGAAGTTATTGCTTGCACCAACAATTTGGTTTTCATACAACTTCCATTGAAGTTCCCAGCAGCACTAATATAAATAGAATAGCACCATGCAGCATTTGATTTATGTCAACATTTACACTGAAACCATCCACAGGTTAAATTTTTGTATGCTGCCAAAAAGCTAACGTAGACAGGAAACATAGTTGACTTGGATAATTTGTCCAGTTCATCTACTTTGCCCCTAAATTTCAAATTCAATATAAATTCTTTTTGAATATCCAACAAATTCTATCACACCTATAATCTATATTGTAACAGTTATATAACTTTTTTACCTTCTTGAGATAACCATTGTCACTCGTAAAACTTACATAACATTTTTTTTTTTGGAACAATGCCACAAACAAACACAGTTAATGTAAAACTGTATAATTGATATGTATCTAATAGGCATGGTGTCTTAGATATGTTCTTCTTTCTCCCCCCATCCCCTACTTTCCAGTTTTGCTTTGTTTTTTTAGTTACTTTTTTATTTATTTTTTATTACGTGTATCTTCTCTCCGTACTACCACCTCTGATGCTCGCCTTCAAGACTTCTCAAGGGCTGCACCATTCCTGTGGAACTCACTTCCCTCCTCCATTAGAGGCCCACCCAGTCTCCACTCCTTCAAAAAAATAATTAAAAACCCACTTCTTCATAAAAGCGTATCAATTGAACTGTTAATAGCTCCCGACTGATTCCTCTCTTGCAACTGTCATTAGTCTAATACTATTCTTAGCTTTTGTGTCACTTTACCCCACTCCCTCAAGCATGTAAGCTCATTGAGCAGGGCCCTTAACCCCTCTGTTCCTGTGTGTCCAACTTGTATGGTTACAACTACATGTTTGTTTGTCCACCCACTGTAAAGCGCTGCGGAATTTGTTAGCGCGATATAAATAATAACATAATAATATTTGCTGTGTAGTGTACTTATAGGACCACTATAGGAACCCAGACCACTTCAGCTTAATGAAGTGGTCTGGGTGCCTGGTCCAGCTAGGGTTAACCCTTTTTTATATAAACATAGCAGTTTCAGAGAAACTGCTCTGTTTATAAATGGGTTAATCCAGCCTCTAGTGGCTGTCTCATTGACAGCCGCTAGAGGGCTTGCGTGCTTCTCACTGTGAAAATCACAGTGAGAAGACGCCAGCGTCCATAGGAAAGCATTGTAAATGCTTTCCTATGAGACTGGCTGAATGCGCGCGCGGCTCTTGCCGCGCATGCGCATTCAGCCGAAGAGGAGGAGAGGAGGCGGAGAGGAGAGCTCCCCGCACGGCGCTGGTGAAAGAGGTAAGTTTAACCCCTTCCTCTCCATCTAGCCCGGCAGGAGGGGGGGCCTGAGGGTGGGGGCACCCTCAGGGCACTATAGTGGTCCTTTAAGTTTAGCGATTTTATTAGAATTTCATTTTTATAAAAATGGTTTAGGCCCTGCGAGGCGATTTGCCCCCCTTTTTTTCCATCTTTCTTTTGAAAATAATACAAATGTAAGTAAACAAAAAATAAATAAAACATACCCAGTAAATATTTGAATGAATTTAAAGTATCAATATGAACAGCAGACAATAAGCAGGGTAGCAAATATGCATTAAGTAACTGAGTATAGCATTAAACAAAAATCCCTCGATTAAAAGCATTCCTTTGATATATATATATATATATATATATATATATATATAATTTATATTTGCTTCTTTATTTTTTATTTTTCAGTTTTATATTCTCTATATTGCCTGTGATTCTCTTTTCTTTTTAATCTATCTGCTATCTCCATACCATTCATTTTAGGTTGAAAAAAGTATTAATGCTAAGCAGTGATTGACACCTTTCATGTACATATAACTCATGTCTAGGCAAATGCTTCTAGTGGTGGATAGCTACTGATCACTGCAAGAATGAGGGCAGGAACACACTAGCGATCAATGGAAAGCACTAGGGAGTCTCTTGAACCTCTATATAGATAAGAACAGGGAAGCAGTGTTACTGAACCAGGTTCAATTAACAACATGGGTGATTCTTTTCTGATTTAAACCTGACAGCCTACTTTAACTGGCTGAAAGTAAAAGAGTAATGGAAAAGAATACACATTTTAGATTTGTGGATTTGATTTAAAACGTATCACAATTTCTCAACATTTTGGATGATTGGTAAGTTGCCCGAATTTTGTCATTTCAAATAGCCACAAGCCATAAGTGGAATGAACAACCCAAAAGATGATTGATGGAAAAATAAAAGATAATTGATGGTTAATGGACAGCCACTAAATGAAGATCAATAAAGGTAATATATAAATATATGTGTGTGTGTGTTCTTTTCCCTTTATTTGTTACTTCTTCACTTCTTCTAACTTGATATGTGAACCAAATCCATAAAAATGTGCCTATCAATATACTGCAAAATACATGCACAATATTTATCTCATGTATATATTTTGCAATACATTAATAAATGCATTTTCATATAATTTTGGCTGACACAACGAGCTTTCTCAAGCCTAACATGCTAATGAACATTTAAATAGTTATACCCAATAAACTGATCATTAATAAATCAACCTCCCAACCACTAATCTACTAAATTAAACAATAAAGTGATAAAAAAGTGCACACTACAAATTTATTACATCACTTACATGATCATTAATTATTGATCTGTTGGCATGTAGTCAGTCTCATTGCTTGCTGGGATGGATGGCATCCAGAAGAAGAGAATGCACATGTGTAAATCAAGGACCACAAATAAAGTTTAATGTGCATGTAAGTAATTTAAGGGTTACACTAACCACAGACCAGTACCCCCTCATCTTTATTTACTGATGTCCCCTCACCAGAGGGGGAAGTGAGGTCAGGGAAGGTGGGCAGATGGGATGAAGGAGGGTGACATGGAGGGGCAGGGTCTACTACCATTAGCTGTCTGGCACCAGAATGCTGTCCTGCACTTTATTCTTTTTATGGTTGGATCAATACCAACACTAGCTACGTATTTCTATTTAACTTCTATTGAGAGAATTTCACATTAATTATCTTTGTGTATGTTTAAGATCAAGCATCTATTCCATCTTTGGCTTACTGAAAGAAGTAGTGCATTTAAGATAAAATAAAATCATAATGGCATATACAAACACACACACACACACAAACACACACACACAAAAAAACCCACAAAAACAAACAAACAAAAAAATCCTACCGCCTCAATGCAGTGAAAGAAGTTTATGGTGTTCAAGCTTGTCTTTATACCACTTACTAGCTTGCTACAAGGCTATTTTTTGCTACAAGGCCAATTTGTTTATCTGGATAAGTCTTGCTTTGATTTGCTTTGTACCGGACCTATGTAACCATAACATTATCAGTAGTATATGTGCTTGTTTTCAACATGAGAAACTTTATCTCAGGCAAAATGGTAGTGTTTTGTATTATTGCTAGCATTGGTTTCTCTGCAGAAAAAAATGATGTTCAGTAAATATTTATTGCCTATGAAAAACATTTTAGTGGTGGCAATTGAAAAATAAATACATTTTTTATCTGTTTGTCTCTTTTATCACACATTGCATAAAACTGAATATGGCATAGTACATTTTAAGCGCAACGTTAATCAGGAATTGTCTTTGACATATCATTTGCTCTGCAAGATACCTGTGTAAGATATTGCTCCAATTTAGCAGACTATTGACCTCTATTTCATTTGTTTGATTCAGCATCAGAGATGAATCTATTAGGAAAAACAATCTAATAATTTATCTACAAAAGTTACAAATAAAGTTTATTAAAATTTTTGTAGATACATCATATGAAATGTTATTTTTCTAACAGAATGGAATATTTTCTGAAGCTATATTTTAAACCTGTATAAAATGTACCAGGTACTTAAGTTTAGGAGGATGAAAATGTGATGTTATTCCCAACCTGGAAATGTCTATATATATTCAACCTGATACTTTAGCATACTGTGTGCCACTAGAGGACATTGTTCGGCTTCAAACAGACTCTGAGAAGAAATTTGTTGCTGGGAGTGTCAGTATCCAGAAGAACAGCTAGTTGTAATTAGCAAATATTGAATGTTTTGTGCTGGAGTGAAATGTCATTTTGTATGGGTATTCCAAATTACATTTGCAACATTAGTCATACATGTTAGAACACATTGTAATTGAAACAGGGTAATGGTTTATTTGCTATTCCCTGATGTCAGTAATATGTTGTTTTATACAAGCCAGTAATATTTCTTTAATTAATCTCTGCTGATGAATTATATTTAGTTTAATTTTTATGCAATAATTTAAAATGTGCAATATAATTTTCGTGATTTTTAAAGGAAATGTTTTTTTTTTTTTTTTTTTTTTTGCAAATGCAAATCTAACTGGAAATGAAAAATATCACACATAATGCTGAATGCATGAAAACATATTTTATCATACATGAAGATAATATAAAGATGTATAATTATTTAGAAAGTACACATATTTTGGCTGAATTATGTATTTTAAGAATCACCTGAGTAATAAAGTACTAAGAAAAATCTTTTTTTTTGTTTAATTGGTAGATCAGCCAGAATCCCCTTTTTATTTGAAACACTTGCATAATATACTCTGAAAGGTAGGAATGATCTTATTACAGTCCTGAAATATATATATTTCACAAGGGTCCTAATTTCAAAGATGAGATACAATATGTCACACTTGCTTGTTACCAAAATTGTCAAGAATGACAATTTTCCACTAATTACATTTATGAAACTCCTTCTGATGCTTAAAATCAGTCTGTGCATTTTGAAGCCCTCTGGCGTCAATTTGCATAAGTAAAAATCTTGTTCTATTTATCATAAAGTTGCTCTACCTGGTCTCACTGATTCTGCATATTGGCCTTCTACAATGCCTAATAAACTGCAATGGAAGATCAGTTAGCATTTTTATTTCCAATATGAGTCTGGTTGCCACGGATACATTTCTCTCATAATATCCGTGTCAATCACGAATTTTGTTTATTTTATTACTGGGGTGGTCTTACAGTTTTGGATCTAACATTCCCGTCACAAGTGTTAAAATCAATGACTATATGGTTGTTAAAAATAAAGTACAAAGTTTTTTTTTGTTCCACTCTCACCTGTATCAGTCTACAGTGTCATTCAATAGACCAAATAAGTGTGACAGTACACATAAAGCAGAATTCAATAAACCATCTCTATCTGTTTTACTGGAAGGCATATAAACCAAAACATTTCACACAGACTAACTGCACGTCTGGTTGCAACACCAGTGGCTTCAAGTATTTCTCATGGTAACTTTTTATTTGATATTTTTTTTATTATCTGCAATACTTTTTATTATCTACAATACCTTGTAATATGGCAACATTTATTTTATACATGTTCTTTATTTGTTATTTCATTATGAAAAGATTTTGGTGCAATGCAAATATTAAAAAGTAAATAAACACAGATCTTCCTCCTTGATTCTATACTACATCTTTTCCTGCAGAGATGTTGCATGCTGTACATGATGTCACTCTGCATGCAATTTTATATATTAATTATTCATGCATTATTTCTGCATCCCGTATTTCACAAAAATGATTTATCGATTTACACCCAGGCTCTTCCTAGACTTCAGCATTCTTGTTTTTTTTTCCTATCCTGCATTGTGAAGATGTTAATAACTCAAGCTTGACAAAGACCCTGTTGTCGGCCAAAACGTTGTCATTTTTTTATGTCCAATAAAGCTGCTTCGACCACCTTTTTCTTCTGATTAAATAACTAGGGATAAAAATATTTATAAGGGAAACAACCGATCACTTTTTCTCCAACTTTTTATTGTTGTTTAAGAAAATATGGTGGTCATCAACTGCAAGAGTTACATTTAACTTGGGTAATAGAATCAAAAAATTCATGATCAATTTACCCAATTTTAAGTCAACCATTTTTATTTTCTCCAGAAAATATAATTTTAAAATAAACGTGAATATAAAAATGTAGCTTAGAATTTTGTATTCATTTATGAATCTGGTAATTATATACTAGGTAACCATAAATTCACGAATATAAATTTACGAACAAGCATCGTTATTTTATAAATTTTCAGACATGATTTATTCCCTCTGTGAACATGAAAATCAATGCAGTTACATCATTTGATTTTAATGTGGTTCTTAAATGAAATGCTGTTAACAATTATAGCAATCTGTTCTAATAACTCTTCCACTTTTTGACCTCTGAAATTACTTTATAACACAATCATTCTAAATGCTCCTTGGGTCCAACCATTTATAGAAATTAACATAGCAATTACCAGTCACACACATGGGACAGCTATTTAGGTGCCAGTTTCAAGATGGTAAACTAGATAATGCAGCAGTACCATCTGCAACATTTCACATTATCAAGTGCTTCTACTTTATCACGCGGATTATTATTGGGAAGCTCTTTACTATTATTACATATAATGTATACTCCATTGGGCAATTGACGATAGACTGGTGTTTTAATCACAAACAGTTATAATTAAAATGGCACATATTAATGCTAATATGATAGCAATTATGAAGTGCAAGTAATCTGGTGCAAATGTTACTGTTACTATCTGTATCAATTGTTATTGGTTATTAATGTGTAAAACTATAGAAAATACTGTCATATGACTTTGATCTTTATCCTGGTGCGAAATTTGGAAATTCACATCTCAGATTCCAGTCATACATTAACCAATTGGTAGCAGTTCATCATCTATTAGCTACTAATTGCCTAAAAGAGTATATATTTGAAAGCAGACAAATTAAAGCATTTTATTGTAGGCATTTCACTACTTTTCATTAATTTATTAAAGGGACTCTCCAGTGCCAGGAAAACAATCCATTTTCCTGGCACTGCAGGTCCCCTCTCCCTCCCACCTCCCAATCCCTGGTTGCTGAAGGGGTGAAGACCCCTTCAGTCACTTACCTGAGACCACCGCCGATGTCCCTCGGTGGTGGTTTCTGCTTGCCGCCGCTCCTCCTCTGCATTACGTCGGCTGGTGGGCGAGACTGATCCCGACTGCCGGCCTGGGAGACCTAATGCGCATGCGTGGCAATGGCGCGCATGCGCATTAGAGCTCCCCATAGGAAAGCATTGAAAATGCTTTCCAATGCTTTCCTATGGGAAATTGAGCGACGCTGGAGGTCCTCATACAGTGTGAGGACGTCCAGTGACACTCTAGCACAGAAAATCTGTGCTAGAGACACGGAAGTACCCTCTAGTGGCTGTCTAGTAGACAGCCACTAGTATACAGTAACCCCTAGTAGACAGTCACTAGAGGTGGAGTTAACCCTGCAAGGTAATTATTGCAGTTTATACAAAACTGCAATAATTACACTTGCAGGGTTAAGGGTAGTGGGAGTTGGCATCCAGACCACTTCAATGGGCAGAAGTGGTCTGGGTCCCTGGAGTGTCCCTTTAATAAGCATTATATTTTGTTACCTGGATTTTTCTATGATGGATATATACTACGGCGAGAAAAATAATGGTGCACAACTACACTTTAGATGCCTAGGTATGTCATGGTGTCAGGAAGTTGAAGTAACATATTTAGGACACACACACATTGCAATTACTAAACATTGCTGAACACATGACTCATTTGCAGTTTAGTAAATAACTCCTTCCAAGATGTATACTTTAAAAACGTTTTTTTTTTCTCTCTCTTCTTCTCCCTTACCCCCTAATTTTCTTCTCTCAGTTCAAAAAAAATATTCATATCAATTAAGTTTATTTATCGGATGGAAACATGCAAGGTTTTTCTCTAAACAACAGATTTTGTCCAGATGGACAAAATCTGGTGAAAATGACCAAATTCCGACCTCAATGATAAGTCTCATATTTACTTAAGTCAGAATTTAGTTAGCCTGAGGAAATCTGCAGCAATTGCCTGAATGCATTTGGAGTTCAGATTAAAATCAATGCTTTCCCATCCAAATCCTATCCTATACAAAATATAGCATACAGAAGATTCACAAGGCACCGATTTTAAAACTGAATAGGGACCGAATGCATCCAGCAGGATGCACATTCGCAAATATTGTTCACTTGTTTTCAAGCAAGCAATTTATAATTGTAAGTACTATTTGCCCACTGGCAGCACTAGCAGTCAGCAAGCTAATGGGTTAATAACCCTTTGCAATGCAAGTGTTAACTAAATGGATGCTGGCCAGTGCTTTACTAGTTAGCCACCACATTAAAAGAGTAGAAAATTGAAAAAAAAAGTCTGTGTGGGTCAATAAGACCATCTGCCAAGAATCACTTCTCCTGAGACTTGAATGTCACAGCGCTTTGATTGGTTGGCTTACTAGTTAATCAACCAAAGCACACTTACTGAAATTACATTGTATGTAAAAAATGTCCCCATGCTATGCAATATGTATGGCTATATAAGGGCCTTCCCATTAATCAGAGTCACTGTATGTGGAGCTCTCCATAGGTAAATAGGAATTATTTTTAGAGATGTGCATTTATGAATTTTTACCTTTTTTTTTTTCGAAAATCAGGTTTTTATTTTTTGCAAATCAGGATTCATAGATTTTTGTTTGGCTCCTTTTGGGCTTTAAGAAAAAAATAATTAAAAGAAAGAAGGCTTCTAATGGGTATTAGTTGTATTGGCTCCCCTAATTATTATTAATAGGTGGAAGATAGGTAGGTAGGATACTTAATTTTCCCCGGGGGTGGCTTGTAGACTGGCTTTGATTGGTTGGCTTACTAGTTAATAAACCAAAGCACACTTACTGAAATTACATTGTATGTAAAAATTTCTCCCCATGCTATGTAATATGTATGGCTATATAAGGGCCCACCCCATAATCAGAGCCACTGTGTGTGGAGCTCCCCATAGGTAAGTAGGAATTATTTTTAGAGATGTGCATTTATGAATTTTTACCTTTTTTTTTTTTGGAAATCAGGTTTTTATTTTTTGCAAATCAGGATTTATTTGGCTCCTTTTGGGGTTTAAGAAAAACATAATTAAAAGAAAGTAGGCTTCTAATGGGCATTAGTTGTATTGGCTCCCCTAATGATTATTAGGTGGGGCATAGGTAGGTAGGATACTTCATTTTCCTTGGGGTTGGCTGGTAGACTGGGTACCCTTGCCAGCCAGCAAGAAGGGACAAGTGGGGATATGCCATAATATGATAGGGTGGACAATAACATGCCTACCCTCCTATTGATTAATTAATTAGAGCCACCCCACCACCACCGATGGGTGAGTGCTTAGAGGTGCACTAGGTCCTCCCTTCTGAATATTATAATTAGGACCCCCACCTGCCGCCAATGTGTGGGACCAATGTGTGAAGGACATTCGGTTCTCCTCCCTGAATATAATAATTAGGGTCCCCACCTGCCACCAATGGGTGGGAGGGGCACTAGGTACTCACACTAAGCATTATAATAGCTCCCATCTGCTGACCATGGATGGAGGCAATGGGGCAAAAAGATATCCCCCATGTTTATTATATTAAATGTGCCTGCTCGTTGGCCAAAGGTGTGAACAGGGAGGTGGACAGTAATCTGACAACCCCACATTACAACACTGCCAGTGTACTAATAGCTTTGGATTTGAAGAATTTTGTCTGGATTTCCTATCCAGTGGCGTTCAATCCACCTGAAATGCAGATGCAAGTTCAAGGCCTGAATTGCAAAATCCAGACAATATTAAATAGTATGAACAATGTCTGGATTTTGCAGTCCTTATGGCCCTGTATGCTGACGAATGGTTTTTCCTCATTCAGTACGGGTCCAGTTGGACTTTAGTGAATAACCCAGACAGGGTTTTTCACTAAAGTGAGAAGAATGGGGAATTCAAAGTGCATTTCAAAATTTAGGTCAAAATAGTCAAATTAGAAAAATCCTCCAATTAAATCCTTTTTCAGAGTAGCTCTTTTGGCCTTTACATTGATTGATTTTTTTCAACTCAATAAAACTCACTGTATAGTCATAATCAACATTGTAAACAAAGCAAATATAAAATAAAAACTTGCACTGTGTAATAATTGTAATTGAAAATACCCTTTCTATTTAAACAAAAATAATAATAAACAATATTCAATGTTAAAACTTTTGAATATTTCCGATCCCAAGTCTTAGCTGTCCAATTATCTGTAGTCTGTTTTTTAGCGGCACAGAATGTTAATAATCGGGATAATATTCATGAACTAAAAATGCTGATTTAACAAAAATGTCACTGAAAGAACAAAAACTGAAACCTTGAATACATTAATTATATAAGAATACAGTATTTGCCCAGCTTCTGTAACTTCAGAGGGATTTAGGTATACAATGCCTATATGATTTGACAGTGAATATGACAGTCAGAAAACCATTATGTTCATTGTGCTTTCCTCTACTACCATATATTTATTTTTAGATAATGCTTAGTATATTTACCCTGTTTTACAATGCAGTGAAAATGATCCAGAGCTGAGCAAACACATCCAGGTAAAATTCTATACATAATTCATGAACGTCAGACCACTGTGTGCATCAAACTAAATAAAATTTGTCTAGAGAATTATCCATGTTTTAATTGTATACAAATGAATTCAGTGATTCATTTTTAAAAGAAAACATCACATAAAATAAAAAAGGGGTTCTATCATTTTTTTTACTACTCTATTGCTCTTATTAGCAAAAAAAACCTAGACAAATTATGAATTTTCAATTTTTGGGGATTAGAGTGATTCTCTAAATGCTTGAACAAGTTCCATATTACATCTTAAGGTTAAATAACATGCATTGATTAATATGCATGCTGCGAGCTATCCTGTATGTTTAAAAATACAACAAAATAATTTCCATATAAAATGATACAGAATTAAGCACCTTTGTCTACTACTGTTTCCAACAGGCAACAGACAGCAAGTGGCACTTGCATTGAAATGAGTACATGCTTTCGTATCACGTTTGTGTTTTTCTAAGTGTCTTTAAGAAATAAATAATTGAAACATAGCACATGGGTAAAAACTAGTAAACTCACAAGTCATTAGGAAGCATATATCTGTACGGGATGAGCTGAAGATATTTTGTCAAGTGAACCTGTATTTTTTATTTTTTTAATTTTACTTCTCTAGTTCCCATATTTAAAAAAAAAAAAAAAATAATTATCAGCAGAATTCATAATAATTGTGAAAATTGTTAAAAACTCTTCTTACCTATTCTGATCACTTAAACTCATTGTAGCAAGTCCACGTTAAATGGTCTAATCTATATATTCATTCAGTTTTGGAAGCAATACATATTAGCTGTTAACTAATCTTTGTTAGGATCTTTTGTAATTTGATTGAAAAGCTCTATTATGAATGACTATATTACCTTTATAGTAAACTGGCCAAACAATGTAATTATTTTTCATATTGATTATTTCTGTAATAGTCATGGGTATAATTGCGCACCAATCATTGCAGGCTGAGATGTAGGGCAGTTGATCAAGAACAATTATTCACCACAGGGACTCTTGTTAAGCCTTAAGCTAGCTTCTTTTTGGAAAGAATATAGCTGTCTAACTGCAGCATAGACCCCTATGGAGGATAGATTGTCCCAGAAAACATTGTAAGTGAATCAATGAAATTGACCGTCCAATACAGGCACTTTTAAACAAACGTCTATATTCTTTTGTGTGCCCCTTATGGGACTATTAAAATGTATACAGGTAGCCTTGCTTCCAGTTACTAGGTATTACTCATTGTCAGATTTCTGTTTGGAAATATTTGATTTCAGCATCCTTTTGTATTATGGACAAAAGAAATAGAAAGTATAAAAATAGCAGGCTCAGCAAAAAAAAAAAAAAAAAGAAATACAAATTAAGTGAGAGAAAAAAAGCATATATTATGTAAAGTAATATATAGAAACTAACTTTACGTGCTGACAGATGTAAACACTACAGGGAGATCTTAGAAAAAGAAGATGCTGTGTGAATTGTGACATCAATTCAACAGTAGGTCGATTTATCTGGTGAAAGAATACCAGGGTACAGTTATCAATTTATATTATTACCACTGAATGCATTCTTAGTGGAATATGTATCTGTTTGATATTACAGAAAGTATGTTATATTTTGTTGCAGAATCTTGAAGAGAGGATCGCAGACTAGCCTCTTACCTAAAGACTATGGACCTCTTATGATGACAAGACCTGAAAGGTTAAGCCTCCTTTTTTCAAAGACCATGGACTTTGATGCAGCACCATGGCTCAATGATTTGCATATATTTGCATATGTTGTGAAAGTCAGACAGAATGCTCTAGATTTTTTTTTAAGTTCCCCTGATTCCCCCTGTGTGACACATTTTACCGTATTTTAATGTTGCCTTTATATTCATATTTTATGCACTCTTTTTAATCCCTCACAGTAAGTAAAATATAGCATTGTTAATAGGTAGACCCCATTTTAAAATAAAGAATTCATCCAGTTCCTATTGGTACAGTGTCTGAGCATGTTCCTTCCGAAGAGCCTAGTGACAGTAAGGGCCTGCCTTCTGACATCACTGCTCCCTGACAACTTGGATCAGCTATAGAATTGTGAGACCAACCAGGCAAACAGTTAGGTATCAGAGTCAAAAATAATCTTTATAAAGATTGTGCTATGGGCAAACAGAATGATTTATTCTTGGCTAAGCAGAAGGAGCAGGCTAAGGGATTGATTTCTGCCTGGTAGATGGGTGGAGTCCCCTTGTGCCGGAGGAGACGAGGTGGACAATGTACCATCGGTCCTCCTTGTCAAATAACATTTTCAAGTTGTCTGTCAAGTAACAATCTCGGCTACCAATAAATTTCAAAACATCAGGTCAATATTAAGTCATCTTTTCCAAATTGTCTTTAGTCGATATATGTTTCCAACTTGTTTATTAATAAGAGGCAAGAGTAATGGTGGGCCCCAAGCATTGATCTCAAACCAACGTAATGCATGCTAGTTGAAAAATCTTGTTTTAGTATATAAACTACTAAGCATACAACAAATATATATTATTAGAATATGGTCTACTGTGCTCCTACTTAACGCATGGGCCAATTTAGAGCATCCGTTTCAAACAACCTAAAGTAATTATTTTTAAACAACGCTCTCTTATAACAGTAGTTATATATTAAAATATGTATTGATAGTCCCATTGGTCTTTTCTAATTTAATTACTGTTTTTCCGTTGCAGTATTCATAACACACAATAGTATATTACTAAGCTGCAAGGCTAGGCAAACTGGCCAAGGATTAATGCTAAAAATACAAAAAAAAAGTATCAGTGGCATATTATATATATATATATATATATATATATATATATATATATATACATAAAAATAAAAAAAATTAGCTCACGTATTATAAACTGAAGATTCATTTCTAAATGCAACTGCTAAACATCTTTAAATCTATTTGCAGTTATTTCCTGTAAGTGAAAAAAATCAAAAGCATTTATTCTGAAATACCTTTCTTTGCAAAATCACCCTCCACATGGTACACAAGGAAAAAAAAAACTATTGTTAAAGTTATATACACATACTTAAAAGCAGTAAGCATTTTAATGTTCTTCTTTTAGGATATATTGCTGTGATGCAGGATACTATAACAGTAAGGGATAACAAAGGCAGCATTTCAAATAACAGTAAACAACATACTGTGTTTGGAACTAATCTATACCATACAGTAATTCCACTTTAATATCATGAAAAGGAAAGGCAGCTCTCGAATGCATGTTTTGAACAGAGACATCTGTACATCTAGTTATTTTATGCAAACCAATTCTACTTGAAGCTCAAAGCAGATGGCAGAATCAGGAACTTTTACTAAATACCTGGCAGTTCATAAGGCCCCAAGTCATGATTCTAGCAAAGTGAATGCTTGGGTAGTATAGTGTTTTTTTTATAGAAATCCATTTATCCCATGTTCTTTTTTGATTAAAAAAAATAAACTACAAAATAACTGAATGCACTGAAAAAAAACAGTTAATGTAAAATGTATATATGTTATAAGAAAATGTACCTGTCATTGTACTAATTTAATTTAATTTAATCTATTATTAGTATTTCACGAAGAATGCCTTCTATTCAATAAAAAAGGATCCCACTAGAATAACAGTTAGCCCACATACTTATACTACTTATTAATCTATACTACTGATATACTTACTTGACACAGGAAAAAACTAACTAAAATCCTGGGATAGATGCAAATAGAATTCCACCAGTAAATGATGATTTTTTTTAAAAAAAAAAGTGACAGCCTACTAATAATTAATTAAAGCTAGCTGTGCATCGTGGGAAATGTAGTCCACAATTAATAGAATGAATAGTTTAACCAATAAAGCCACAGCCAACATCTGCAAGTGTCCTCTGTGGTCTCCAGACTGTGTTCAAGCTTACTATGTCTGTGACTATGCTGTCAAAAATATATACAATATGTAATGATTCTTGCAATATTGTCTATTACCAGGTAGCGTAAGTATTATGTGAAAAGAGCAATATTGAGTGATACTTCAAAAAATAGGACAGTAAGCTAGGGTGTTCATTTTGGTTTAGTGGAATTTCTCTTAACCTTAGAGTTTCACCTATATGACGTGTCTTCTTCTACAGAACCTCTCGTGTTCTCATCAATTACTTACCATATATACTCGAGTATAAGTCTAGTTTTTCCGCACATTTTTTGTGCTGAAAAACCCCCACTCGACTTATACTTGAGTCAATGTCTGTATTATGGCAACTTACATTGCCATAATACAGACCAGGACCGCCGGGCTCATTACAAGCCCGGCGGTCCTGTTGGGGGCTGGCAGGAAGCATTTACTTACATTTCCTGCAGCTCCCTTCTCCTGCGTTCTGGTCAGCTCCCCTGTAAATCTTGCAAGAGCCGCGGCGTCAGAGCGTTGACACGGGTTACCGTGGCAATGCTCCGCTCGGCACGCAGACCGCGAGACTTACAGAGGAGCTGACCGGAACGCAGGAGAAGGGAGCTGACAGGAGCTGCAGGAAAGATAAGTAAACGCTTCCTGCCAGCCCCCCTCCTGCACAGTACACACCACAGGACCACCAGGGACAAAAAAAAAATGTAAATAATTAAAAAATAATAATAAAATAAAATAAATGTAATAAAATATTAAAATAAAAATAAAAAATTTGAATATTTAAATAAAAAAATTAAAAATAATAAAAATGCCCTCCCCCACACACACACACACTACACACTCTGCATTATATACACACACACACTCATACAAACACACACTCTGCATTCACACAAACACACAGTGTGTTTATATATTGCAGAGTGTGTGTTTGTATGAGTGTGTGTATATATAATGCAGAGTGAGTGTTTGTATGAGTGTGTGTGTATATAATTATAAAAATCACAGAATTTCATAGCCCCAAGTTTTACCCTCGACTTATCCACGAGGCATAGCATATTTCACAATTGTTGGTCACAAAACTGCACTCGACTTATACATGAGATCGACTTATACACGAGTATATACGGTATAATGCATATTAATCCCTGTGTCTGTATCTACTCTTTATTGACAAGAAGATCAAGTCATAAACAGGTTGTCATTCTTCAAATCCAGGTAAAAGAAGAAATTATGCAAGGGCCTATAAAGTTTTAAAAGGAATGAGACATAACACAGTGTGGGTCAATTTTCAGTAAGTAATTTATATTCTCTTGTCCATAGAGAACAGTAATATATGATCCACTTGACTACAGTGGTATCTAGGTTTCACATAATAATATCAATTAACAACTTCATGCTGAGCATTGAGGTACAGAATAATCCTGTTGAGGTCATGTTATTTGCAGAATTATGGAGTTCTTTTTTAGTCCAGCCAGCTAGACAGTTCTTTTTAATACTCCATGTCTGTCGGAACAGCAAGAGATTGTTACCACACAATGAAGCCCAGAGTGGACATTTGACCAGCCTGTCACTGCTACCAAGACTTGTAATGAAAAGGGAAGAGATTAATTCAAAAGATTGAGGGATTTGCCAGTTCAACAAAAAGCTACTATACTCTTCAAACAGATTTTTCTTTTATTTCTAATGTCTGCCTTGAAATCGGTCATTTACTGTATAAAACAACTACTGGCTTTCTATACCAACTATACATGTATTATACTAGAAAATGAATTTTAGCAAAGCATTTTTAACCCTCTGAGTTCCAATAATGTGGCCTTCACATAGTTGAGTAGGTAGGCTATAAATACCAGCCACGTTAGGATAATGTGGTTGTTTTTTTATGTTTTATAAATCAATGAAGGCATTCAGAGAGCTCAAACCTGCCCTGTAGACAGGTAAGGCATTGTCCTCTTCACAGCAGGACTGGCTGATTCCTCCCGTCCAGCACACAATCATTCCAGTTGGCTCTGGAGCAATTGTGCATGCAGAGGATCATTAATTTGTAACACCTAGAGCTATATTATTATTATTAATTGTAAGCTTGTTCAAGAAGGGCTAAATATCTCCCTTGTTCAACTGTAAAGCACTGCAGAATGTCGGTGCTACATAATTGCTGATGATAATGAATATTACAGCTCTTCATGTTGAGATAAATTGAACTGAAGTTTTGAAGAGAATATTTAAGAAAAATAAGATACTGCTACTATTTTTGCACAAAAGTCAAATAGGATTATTCACTAAGGTGTCCATTGTGATAAACGCAAAGTGAATTGACTATTGTAGGCCGAAATAATCAGAAACATAGACAATTGAGAATGTTTTCCATTTAGGAATTAAAATTTGACAGTGATTTTTAATTCACTTTGTATTCCTGGCAATTCTAACTTTAGTTTAGAACTCTAAGAATATTCTGATAAAATAATATTTTTACTAGCTTTTATGATCCCACGTAAACACAGGACAGATACAAACTCACTTTGTATAGCAAGTAACTTTGGGCACGTAACCTACAAGATGTAACCTTGGGCAGACAGTTATTTTCTAATTTGGCTGTGGAACTTGCATAATGAATAAGATTCTACCATTATTTGAAGAACTTCACTTCCTTCATATAACACAAAAGATTTGGTGCCTACAACAGTGACATATTATTTGGAGTACATATTCCATTTTTTTATCATTTCATTTTTATATAATTGCAGTATTAGTCATATATTTCAAAATGAAAATGTGACATTAAACTGAAAATGGCAGATTTAAATTTCATGAGTTGAAATTAGGCACAGGAATTAAATTTTCCACTTGACCATTGTTGAGTGAAGATTCAACCATTCAGCCTACCAGGCTTGCAATGGTCAGTAACTTTTAAGTCTCTTTAGAAGTGTAGGACTTGACATTTAGATCCCGATTAGGATAGTACTTAAACAGCAGAGAGAATGCTTGTCTTTATATCCGGCAATTGACCCTTACTGTATTTAATATGAGTAGACAGTAGAAAACAGTACATGTATTAACATGTAAATGTTACTTCGTCAGAAAGAAAAGGAAATAGTGAATAATATACTTAGACACAATTTAGTTCTCTACTCTAACACATGCTGCATTTATATACATTGTCAATAACCTTTCTACTTCAATGGCCATCAAGTACATGTTAATATAGTTAATAAAAATTCATATAACTATCTTGACAGGAAGCATTAGTCAGTATTAATTTCATATAAAATATATCAGGGGAAATTATTAGGACATATTGAACGGTTGATGATGGGAAAAGTTTTAAAACAACATAAATACATTATTACAAATAGATAACTTTACTATAGACAAATGACTGGAGATTAATGTATTAATAACACGTGACTAAATATTTTGTGTTTACTTGATTAGCACAATTAAGAAAAAAACAAACAAAAAAACCAAACAATATCTGAAGCTGCAAACACACCAATACATGCGGTATATAAATCCCCTAAGGAAACTCATTACTAGACATATTACTGAGAAAATGTATGTCTACAGTACTCTTGTATTTGTCATACAAAACCCTTATTGCTTTAATTATATGTAGGACCAGTAAATAGCCCATAAATGCAAAACAAATTCTGTTCATAAGCTTAGTAAAGGACATAAAACAGCACACAACTAATGTTTTATTCTAAATGAGGATGTGATAAGGTACAAATAATGGGTTTTGTTGATCAGGCTGACACATTTGACTGCACCATTCATACAGTCTAACGCATTGGATCTGTACTCCCAGGGGTCTTTCTATAGCACATTTAATGAATAGCTGCCAATCATGATTGTCATATTTTTCAAAAGAACCAGCTAATCATCTGAATCCAGACACACTGGAAACCTGGCTTGGAGAAACAGTGGCATAAACACTTTTGAAAATACTTTTTATTTTTAAACTATAAGGCACCAGCCACTCTAACTTGTTATTATCTCCAGTTTACTGTACTTGGAATACAATATCATATTAGAAATGTACAATGGCTCAGCATGGGCATTTGTTAGCTTTTCAACTAAGCCACAATGTCATTGAGCAAGCACTTGATAAAACACTGAAACGCATAAGCACTTATTATTGCTATTTAATCAAATAAAGTTAATTATATCACTAAAAGCTGAAGCAAAGCCATTGCTTAAACAATATACAATGACAATCACAATTGAAACAGCTATACAAATCTCAGTAACTGTAAGGATAATTTTAACTATTGACATCCATTTACCCCTAGTTTAAATGAAAGGAACATTCTGATAGTAGAAATACTAAGATGCATTTCTAAAGTTAAAGTTACTGTTAAAACCTTCTATTTAGCGTAAAATAAACCAAACTGATCTAAGGAAGAGAGCACTAACTGGTCTTCCCAATGCAATTCATTTATTCAGATAAACATAAGTGCATAAATGTACTTTATCTGCTGCGCCCCTCTATTGGTCACTTGATCGGTGAATACAACCATCATTTATTGACTGTTCACTAGTCATCAATTATCTTTTTTTTCCCATTGATCATCTCTTTTTTTTTTGGTGTCATGGGCAGAATACAGAAGCAAAGCGAACATGCTTATCTATTTTGTGGTTCTCTTGTGATTCGGCTACATTTCTGCTCAGAGTTCTGCAATTCTTATGATCACCAGATCAGACCAAATTCAGATGAATTTATAATGAAACAAATCTCAGTCTAGTACATATTCGCATTTATTATTGAACTCAAACCTCTACAAGGCAGGTCAAATTATTGTCTAGGCGGCCATTCAATTTCCACTGTAATAACATGTAAGATCTGATGCGATAGTTCCTGTTATCCATCAAGACCGAGATTAATCAATATGATGTGTTTCTAATATTAATAAAAAATCATTTCGATAAATACCATAAAGGAGTAATTTGGGTGCATATAAAGCTACAGTAGGATTACTATTTCTTAAAACCTTTGTCGTACTGTGCAATTTTAAGTTTGTATGTAAGTATTATAAAGTACCACATATTGGACTGTAAAGACAAATTATAGCATAGTTTTTGCATGTTTGTTTTGTTGTTATGTTTCATGAGATATATGCATTTGTCATAATGCAATTCCAATCTTGGATGTTGTTTTGAAAGCAGCTCTATCTGATATATGTTCTCAGCTTAGCTGCCTCAAGTGGGCCTTAGGAAATATGGAAGTAATCCCTTTGCAAGCTACAATAAAATACTGACTTCGGTGTTTGTTGCATGAAAGAAAATCTTATCTGACTTAGGCTGCTTAATCAAAGTGGTTTTCACAGTGTTCTTGTAAATCCTACAATCAGAGGATAAGAAGCCTTAATGATGATATATCACATGTGTGAAAACAAGGAAAGGCTTATGTTCACTCAACTAAAATGTTTTAGACATTTTTTTTTTTTTTTAACATTGAATAGCTAGGTCTGCTTCACAATAATATTTCATCAGAGAATCAATCATCTTTATGATCACAATTCCACAGAAAATGATGTCCTGAAAATCAGTGAAAAATATGTTGAAAAATTAAATAATTATACCTATTAGACCTATAGAAGACCTGTGAAAGACCATTTATTTTCAAGGTTTTTATATTAACTTTAAAGACTCTGTACATTTTGATGTAAAATCTTTCAACTATGTGTTATGGGAAAATTATGACATTGAGAGATTCTGGAGAATAAACCACAAAAAACAATATCAAGTGGTCTGTAGTGAAGATATTTTTTCTCATAATTTGCTGCTATGTATCTTTTATATGTCAATATATTTTTAGTCAAAGTTTAGTTAGAATTTATGTTAGGGTTAGTGTTAGGATTAGTGTTAGGGTTATGAGCAGTGTATTAGGATAGTGTTGGATATCAGGGAAAATGTTTATTGTTAGGGCACCATGGGATTACATTTCCTAATGCTGCCTGCAATTAGTGGGTAATAAGCTCCTGGGCCCTTTTGTGCACTGAACTAAGATTAAACAGCTGTTGATGCTTGGTTAAGTATCTCCCATTTCCGCATGAGCAAGCTGAAAAACAGAAATATAGAAGAGGGCAACAGAACGCTTGTAATAACTGCTGATGTATTGCTCCAAATAGAAAATTGGATTATGGCATATTTACTTGTAAATATTGTCATATTGGTAAATAAACCCCCTACACTATCAGTAAAAACATGCCACAATATTATTAAATCTGTCACAGGAAACAAAAGGCTAAAAGGACTTACACACCCGTAATCTTGGCTTCAACTTCTATTTTTTTTCTTGTATTGAGGTTTCATCCATAACTTTCCTTTAATTAAATTCACAGCAAACATTTCAATTTATTCATAATCCATAAACAGGAGAACTTGGGATGTTTACTCTAGTCATGTCTTATTGATTATGACAAATAGTCAATTCTCCTTTTTTTTTTACTCCTGTGTTGCTTTGAAAGTCAGTGATCTCCCTGGCAGTTAATTCTTTTTTATTTATCGCAATGTTCAATAACAGCATATTTTACTATCATCGGCCCTTTCAATTTTTTTCAGACTATGTGTATTTCACAAAGATGCTGGGGCTGAGCTTTAGAAGTGGAATAATATAACTGTACATAGAAGTGTATTAAATGAAATTTATTAGAAAATAATGAGTTAGGCTAGCAAGGGACATGTTGTAATAAAGTAAGTGATGGGAAGTGCAAGGATTCATAATTCAGTTATGGCCATAAAGCCCTATCTCATTATTTTATACAACTGTAAGTAAAACAGAAATTGCTTTAAACAATGCAATTCTTCAAGGCATTTTCTTTATTAAACCACAGTGACATATCTGCGTATGATTAATGTGTGGGCATGTGTCTTGACGAGAATACATCTAATGAAGCTAATCAAATGTCCTTTTACCTAAAAGAAAAGTGTCTCATTTTTAACAAAGAAAAGAAAATGAATTTAACAATGAGAAGGAACAAAAATGTACTTTTTGTTCTTCATAGAATATTTATAAGTAAAGTAAAGGTGGGACACGCATTGGATAAAAATGGCTAGTGTCCCATGACTACACGTCAATTAAATGAGTGAGTGCAATCAAGAGAAATGCAGAGATTATGATAAAGTCAGTGAATGGTTAATGGAAGCCCAGCTGGAGCAACAGAATCATTTACATCATTTAAATCATTAACATTATATTCCATCAGACAGATCGTGATGATATTTCATATTTTTATGTTAATGCATCACATGTAACATATGCTGTACATTAACATCAATTCTACATGAAGGTTGACTATAGTTTAAACCCCTTAAGGACTAAGGATGCTGTTCCCCCTAAGGACTAAGGATGTTGTCCAAATTCCAAAATAAAACAATCTGGATTGTAAAATATTTATTTATATAATTATTTCATAGTGTAAAACAGGAAAAAAAAAAAAAAAGAGTAAAAAATATTTCGCAATTTTTCACAGTTTTGTATATCAAACTTACGCAGCAAGAACACCTACATCAGAAATGCATTCAGCCATTTGTCCGGATTTTGGGAAATATAATGTCTACAATTGAATATTATTTTTACATTATTTTTATATTTTATAGCAGTTACATGTAACATATAAGGAGTAGATTCCTGTTTAAAACATACACATTTTCAAAATGTAACTTGTAGGGTCAAGACATAAAAATTTGAATTGCGGTTACGAAACCCAAATCTAAATCGCTTGTAAAAAGAATATATATATACACAGTTATGCAATACACGAATGTATGGATTGATAATTTAAATACATTGGAAAAATTAAAGGATATTTTTTTTTTGAGAATCAGAGCAATTATTGAGGATAGTGCAAATATACCAGGAGCCATGTAAGGGCCACGTATGAGAACAGAAAATTATATATCATGTAGTTACATGTAAGCATGGGAGAGCGAAAATGTGAACAAGTCAGTTAAATAGTTGAATCAAACAGATAGGTATATTCTATTGGCATTTCACCAGATTAATGGTAGCAAGAATGAATATTGTCTTATGAGTGAACCATAATTATTTCATAGGTCCGAATTGGAAAAAACGTAGTATACACAGGGGCGACTAGTTGAGGGAATGACCGTGCCCCCCTAGTCTTAAAGGATGGTTTGTCACACTGTTCTCTTCGCCACTCGCCCAGATTTACAGTTATTAAATGGGGAGTCAGTGTTGGCTTTGCCATATTAATGGGAGCACTTACTCTCAGTGGTCTCACACTGACTATATAATTTAAAATCATTCTGAGTAAGTTCAATAGGACTGACTCTGTTGCAAGGTATGTCCTTACATCAGGAAGTGGCAGGTGGCAGTGTGCTTCACAGCATGCAGTATTTTTGTACATATTAAAAAATTAGCATAAACTTACATAACAAATATTTGTTTATGGTATTTTTCTATCTTATGACATACCAAAGTTAAGCAAAACCACATGTCTTCCATGATATTGTATATTTCATGTTACGTTTAGCTATTTAGAATTTGATTAAAAGTTGAACTGGGATTTTCATGTAGTAAGATGGATATTTGCCTGGGATGAAAAGTCTAGACCAGGCCTCCCATGATGCTTTGACAGCATTATGTGTGTAAGGGCATTATGGGGGATGTAGTCCACAACATCTGGAGAGCCGAAGGTTGCCTATCCCTGGTCTAGACTGTATGCCTTATCCATCTATTCAGACCATAAACCTGCTCTGAATTCATCAAACAAGTGTACACTTTGAAAATCAGACTCTGAGGACGCCTGCTAGATTTTGAATGATCTTTCATTTTCTACTTTCGATACTTTGTTGATATAGACACAGCAAACATAAAATAGACACAGGTGCGACAAAATGTTGTTCAACATAACTGATATTTTAAGTCTTCCTTGAAGCCAGGTATCAGTTTTTTGAAAGTATAGGTTTTAACTTAACCTCTATATTTTAACTCGGAATGACAATACACACTGGTAAAATACAGCAAAAAAACAGCCAAGATATATTTAGAAAATATTTTACCCTAAAAATTATTTTTTTGTTTCATATTCTATATTTCTTTTAAGTGTTCGTGTGGCAGGTGAGCTTACACTTAAATGGCCATTGGAGTGATACTAAAAACCTCCAGTTATTTAAATGTGCGCAAAGATTTGGGATAGTGCGCAAGTAGTTTTCTTTGATTTTTCTAGTTATAAATATGACAGTGTAAGGGGAATGTGTCAGGTGGTATTAGATAAAGATATTGTGCCTAACCATTTCACAACCAATATCACGTATGCTTGAGTGATGGATGGATGTCTACATGGCCGAACATGCATCAGTATCAATTAAATTAGTTTATTGGAATCAAAGTACGCCTAGATTTTACAATCCACTGTTCACCCACGAGCTGGAGAGATTTAGTAGCATTGCAATCACAAGTTATCTCAAGAGATCCTCTCTTGGAATGCCCAACTGCTTCTTGAGTATGTGATCAGAGAAATAAGTCTTATAACACAATAACATATTTTTCTGGTTTTAACTCCATAATTTTGCATCTGAAGTTAGGTTTTTATGTCCATGAAAATAATTATCAGAGTTATTTACTAAAGTAAATGTAAAATTTTAGGTCAAAGTAGCCAAACTGAAAGCGTAGGTGAATTTTTCCACTTCGGCAATTTTGACCTTAAATTAGAAATTCACTTTGAATTTTCACCTTAGTAAATAACCATGTCAATCTTTTTTATATAATTATAACCTGTGCTCTCTATGAATACTGACATGAGACAATGATCAAAATAAATACGTAAAAAGCAATATGTGTGATTGTTGGCAGCTTATAGCACATAGGCCAACAAACTTAAAAAAACTGTGGCACAAAGAAGGTAATCACACATCAATATAATTCTTTGAATTTATGAACATAGTAGATGAGTAAAGATACAGGCTAGGGGTAAATGCATTTATTGATCGAGAAACTCAGCACCCCAATGTACATTTTATACTAATGGGATTATTCATTTAACAGTATTCGGATATAAACGGAAATTTAGGTCCTCTGACTCATTTTCTTTGCAGCGAGACTAGATTGCCCTAACCATTCCCTCACCATTTTCCCATGGTTGCTTTTCGAATGAATTACCCTGATTGACCAGATCAGTTTAGGAGCAGATTCTATGAATAACTGAAAGTAAAAAAAAAAAAAAAAAAGTGGCACATCTACCCAAAAAATGTGCAACTTGAAACAAAAAAAAACTACTTTTTTTTCATGAGCACTTATTGACCACTTTGAGAAGCAAAAGTCAAAAAGTACAGTTGAGCGACACTTTCAATTACATTTTGTGTTCTAAAAAAAAAAAAAAGAAAAAAAAGATTAAATCCACTTTAAGGTTTTCTACAGAAGAAAGAAATTAAATATTGATTTGCATGCTCAGTGTAGAAATTTCTTATCATTCCAAGGATGAAGCCTGTTTGTTTCTAATACCATTTAGAGCTATATTAAGGGAGAATGTACTGAACAACAACATTTGCATAAAATTACACAATTAAACATAATGGCGGAACATACTAAATGACTACAATAGAAAAAATGAAAATACAACTGAATAGAGTCATTGAAAATACATAGTAAAATAAAATGCCATATTTGCATTCACTAGCATTTTTTCATAATAGCTACAATTTAAAGGAACACTACAGAGTTAGGAATACAAACCTGTCCATATGCCCTGTCCTTATTTATACCAACCCCCCAACATATTTTTAATTAAGATTCATATAATAATACAATTAGAAAGGCTGAACTTGATGGACACATGTCTCTTTTAAGCCTATGTAGCTATGTATACTATATTTTAATATAATAAAGATTTTACTCAACCTTTTCAGCACTGAGACACCTTTTTTAAGTTCACATCCTCACCTCCCACAATGTTATTAAATAGGTATGGCCTCCTCTGGAGATGGTCCAATGTAGGGCTCCTCAAAGATAAGCATTGGGAATCTGATATGCATGCATGGCACTGCCCATATTTATAGAACCCCCCAACACCTTTTTAATTAAAATTAATATAATAATACAATTAGAAAGGCTCAACTTGACGGACACATGTCTCTTTTTAGCCTTTGTAACTATGCATACTATCTTTTAACATAATAAAGATTTTACTCAACCTTTTCAGCACTGAGACACCTTTTTTAAGTTCACATCCTCACCTCCCACAATGTTATTGATGGTGATGGTCCAATGTAGTGCTCCTCAAAGAGAAGCATTGGGAATCTGATTTGCATGCTTCTAGTTTTTCTCACTGATTTAGTGCTTTCCTCTAAGCTTCCATGTCACATGACTTAGTCAGTTTCTAAAAACATTTTACATTGCAGGGTTAAATCTAAAGGACCAATGCACCCAGATCACTTCACTGCGAACTTGGAAAAACTTCACTGAAACTTGGAAAAACTACATAAATTTCACTTGCTTAGCTTCTGTGCTGTGAGTACATATGAGTATATAGGTGATGGTCAATGGAACATAAAATATTCAGTGCATGTGACATCTCAAATAAAAACCTTGATTACATTTTTTGCATAAGCTTTTTAAATGATCACAATATGTTAGAAAAATGTTTCAAATAATGTATTTAGGAAATTCCCCATTGGCATTAATGGGGACTTCCGTAGATAAATAATTTTAAAAGTTTTCTTTTCAACAGATTGTGATCATTTCAATAACATATGTGTCTGTTCTAAATGTGTCTCCAAATCCAGCATCATGTGACTGCTGAAAATGTGTTCCCAATATCAGCACTATGTGTATATGTTATGTCTTACTGCCACACTAACCCAGAATTTCATATGCTGTTACTACTGCTGTCCTGACCTGCAACATCATACATTGTTTATTTTAGAATATCTTTTTGGTGCCAGCATTTATAGTGATTTTATATTGTAGAAAATGCATTGCATTAGAGCAGAACTGGTTTAACAGATTAGATTAAGATGTTTCCTGAATGCTTGTAATTTTTTAACACTTTAGTGTCAGATATTTTGTCACACACATTACTATGCAATTTTTATTTTCACAGGCTTTTTAAGACTTTTCAAATGAGTCATATATTTGGATGTGTTGCTTACAGAGAGAAGGGTAGAGTCAAATTATGTATGGGTAAGTCTAGCTCCCCTAAAACTTACCAACTTCTACTCCACTGGCCTGTCAACCTGGTGCATGTTATTGACAGATTTGTTCATTTCAATTACTCCCATCTCTACTACCTGAAACCATTTAATTTGTTCCCAAAATAGACACGTTTGCATTAGTCTACATTTAATTTAGTCTGCCACTTGCCCCTCAAATTACCCAAGTCTTTGCTTGAAGTGACATTCTGCTCTGACTTCCTTACCTTAAACAAATTTGGTACTAAACATCGAGACATCGTTTTTAATATCACACAAAATTATATATATATATATATATATATATATATATAAAAAAAAAAACTTATGGTAATTGAATCCTTGGATAGTCTGTCTAACACTTTTGTCCAAATGTGAGAATTTTCTATTGGCAACAACTTCTTGCACTATTTCTGTAAACCATTGTAAATCCAATTACAAGCATTTTGCCCTAAGCCTAACACTTTCAATTTGTGCAGCAACCTATGTTGAAGAACCACATCAAAAGCTGTCAACAAATCCAAATAGATGACATTCGTAACACTCTAACCCGTACTATGACTCATAACATCATATGACACAACTAAGTTAAAGATGGTTTAACATGACCAGTGAAATCATACACTGGAAAACACATTATAAAAAGTATTAATAGTTTACAATCCCCCTAAGAATGTACAACAGTGCAGGTACAACCAAGTTACAGGTGCAAAGAATGCACATAGATGAGTAGAAAGCATAACGTATTTACTTTTAATGTATTTTAAAGCAGATCACCAGTACACATACCTGGAACTGGTTTAAAAAACAGATTTGGACTAAAAAATAAACATTGACAACAATAGAACATTGGAAATTCATAACATAGAGAAAACCATGGTGTGAGACGAGTTAATTTTAAATACTGACACACTTATTTTGTATATTATCACGTTACTGTCCCAAGTATCCTGGTATCCTTAGTATAAAACATAAATTAATGCTATTACTATTAGCATTTGTATATGGCCAACTTCTTGTTGTACAAAATATAGTGGTAATTAATTGACAGACAAGAAAATGTTGACAGGTGATGAGGGCCCGTTTAAATGAGAGTAAAATCTAGGAGGAAGTGGAGTAAAGGAAGACAAGATGAAGAGCAACATGTTGGCGGGGAGGAGAGCTCGATATGATGATTGTGTCTAGCTTAATTTTCTTTTCATAAAAAAAAACCTTTTGCCAAGTAAAAAAGGATTTTTTTTTATAATTGAAGTATATGTATCTTCTTGGATTACTTCTTTTAAAGTTCTCTCATCCCTCCTTACATTACCGGTGCTTCTACAGATGATTTCACCTCCTAGTCTACAATTATTATTACTATTATTATGATATTTATATAGCGCCATCAAATTCTGCAGCGCTTTACAATGGGTGGACGAACAGACATGTAATTGTAACCAGACATGTTGGATACACAGGAACAGAGGGGTTGATGGCCCTGCTAAATGAGCTTACATGCTAGAGGGAGTGGGGTAAAATTACACAAAAAGGTAAGGATAGTATTAGACTAGTGACAGCTGCAGAAGAGGAATCAGTCAGGAGCTATTAACAGTTTAATTGATACGATTTTATGAAGAAGTGGGTTTTTAACAATTTTTTTAAAGAGTGGAGACTGGGTGAGCATCTAACGGAGGAGGAAAGCGAGTTCCACAGGAATGGTGCAGTCCTCGAGAAATCTTGAAGGCGTGCATCAGAGGTGGGAGTACGGACAGAAGATAGACGTAAGTCTTCAGCAGAGCGTAAGAGCCTAGATGGGACATACTTGTGTATAAGGGAGGATAGATAGGTGGGAGCAGCATTATGTAGAGATTTCAAAGCAAGAACCAGAATTTTAAATCGAGCTCTATATTTTATAGGAAGCCAATGTAGGGACTGACAGAAGGGTGAGGCATGGGAGGAGCAGGCGGACAGGAAGATGAGCCTTGCTGCCGCATTCATTAAGGACTGTAACGGCGCAAGTTGGGAGCACATAAGACCACTGAGAAGCGCATTACAGTAGTCAAGGTGAGAAAGGACAGTGCAATGGACCAACACCTTAGTCGCATCTGGCGTTAAGTAGGAGCGGATACGCGCAATGTTTTTGAGATGGAAATGACAGGATTTGGCGATAGATTGAACATGAGGCTTGAAGGAGAGGTCGGAGTCAAAGAGAACACCTAGGCAGCGAGCCTGCGTGGTGGAGCTGTTGGTAGCACCGTTGACTTGGAGGGAGACAGACACAGGAATAACAACACTTGAGGTGGGAAAGACCAGAATTTCAGTTTTGGTCAAGTTTAGTTTAAGGAAGTGGGCAGCCATCCAGTTAGAAATAGCAGAGAGGCAGTCAGATACACTAGTCAAGAGGGACGGGGAGAGATCAGGAGAGGACAGGTAGATTTGCGTGTCATCTGCATAGAAATTATATTGGAAGCCAAAGGAGCTCATGAGTTTACCAAGGGAGGCAGTATAGATGGAGAACAGTAGGGGACCAAGGACTGAACCTTGGGGGACACCAAGAGAGAGGAGTTGGGGAGAAGAAGCAGAGCCAGAGAAAGAAACACTGAAAAAGCACTGGGAGAGGTAGGAGGAGCACCCAGAGAGAGCAATATCTTGTAGACCGATATTGCAGAGGATGAGAAGAAGCTGTTGATGATCAACAGTGTCAAAAGCCGCAGACAGGTCAAGGAGAATTAGTATAGAGTAGTGACCACAAGATTTTGCAGCGAGTAGATCATTGGATACTTTGGTCAGTGCTGTTTCCACAGAGTGCTTAGCGCGGAAACCAGTCTGAAGCGGGTCTAGCAGAGAGTTGGACTTGAGGAAGTCTGTCAATCTCATCCGCAGACTACTTTTTACAGTCTTAAAGGACAACTGCAATATAAAAAATGATTTGAATACAATTATTCATTCATCAAGAATTGAATGGAAATTGATTTTTTAATTTAAGTATATGTGACACAAAATGAGAAAAACTTATCCCTACACTTAGTATGTGATAAAGTCCTTCAGCCCTGTACATGCACCTTTGGTCGGACAGTGTTTAAAAACCAACAGTTAGTCTCTGTGGTGACCTGTGCAGGGACTGCAGCAGGTAACAAGACAGAGGTCCAAGGTACATGCATATCACTGGAAGATCCTCTCTTATACTAAACTTATGGATGAGTTTTTCTTATTCTTGTATATATACTTAGTTGTTTTTCTTTTAAATCAGTTTTGTTTCAATTGTTAATGAAAGGATTTTTATATTAAAAATATTTTTGAGGTGAGAGTTAACCTTTAAGATTGTAAAAGTGGTGTGTTGATGAATAGTTGAGTGTGAGGTCCTCACAAGCACAGGTAATGTGTGGAGAGATGAGAGAACTAACCCAGGAAGAGAATCATTTTCAAGACTTACAATTCTGCAAAGGTAAATAGGCTAGACTTTCACTGGTTGCATAAATTGATGCATTACAAGCTTTTCTTTCCATTTCAGGTTTTGGCCTAAATTGTGCAGATTGATTGTCAATGGTGCATTATTATCACTATTAAGCAAATAAATAAACATTTTTTAGCAGTTGACGCTTGATATTCCTACTAATTATTTTCATCCACAGAAAAATGTACCATATTTAATAGTCTCTGTATCACATCTACCATTCTTTATCTGACTGATAACCATAGACTCATTTTAAACATGCTGCAAGATTTAAAAAAATAAAGTGAAAATATTATTGACAATAATATTTTCAAAATAGTCATTAATGATTTTTCAATAAATCCCTTATATAATTCATTGCAGTCAAATTTTGAGCATTTTTTGGTTGTTTTATTTTTGCAAGAAAACAAAATCTTGGTGGTAGAATCTCATCTTTCTCAAAACGTGGAACAATAACATATTTTAGATACAACTGTAGAAGCAGGATAAAAAGTTATTTCAGAGAGATATTGCTGCTATACTTAATCAATTAAAGGATAGACTACAGTGGCCCAACAATAAATCTGCTGCATAACTGATTGTGTGCCGGAGGTGTGCCACCGAAGATGTCTCAGAAAGTAATTCAATAGCAATTTATGAATGCCATAAGAGGTCACTGCATTAAATAAAGTGCAGGAAAGATCAAATATAACCTGCAGAGGCAAGGTACTCTGTTACTTTTATTTAACCTAAATCACATAACCTTCACTGTGCCTGATTCCAAGGATGATTTATTTCCACAGTTGTCCACCACTCACGTACTTCTCCCGCTTCCTGCTACCATACACGTCTTACAGATTGTCTGGTGGAGCATTGAATGCCATAATGCCAGCAAAAATCTATAACAGCAGTCATGAAAATATGAACATTCAGCTTCATGCTTTAACCGTTTAAGTGCAAAGTTAATCCTTTAAAAGGTTTTATTGTCACACCACGGTAAGAAATGTGACACCAGAAGTCTCAACGGAAAATGGATTCCAGAACTTCGCCAAATGAAAAATAAGATTATAGAGAACTTGTCACTTTCTCCCTTCAGTTTATTTAAGCATTTTATTCTTGATAATCCTCTTACCTCCGTTTGAGAATTTTACTCTTTAAAAAAAAAAAAAAAACATATGTTTGTTAGATGCATTCCAATATTCTAATATAAAACCTTTCCTATTTTAATGCTTTAAAGCCCTTCATAATAAAGGCCTCTATTTTATAAAGTTTTATATGTTTCATTTTTAAAAAACCTTTTAAATGCATTTATTAACATGAAAAATATAATATTTTTTTAATATTTTCACATTTCCTTATTATGTTTTATGATATATTATTGATGTTTTAATATTTTAAATTTGTCCAGTCATTTGGAAAGCATACGTAACAATATTAAATAAAGGCCAGATTTTGAAAAGGCTAGTATATATGCATATTTAGAATAAAATCTGTAATTTATTCTTTAAATAGATTATACATTATATGGCGGCACCTCATTAGGTGACATATGTCCTAATGTAGGTATAGATCCCACTGGGCAGTGTTTTATGAAAAGTAAATTGTTCTGTTGACAAGTATTAACAAATAATGAAAATAGATAGAAAAAGAGGAGAGTGGGTGAGTGTAGTTGGACTAGCCAGCTCCCACACACTCCAAATGGGTTACTAGAGGTATATACGGGGCTTAACCCCAGATAATATCAAAAGAAGAAAAAATTGAAAACTGGATATGGAGGACACTCATATGCAATGAGTGTAGACCAAATTTGCCTTCAAATATATATACCTCAAAATTATGAAAGTCACATATAGAGGGAGGGGGGGGGGGGGGAAACAAATTGGGGTAAACCTTTATTGAAAAAACAATTATAATTAAGGTTAAAACAAGGCCATAAAGAAATGACCACAAAATTCCAGTACACACTAGGACCTAAAAGGTGGGCAACAGGAGTATCTTAGAACAGATTGTGAATGAGGAGCCGAAAGCTCTAAGGTATAAATTCTTGAAAAAATTCAAAGTAGAAGGGATAGCCCCAGGGGGCAGGAGAGAGAAAAAAAGGGGCAAACGATGTCAATATAGACACTAAGACCCCCTAAAATCGAGGTATTAACTCAGAAGGTGTGTAAATAACACTATATGCATGGGGGTGTGTAGGCTTATCCTGGGGAGTACAAGGGCTATAGTTTCTGCCAGGGGCAAATGTGTGGACAGTGGGGTACACAGGAGCGAGGGAAACGCACCAACAAGAGGTGACACAGGCTTATTACTACACAGCGTAGCTAGTGTCCACACCTCTCCCACATGACACAGTACACATAAGACACACAAAACACAGAAACGTCTCAAAACTTGCCCTAGACTAGCTGTCTAACTCACATCAGTGAGTGTCAGAACTACCTGCTACTTCGAGGCAGCCTCAAGATGTCCCTAGCTCCCCAGACAATATAACATGCAGAGATGTATCAAACTCTCTCTCACCCCTTAGTGGGTAAACCCCATAACAAAAAATTCCCAAAATACAGAGTGTTAGCCCATCCAAATAGGAAACTTAGAAGTGTAGATAGAATATGCACTCAGACTTAAACTTAAAGGATTAGCGTCGGCTAGAATCATTCCCAGTTAAGAGTGCAAAGGCTAGGAGTGAGCATCGGCTCAAATTTAAATGCTCAACGCGCGTTTCGGCGTATCTGCACGCCTTTGTCAAGAGCTGAGGAGTCAGGGGGCTAGGTGCCGGTTTTAAAAGGGCACAGAAATGCTCCCATTGGCTGGAGACCGCCAATCACAATGTAGGGGGCGTTCCCATAGTGCCCCACGTGGGTTCCCTTTCGGGTGCCTGCCCAGTGGCGGAAAAACCGCCAATCAGAGTATAAGGGGCGTACCAGGGCTGCATCACGTCAACCCTGTTCCCTCCTCCCTTCGATATCAGCCACTCCGGGAGGAAAAAGGGAGGGGCGGGGGAGGAGAGACGGATAGATCCGATTAGATCCAGACTGAGTCCCGATATTAAACATGCTCATATTAAATAAAAAACAAAAAACAACACATTAGGTACCTATTAGACCCGATGTAGATAGGGCCATAGGGGAAGTCTAAATGTATAGGTACTAGTCCGAAGAGAAACGGACCATAAATGTACATAGCCGAAAAAATCCCAGACAATGCTAATCGAGCCAAACCTCCGAAAATATATTTGTTACCTCTTTAATAGATTAAGTCTTTTCTGGGGAGGACGAAATGGCTCCATATGATGCCTTGTGCTATCGATCTAATGCTATATAAATTTAAGTACCCCGATGTGTAGTGTGAGCGGTGTTTAGTATACTGTGGAGACCAAAAGGTTCTGATGAATATTCATAGAGATTATACGAATGTATATCAAATTTATGCACATAAATCTCCAGATCTATAAAGCTACGGATACATAGTATTGTTCCCATGTTTATTCTTGATTGTACTTATGGCAAAAAAGTGATAGTGGTAGTCTAAAAAGAACCAGTAAGAGATATATTATTTTGCCAGAGAACAAATATGGGAAAAGGGAACCAAAAACAGTCCGGTCAAACATAGTCCCACTGGTTGGTGTGAGAGAGGGAAAACCCCCCTCCTCCCCAAAAGAAACCGAAAATATGATGTGTACAACAGTTCATATGAAAAGACACTAAAATTACGTTGACTTGGCTTGACGGGTTATCTATCAGAGAAAATATATATCTGATGAGGGTGTTAGATAAAATGCACGAGAGGGGAAAAAAATAATAAATAAAAAATTAGAAAATAATAAATACACAATGATAAGTAAAAAATAATAATAATGATAATGAACAATAATCATGGGTGGAGATAGATAAATGAGAATAGATATGGGTATAACATATCATTCAATGAAATAGTATTCCTAAAGGTAGGCATAACAGATCATACAAAAATAGGCTTTCAAGTTAGTGAGGTTTCCAAAAGGTTATTGATGTACAGGCTTAGTTGAAGAACGCTGTCCTGGGGCTTATGTGATATGACATTGATGTATTTGGGGAAAGTGGTTCAAATGAATGGAGAAAAGGAGAAGCCCTCATTGAGCCCCTTGGGGTTTAGGGTTTTCAATTTAAAGATCCACCTGCATTCCTTCTGGCGCAGGATCTTATCGAAGTCCCCACGTCTCTGTTCTCGCCTCACCAGTTCTAGCCCACAGAAACGTATGTCTTTAGACGACCCCCCATGTTTGTCTTTAAGATGTCTGGAGATTGGTGTCTCCATACGATTTTTTGTACATCTTGCATGTTCTTTCATGCGTTCCTTGAAAGGGCGGAAGGTCTTACCAACATACATCAGTTTACAGCTGCAAGTAAGGAGATAAACTACCCCCATAGAGTTGCAGTTAAAAAAGTGCTTGATTTGGAAAGACTGTTTGCCTTCACTATCCTGAACTCTCTTAGAGTCTCTTAAAATCAGTCTACAGGCTACACACCTGCCACATTTGTAGGTACCAACTGGAATCGAACCACTCAACCAGGTGGTCTGGGGATTTTGTTTGGCCACGTAGTGACTGGGAACCAAGATGTCACGTAGGTTTTTCCCCCTACGTGCAGTGATTGTGACCTGCGGCGTCAACACTGATTTTAAATGGGTATCTTTGAGTAGGATGGGCCAGAATTTTTGAAAAGATCCTTTTACTGTATTCCAGCCAGCATCGAATGTACCAATCATTCGAATGATTTTATTTGTAGTGGTTTTAGAGTTAGGTTCTAATAGAAGGTCCTCCCTATTAGTGAGGAGGGCCCTTTTATATGCCCTTTTCAAACATTTGTTTGGGTACCCCTTCTCTTTGAATTGTGCTCTCAGAACTCTAGCTTTAATTTGGAAGTCTTCCAAATCCGAACAATTTCGTCGGAGTCTGAGATATTGTCCGGTCGGTATCCCTTGTTTAAGGGCTCTTGGATGGTGGCTCTCCCATTTAAGAAGGGAGTTGGACGCTGATGGTTTCCTAAATAATGTAGTTTTAAGGGAACCATCCTCACAGATCGAAATTGTTAGGTCCAGGAAATTAAGAGAGGACCCACCGAATTCGGCGGTAAACCTAAGATTATCCTCGTTGTCATTGAGGAGGGAGACGAATTGGTCAAATTCGAAACTGTCGCCCTGCCAGACCAGTAAGATATCATCAATATATCTATACCAGGCTAGGATCCTGGGCCTAAATGGTGCAAGTACATCAGAGATTTTAATTTGTTCCTCCCACCAACCGAGGTGGAGGTTGGCATATGACGGCGCACACGCCGTGCCCATTGCCGTTCCTCTCACCTGGTGGTAGAACTTTTTGTGGAACAAGAAAAAATTATGTGACAAAATGAACCTCAATAGATTCAAAGTGAATTCCGTATGTGCCTGATATTCACTCCCCCTCTTTGTAAGGAAGAACTGAACATGTTCAATTCCTCTTTGGTGTGGGATGGAGGAATACAGGGCCTCAACGTCCAGGCTGCACAGATTGGACGTGGGTGGAATATGGAGGTTCGATAAAAGGTGTAGCGCCTGTTTTGTGTCCCTGATGTACGAGGGAAGGTGTTCCACAAATGGTCTGAGGATCTGGTCAATATACAGGCTCCCATTTTGGGTCAGGTTATCGATCCCAGATACTATGGGGCGGCCCGGTGGGTCCTCCAGACTTTTGTGGACCTTCGGCAGGCAGTAGAAGGTTGCTATCCTTGGAGTAGGGTTAAGAATGAAGTTATATTCATCATTGGATAGCAACCCTCTACTGCGGCCCTCGTCCAAAATCACCTTATACCCTCCAAGGAAAGTATTGGTAGGATCCGACTGTAATACCGTATATGTGTCTCCATTTCCTAGAACATCCTGGACCATTTTCTCATATTTAGATGTGTCCATTATAACCACGTTTCCCCCCTTGTCAGCTTGTTTGATTACAATGGAATCATTATCTTTAAGTTCTTTTAAAGCTTTTTCTTCTTTATGGGATAAGTTCTCGTTAGGGTATACCCTAAGATCTTTAGTTTCGATGCACTCAATCTCATTTTTTACAGCCTCCAGGAACAAATCAATGTTTCTGAAAGCTGAAAAGTTTGGAGTAAACCGACTTTTAGGTTTGAGATTAGTATGTTTAAGGGAAGGTCCCGTTTCGTTTTCGTCGAGTAGAGATACCAAGTTGTTGAGACAGTCAATGTCGCTGCTAGTCAGACCCAGGGACTTTGCTCTCTTCTCCTTATTTAGTTCATGAAATTTATGCAGTGCTAGTTTTCTCACGAAGAGATGTAAATCCTTTGTCCATGTAAATCGATCAAAGTTAGGGGTAGGGACAAAGGATAGCCCCTTTTCCAAAATCTTATGGTGGAAAACATTGAACTGAAAGGAGGATAAATTAATGACCTGTAATTTTGGAGAGTCCCTGGGCTGAGAGGCTGGTTTAGCAGTTAGTAGCGTCTTGTTCTCTCTCCTTCCCCCCTTCCCCCTGTTCTTCCCCCTCGGTTCCTTGATTGGTACCGTGTCCGATAGTTTGGGTAGTCCTCCTGGTGGCTCATATCTAAAAAATCCACTCCCTTTTTGAGGATCCCCCGGGGGTTGCTGGTACTGGGGGCTATAGGGGTTTGGGATTCTGAGAGTAGATTACTGGGATCGGTATCTGATGAATCGTACTCTGAGGTTATGTAGTTCTCAGAGTTTCGTCGTAACCGGCGATTCGGGAAATTATAGATATTTCCTGTCTGATAGTCACGAGAGTCTCTTAAAAACTTTTGATGTTTTCTAAATTTAATAGATTCCTGGTATCTGTCTAGATTAAACTTCAGTTTATTTTCTAGGCTCAAAAAACTAGATTCCCCCTTAAACTGATTAAGTTTTTCTATCTCTTCCTCCAAATTCACATTAGTAGTGTCTAGTTTAGCTTTTTCAAAAGTGCAGATAATTTCCATAAACCTCTTTGAGCATGTGCCTGCTGATAATTCCCACTCTTTCATGAATTCAGCGTTGTCAGTATACGCCGTAGGAATATTCCGTACTCTAAGACCTCTGGGAATCATATCCTTTTTTATGTAATTTTCAAGGGACGATATTTCCCAGCAGGTCCTAATTTGCTGTTTATAGAATTTAGTAATTACATTGAATGATTGATAAATATCTGGAGAAGACTGTACATTTCCTAATTTCTCATTTGAAAATACATTTTCGGCGTCCTTACACCATGTATTAAAATCCTGTTTATTGGATAGAAAACCCGTCATGGTTTAATGTGTCTTATAAGTAGTAACCCTTAGGTACTGAAACCTTTTTAAATATGAAAATAGATAGAAAAAGAGGAGAGTGGGTGAGTGTAGTTGGACTAGCCAGCTCCCACACACTCCAAATGGGTTACTAGAGGTATATACGGGGCTTAACCCCAGATAATATCAAAAGAAGAAAAAATTGAAAACTGGATATGGAGGACACTCATATGCAATGAGTGTAGACCAAATTTGCCTTCAAATATATATACCTCAAAATTATGAAAGTCACATATAGAGGGAGGGGGGGGGGGGGGAAACAAAAAACTAATTGGGGTAAACCTTTATTGAAAAAACAATTATAATTAAGGTTAAAACATGGCCATAAAGAAATGGCCACAAAATTCCAGTACACACTAGGACCTAAAAGGTGGGCAACAGGAGTATCTTAGAACAGATTGTGAATGAGGAGCCGAAAGCTCTAAGGTATAAATTCTTGAAAAAATTCAAAGTAGAAGGGATAGCCCCAGGGGGCAGGAGAGAGAAAAAAAGGGGCAAACGATGTCAATAAAGACACTAAGACCCCCTAAAATCGAGGTATTAACTCAGAAGGTGTGTAAATAACACTATATGCATGGGGGTGTGTAGGCTTATCCTGGGGAGTACAAGGGCTATAGTTTCTGCCAGGGGCAAATGTGTGGACAGTGGGGTACACAGGAGCGAGGGAAACGCACCAACAAGAGGTGACACAGGCTTATTACTACACAGCGTAGCTAGTGTCCACACCTCTCCCACATGACACAGTACACATAAGACACACAAAACACAGAAACGTCTCAAAACTTGCCCTAGACTAGCTGTCTAACTCACATCAGTGAGTGTCAGAACTACCTGCTACTTCGAGGCAGCCTCAAGATGTCCCTAGCTCCCCAGACAATATAACATGCAGAGATGTATCAAACTCTCTCTCACCCCTTAGTGGGTAAACCCCATAACAAAAAATTCCCAAAATACAGAGTGTTAGCCCATCCAAATAGGAAACTTAGAAGTGTAGATAGAATATGCACTCAGACTTAAACTTAAAGGATTAGCGTCGGCTAGAATCATTCCCAGTTAAGAGTGCAAAGGCTAGGAGTGAGCATCGGCTCAAATTTAAATGCTCAACGCGCGTTTCGGTGTATCTGCACGCCTTTGTCAAGAGCTGAGGAGTCAGGGGGCTAGGTGCCGGTTTTAAAAGGGCACAGAAATGCTCCCATTGGCTGGAGACCGCCAATCACAATGTAGGGGGCGTTCCCATAGTGCCCCACGTGGGTTCCCTTTCGGGTGCCTGCCCAGTGGCGGAAAAACCGCCAATCAGAGTATAAGGGGCGTACCAGGGCTGCATCACGTCAACCCTGTTCCCTCCTCCCTTCGATATCAGCCACTCCGGGAGTACATCAATGTCATATCACATAAGCCCCAGGACAGCGTTCTTCAACTAAGCCTGTACATCAATAACCTTTTGGAAACCTCACTAACTTGAAAGCCTATTTTTGTATGATCTGTTATGCCTACCTTTAGGAATACTATTTCATTGAATGATATGTTATACCCATATCTATTCTCATTTATCTATCTCCACCCATGATTATTGTTCATTATCATTATTATTATTTTTTACTTATCATTGTGTATTTATTATTTTCTAATTTTTTATTTATTATTTTTTTCCCCTCTCGTGCATTTTATCTAACACCCTCATCAGATATATATTTTCTCTGATAGAAAACCCGTCAAGCCAAGTCAACGTAATTTTAGTGTCTTTTCATATGAACTGTTGTACACATCATATTTTCAGTTTCTTTTGGGGAGGAGGGGGGTTTTCCCTCTCTCACACCAACCAGTGGGACTATGTTTGACCGGACTGTTTTTGGTTCCCTTTTCCCATATTTGTTCTCTGGCAATATAATATATCTCTTACTGGTTCTTTTTAGACTACCACTATCACTTTTTTGCCATAAGTACAATCAAGAATAAACATGGGAACAATACTATGTATCCGTAGCTTTATAGATCTGGAGATTTATGTGCATAAATTTGATATACATTCGTATAATCTCTATGAATATTCATCAGAACCTTTTGGTCTCCACAGTATACTAAACACCGCTCACACTACACATCGGGGTACTTAAATTTATATAGCATTAGATCGATAGCACAAGGCATCATATGGAGCCATTTCGTCCTCCCCAGAAAAGACTTAATCTATTAAAGAGGTAACAAATATATTTTCGGAGGTTTGGCTCGATTAGCATTGTCTGGGATTTTTTCGGCTATGTACATTTATGGTCCGTTTCTCTTCGGACTAGTACCTATACATTTAGACTTCCCCTATGGCCCTATCTACATCGGGTCTAATAGGTACCTAATGTGTTGTTTTTTGTTTTTTATTTAATATGAGCATGTTTAATATCGGGACTCAGTCTGGATCTAATCGGATCTATCCGTCTCTCCTCCCCCGCCCCTCCCTTTTTCCTCCCGGAGTGGCTGATATCGAAGGGAGGAGGGAACAGGGTTGACGTGATGCAGCCCTGGTACGCCCCTTATACTCTGATTGGCGGTTTTTCCGCCACTGGGCAGGCACCCGAAAGGGAACCCACGTGGGGCACTATGGGAACGCCCCCTACATTGTGATTGGCGGTCTCCAGCCAATGGGAGCATTTCTGTGCCCTTTTAAAACCGGCACCTAGCCCCCTGACTCCTCAGCTCTTGACAAAGGCGTGCAGATACACCGAAACGCGCGTTGAGCATTTAAATTTGAGCCGATGCTCACTCCTAGCCTTTGCACTCTTAACTGGGAATGATTCTAGCCGACGCTAATCCTTTAAGTTTAAGTCTGAGTGCATATTCTATCTACACTTCTAAGTTTCCTATTTGGATGGGCTAACACTCTGTATTTTGGGAATTTTTTGTTATGGGGTTTACCCACTAAGGGGTGAGAGAGAGTTTGATACATCTCTGCATGTTATATTGTCTGGGGAGCTAGGGACATCTTGAGGCTGCCTCGAAGTAGCAGGTAGTTCTGACACTCACTGATGTGAGTTAGACAGCTAGTCTAGGGCAAGTTTTGAGACGTTTCTGTGTTTTGTGTGTCTTATGTGTACTGTGTCATGTGGGAGAGGTGTGGACACTAGCTACGCTGTGTAGTAATAAGCCTGTGTCACCTCTTGTTGGTGCGTTTCCCTCGCTCCTGTGTACCCCACTGTCCACACATTTGCCCCTGGCAGAAACTATAGCCCTTGTACTCCCCAGGATAAGCCTACACACCCCCATGCATATAGTGTTATTTACACACCTTCTGAGTTAATACCTCGATTTTAGGGTGTCTTAGTGTCTTTATTGACATCGTTTGCCCCTTTTTTTCTCTCTCCTGCCCCCTGGGGCTATCCGTTCTACTTTGAATTTTTTCAAGAATTTATACCTTAGAGCTTTCGGCTCCTCATTCACAATCTGTTCTAAGATACTCCTGTTGCCCACCTTTTAGGTCCTAGTGTGTACTGGAATTTTGTGGCCATTTCTTTATGGCCATGTTTTAACCTTAATTATAATTGTTTTTTCAATAAAGGTTTACCCCAATTTCCCCCCCCCCCCCTCCCTCTATATGTGACTTTCATAATTTTGAGGTATATATATTTGAAGGCAAATTTGGTCTACACTCATTGCATATGAGTGTCCTCCATATCCAGTTTTCAATTTTTTCTTCTTTTGATATTAACAAATAATTATCATTCATGGTTTAATCAATATAATATAGACATAAAGTGCATCTGTGATATATATATATATATATATAAAAATAATTAATACAGTTGCATAAATAGTTTTGTGATGCCAAAAATTGTCCTTTATATCAATTAATATTTTTATTTTACAATAGAAGATGGTAAACCCCATTATTAATGTCAACAATTAACCCATTAACCCCTTAAGGACCGGTGACGGTTCAGGACCGTCATCGGCATTTTACCGTTGCCGACCGCTGACGGTCCTGAACCGTCACAGCGGTCTTATGTACTTACCCGATCGCCGTCGTTCCCCCGGCGGCGATCAGCGTTGGTCCCGGTGTGGGGAGACTGCCTGCAGCCCAGACAGTCTCCCCATGGCGGATTAGGACCCCTGTGGCCATGTGATCGCCCAATAGGGCGACCACATGGTCACAATAGGTGTCCTAGTCTCTGCCTGCAGGGGGACTGTCTGTGCTGACAGGCAGTCTCCCTGCAACTGTAAAATAAAAAAAAAAATTAAAGTTAATGTTAATTAAAAAATATATATCTATATAATATATGTCTATATATCATATATATAATGTCATGCCAAGTGTATTTTTATATTAATATGTACATATATTAATATAAAAATACACGTATAATTAAACTACACACGTATATATATAATATATAATAACTATATATATATTGTATATATATATATATTATTATAAAATACAAATAATAAGTAATTTAAATTAAATTAAAAAATTTAAAAATAATAATACAAAATTAAAAAATAATTATATATCTATATGAAATTTTATTCTAATTGTATTTTGATATTAATATATATATATTTATATCAAAATACACTTAGAACAAAATTGTATATATATATATATATATATATATATGTATATATAAATAAATAATAATAATACAAAATATACATATGTCCATATACAAAATTACATAAATAATTATATAAATATACACTCAGACTTCAAATATATAAATATGCATATATATTTAAATTCTACATGCGTATTTATGTAATATTTTTACATAATTAAGTAATTTTATTGATTGCAATTTGAGGGACCTGGCTGCCAACCCAGGACGAAAGACCGGAGAATTTAATGTGCTAGCACTGTATTTTACCCTGTAACTTTCTATGACGCCCTAAAACCTGTACATGGAGGGTACTGTTTTACTCAGGAGACTTCGCTGAACACAAATATTAATGATTCAAAACAGTAAAAAATATCACAGCCATGATATTGTCAGTGAAAGTGACTTTTTTTGCATTTTTTACACTCAAACAGCACTTCTACTGATGATATAATTGTTGTGATACGCTTTCCTGTTTTGAAACATTAATATTTGTGTTCAGAAAAGTCTCCCGAATATCACAGTACCCCCCATGTACAGGTTTTATAGCGTTTTTGAAAGTTACAGGGTCAAATATATGGGTCACATATTTTTACGTTGAAAATGGCCAGGTTGGTTACGTTGCCTTTCAGAGCGTATGGTAGCCCAGGAATGAGAATTACTCCCATGATGACATACCATTTGCAAAAGAAGACAACCCAAGGTATTGCAAATGGGGTATGTCCAGTCTTTTTTAGTAGCCACTTAGTCACAAACACTGGCCAAAATTAGCGTTCAATTTAGTTTTTAGTTTTTTCACACACAAACAAATATGAACGCTAACTTTGGCCAGTGTTTGTGACTAAGTGGCTACTAAAAAACACTGGACATACCCCATATTGAATACCCTGGGTTGTCTACTTTAAAAAAAATATGTACATGTGGGGTGTTTTTCAGCGATTTATGACAGATAATAGTGTTACAATGTCACTATTGATAAATTAAAAAATTGTATGTTTTGAAACCGCTATATCCCACTTGTACTTATTGCCCTATAACTTGCAAAAAAAAGCAAAAACGCATGTAAACACTGGGTATTTTTAAACTCAGGACAAAATTTTGAATCTATTTAGCAGTTTTTTTCATTCGCTTTTGTAGATGAGTAAATGATTTTTCAAGTAAAAGTCAAAAAACATGTATTTTTTTCAATTTTTTATCATATTTTTTTATTTTATTTTAATTAAATTACATGAGATTATATAAATAATGGTATGTAAAGAAAGCCCTTTTTGTCCTGAAAAAAACAATATATAATTTGTATGGGAACAGTAAATGAGAGAGCGGAAAATTACAGCTAAACACAGACACCACAAAAGTGTAAAAAAAGACCTGGTCGCAAATGTACAACATCGCAAAAACAGTCCGGTCCTTAAGGGGTTAAGTAAAGAGGCAGTTGTCCAACCTCTGCACCAAAACAAAGCCTATACTTGGTGCTAATTGTTTGTTCCACCATAGTTGAATGTGTTTTCTTTGCATGCATCCACATTTATTATATATTGGGGGAGGGGGGGTGGAGGGAGGAGGAGGGGGATTAAAGACAGAATTTGCTGTATTTGAATAGCCTTTATGTATACCTAACATGACATAAAGTATGGATAAAATGTTAAAAATGGAGAAAAATAAGGGCATTTTATTCACAGTTTTGCTTAAAATAATGTTTAGACATCAATTGCAACTAAATTAAAACTACTCAAAATAGATGTATGTGTTAGTCCTGACTGTTAAATGCCTCATATGTCTAGGATCTGAATACATTTTTAGTATACCAGTCCTATTGCTAACCATATACCAACACTGCCACTAACTCTATGCTTACACTAACCTAGTCCTAATCCTAACCAAGCATTAACATTTTCACTATACTAGCCCAAATTCTACCCTGACAATTACCCTAAATCTAACCCTAATGGTAACCCTAACTCAGAGGGATTCCTTCTACTGAGACAGAGATCTCTCTGTCATGCTACAGCTCCTACATGCAGTCTCATGCTTTCACACAATGAATTGTGTTGTGTTGCTAGCATAGCCTGGTGCCAACCACTGTCAGCAGGAGGTATGAAGGAAGACTCTATCATGGCATTTTTAGACCGTGTGAGTCTCCATCTGACAGGCAAGCTAAGAATCACCACGGCTCATCGCAATCACTAATATAAATGGATTTAAAGGGGTGTTTGCAGCACTAACTTTTGAGCACTATATACAGCGCAAATGGGAGTTTAGGGACACTAAATTTGACACCCAAATGACATAGAGTAGTCCAAAGTAACCATTGAAATCTCGGTCTCCCCGGTACAAGTAGGAATTTAACTAGCCATCCTAACAGCATTAAAGCCAACTATTTTTAGGATGGAATAAAATAATTAAAGATCTCAATGCCATTAAGTGGTTAAATGTAATAAATATTCTAGTTATTCAAAGACTACATTTCTACATTTTGGCTGGATACTCAACCATGAACTTTTGCTTGCCAAATCAGCAGCAAGTGACTGTAATGAGCAACAAGGGACCATTTCATGATAGCATTGAAATTCCTGGAAAGGTGGAAGACTCCAGCATCAGACATACTAGGGCTTTCGTCAAACCTCAACAATAACACACACAATAATCAATAATACCAGATTACACAATCCCTGCATGTATGGTCTGTGTTTTACTCAAGGAAAAAAACAAACAATCCACACATAAGTGAATACTGCTCATGAAGAAGTCCTTGGGTCTGCATGTAGCAGTCATCCAGCAAGTAAGTCTTCTTTAAACTATCAGGATGTTTTTCCAACCCATATGAGACTCGCCATTATAAGAATTATACTCTATATCAGTCAAAAATACACCAAGCCTCCTACAAATATGATTTTTGTTTTTTTAACTACAGAAAGGAAAAAGAAAATTGATCGATAATCTACTATTTTCTACTGGGACATTTCAAAGATTGAACAATATAATAATTGAAACTAGTAATGAAGAAAGTGAGTGATGATATACAAGTTACAGTCTAATGATTGTCTGCTGCCATGATCTAGAGTTTTTTCTAACCAAAGCAATGTGCTTGTATTGTAATATTATGATTGCAAAACTCTTCTTTTTTGGATATCATTAGATCCTTAAGTTCAATGTACATCCTCTGGCTGTCATTATATCCCCGTGTAATCTTTTTCTCACCATATGCTGATTGCCCAGGGTTAGAAGCATCATGCTTTTTTTGATAAATAAACAAGAAATATTGTGAATAATAAACAGGTAACAACCCCAGGTAGTTTAGATACATCCCAAAATGCTTCCAACGTGCATTAGTTAATTTAGAGTCTATTATCATATCATATTTCTTCAGGGACACAGGTAAGAAATGTTTGTCTTTTTGTACTTTTCAAGTACTTTGGAAAACTTGTAATTACTTTTAGGAACGAGTAAATAATAAATCCAAATACAAGATGCCAAACAAGTGCTCACTATGCGAAAATAGGAAAGGTGTATAGAAACAAAAGCATAGTCCACAGCACAGGGGATAAAAAAAAGAATACAAATACGATATTCCTCTTGTGTTCTGGGCATGTTGGCCCTTAATCATAGGAATGTGATTAGAGACCAACAGATCCAAAATCCGTTAGGAATTTTCTCTTTTTTTGTCTTTGACTTTGTGTGAATCTTAACTATATAATTTTTGAATGCCTGGTTCCAATTTCTCTCTTTTTCTCTGATGAAATCCATTGTATACTAAGTACTTTTAGAAAGTCTAGAGAATATCAGATATTATTCAATCAGCCATTTTCATACAAGGCTGATATATTCTAAGTACAAAAAGACATCCACAAATTATTAACATGTGCCGAAACCAGAACATTATACAGAAACAATGCTTGCAAGAATCTTAGCAGTTTTACTTATCATTTAATTTTCATGTAATATCACATGAAATAGTTACCACAAAAAAAAACATTTGTTCTTCTCAACAATTTTTTTTGAATGCATGTCCATATGCATGTGTAAATATTTGTATTCTTTCTCTTTTTCTCCAGCTACTTATATGAATACTGCTTATTTTTTAAACATGTATGTACATAAGTTGTATTTGAAAGGTGTTAAAGATGTACTTAACACTTTACCTATTACATATCAGCAGATAAGAGGTCTATTTAGTGTATTATTTACATAGGTGGAAGGAAGATAACGCTCTCCAGTGTGTAGACAGTGTGTAGAAAGCATTTAAATAGAATGTTCAGTTTAATTGAGACTCCGGCATTGTATCTCTGGGAGAAATTCTTATCCTATTGATTGGTGCCTGTGTATTATTTTGAGAGAGTCATGTGATTTGTCAAAAGTGCAGAGAAACAGAGAAGCATTTAATGTTACATTCAGCTAAATGGTATTCACTACCAATATGGAGACTAATCATGGCAAATTCAATTTTAAATGAGGCAGACAGGGTTGAGAATTAGTTTTAGGCTGACTGACTAACTTGCATGGTCTGTTTACTATTAGGAAAATTGGAAATGTCATAAAATACTAGAGTATACGTATGTCTTCATGCCCCCCAAGTTCCATCTGCATGGGTTAGAACAGATATTAATGACACTGTAGGCTCTATAACAACCTCATCTTATTTAAGTTGTTATAATGTCTGCACTTATAATGCCCCCACTCCCACCCTGCCTAACCCTCAAAACCCAATATTAAACTAAATAGAACACATTTAAGAGTGGCTTCAAGCCACGCTGCTAGTCTCTATGGGAATGAGATCTGAGAATCTTACTTCCCTGCTCTCAAACAGTAACTATTTAAATATGTAACATACCATGACGTCATGCACGTATGCGCAGTACCGTGAAGGTCGGCAATAGAGAAGCATTGTATTCAATGATTCTCTATGGAGGAAATGTGTGCACATCATGGCAAGTTCCACACATGAGCCAACATTCATCATTGCTCCTATGAGGAGCATTTTATTGGCCCGTCATCCTGGTGGCATTCCTCCAGGATGATGCTACCTGAGGAAAGGTCACAGCAGCACCGAAGGAGTCTCAGCACTGGAGAAAAGGTGAGTAATTTGTTTTATTTTCATTTATTTAATTATTTTTATTTTATAAAGTGAAGGGGGGACCTAACAGATAAGGAACATTAAGGCTGTACAGATATGTATTCCTAATGCTACAGCGTTACTCTAGGAAGCCACTGATTACCCTCTTAAGTAAGATATGTCGGGTTTTATATTTTGGAAGTAAAAAAGAGAATAGTCATCACTCTCATACTACTTGTCTTTGTTAGTTTATGTTCAGTACCTTGCGGGTCTATTTTACAAGTTATTAAAAGTTTTATAAAGAAAAGCTTTACCTCCGTCCACACAACGTTTCAGTTGCCCCTTTTTCTAAGTTGAATAAACAGTATATAAGTAGTTGGTTGACATCTCCTTTGCCCATTAACTGTGCATGACGATTAGCCCACATAAACTACGAGGACATTTAAAATGGTATTAATAGCACATATCAAATTGAGTCTAAATTAAATTCTAATTGTGTTCTCTTACAACTGTTGTTAATTTTTTGGTGCACAAATTCCTTGTATGATATAATCCCTCTGTAACCACATTTACTAGCAGACTCATTGTAATTGCTAAATTGTTGATTAAACAGACTGTTTCATTCTTGCAATTCTTAAGCATTTAATTTCATTCTCTTGGGTATTTGAGCTGCAGTTAAATTGCAATACAGCTAAAATTTCTCATTTCTAGTGTGATGCTTTTATGAATGTAAGTTTTAACTATAGGAAAGCTTTATTTGCAAAAAAAATATGTGTATTTTATATATTTATAAATAGAAAAGCTAAATAAATGTTCAATTTTTCACCAAAATATTGTTGCCCATTACAGAAAAAAATCTGTAAGCCTGCGGGTCTCATGCATTACAAATCTCATGTGCTTCAAATTGCCAGTAAATCACTTGCTTTTTTTGCTTTCGGTAGTTTCTGCAGAGCTCAGCGTTTATTGCTTACAGCTGAATACAGCCAACTAAATCATCCATCACATTTTTATAACCTGCCTTTCGATTTCATACACCAAGGAATTGGCTCATTTTCAACATAAGAAAGGGCAAGCACTATCTTCTCAAATAAGGATTTGCTGTAGTGTCGTGTATGGAATTATTTAGCAGAAAATGTAATCTTTATTTTTATATTTCTTTCAGAAACAAATCATTTCAAGGGTTGGTTGTGTTGGTTTTATTTTGATTTTCATGCAACTACAATCTTTGTTATGTTTTGTCATTTCCAGAACAATATTCACCTATACCTGTCAAATGCTCATTCGGTATATATTATTTCTCTATATTACTCATCGTATTTCTGTATAAGACAATGCTCTTTTACATTTACAAGTCTAGAATTTTTGGTTAAACTATCTTTCTATTTATCATATCTTTTCTTGTGATACGCTTGGGCCACACGGGATCCTATTTATTATACTATTATTAAAGGGACACTATAGTCACCTGAACAACTTTAGCTTAATGAAGCAGTTTTGGTGTATAGAACATGCCCCTGCAGCCTCACTCAGGGGAGGGCTGGCAGCCTTAGGCCTGGGGGGCAAAACCAGTCAAGTGGCCCATTGCGCCACCAAATCAGTTCACCATCCATGCCCACCTTTTCCTGGTATTATAACGGATATTGATGTTATGCTAATCAGTAGCTCTTTGCCATACCCACTCCTTCACGGCTCTGACTTTCAATGTTGTCAGAGCACAGGCTGAGAATCTCTGAGCCTGTGCTCTGACTCACTAACTGAGCGCTGGAACCACGAGGGAGAGGATATGATCTGACTGCACCTACTGCTGGTGCGCACCAGTGGACCATCAGCGAATCGTTTAAATTAAATATGCTGGTGTACCCAACTTGTGAGCTGTGTTGGCCGCCGGGTGCCTCTGTTGTCATGGCACCCTGCGTGACCGCACAGCTTGCCCACCCCAATGGCTGGCCCTGCTGACACACACTGACGTTACTACTTAGACATCCCTCAATATTAATACAGACATCAGAGTAAACACCAATAAACTGTGGAAACAGAGCTGATCCCCCCAAATTTATAAAGGTTTGCTTAGAGGATTTATTGTAAGATTAAATCATGCCTCCTCCTCTCTCTCCCCCATGTGCTGCTCTGTAGGCTGGGAGGAAGTGAAGAGTAATCACAGTCTCCCAGCACAACGCCACCTGTGGCTGCATGGGGAACAGCTGTTTAATGTAATGCTTGCAGGACGTAGCTGCCGCAGAACCTCTTTGTTTCCGTCTCTGTAAAAGGGCTCCAGGCACTGCTTGTTGTGAGTGTGAGCCACTGTAAATTAGGGGCAGAGGGCAGAGGGCACTTGCACTGCGGTCAAGACGGGTCTGGGCAGGAGGAGAGTGCAGTGCAATCAGTGCACTCCCCTCCTGTGGGTCACCAGTAGACTGGTGCACCTGCCCAGGATCAGAGCCGGTGCAAGGATTTTTGCCGCCCTAGACAAAATATAAATTTGCCCCCCCCATGTGACATCACAATGCCCCACCCATATGATCTGCCATATGAACTAACGCCAGTGCTGCACACAGTGTGTGTTTACATTAAAAAGCCTGCAGGGACCAGCTATAGACACCACAACCACTTCATTAAGCTATAGTGTCCCTTTAATGTGAGGTAAATTATAGATTAGTGTCACTAATAATATACTAGATTGCCTACTTACAATTAGATGAGGATGATGATGAGCTGCAGTTTGGCTCCACTGGTCTGGTGTAGAACAGGATCTCTGGAGGCTGTTTGCAACTGTGGTCACAAAATTCAATGTTCTGGGAGAATTAGAAGCAGCTCAATTTTTTGGGGGCCTCTTACACAGCTCAAGGTCTGGGCCCCAGGGGCTGACGGTGAGTATGCCCATAAGGCCCACTCATAAGTCCACTTATATGTTCCACCCACCCATGAGCTCGCTCACAGGGAGTGTAGTGTGTCGGGGATGTGTTATGAGTTATTGTAGAGGATCTAATATGTGTGCTTATGGTATGTAGTCTATAGGGATACCAGTTTGTGCAGGTGATGCAGTGTGTTTGTGTGTAGTGGAAGCAGTGTGTATTTGTGTATAAGGGATGTATTATGTGTTTCTGGTTGTGTGTAAGGGATGCATTGTGTGAATCTGTGTTTGTATGCATAAGGGATGCAAGGTGTGTGTCTGTATGTGTGTGCATTGAGTGTAAGAGATGCATTGTGTTTCTGTGTGTATGTAAGAAAAGCAGTGTGTGTGTGTTTGCATTGTCTGTTTCTGTGTATGTGTGCAAAGGATGCATTGTCTTTGTGTGGGGGTTGCATTGTGTGTGTAATGGATGCATTGTGTGTTTCTCTGTGTGTAAGGGAAGCATGCTGTGTTTCTGTGTATGTATAGGGATGCATTGTGTGTTTCTGTGTATGTATAGGGATGCATTGTGTGTGTGTGTGTGTGCGCATAGTGTGAAAGAGCTCCCTGTCTTGCCCCCTGTCCTATAGAGCTGTCCCTTCTGTCCCTTAGAGCTTCTTAACCCTCCTACTTCTTCTTACTCCCCCTTCTTCTCCCCTCTTCTTCTTCTTCTTACACCCCCTTCTTCTTACCCCCTTCTTCTTCTTACTCCCCCCTCTTCTTCTTACTCCCCCTTCTTCTTCTTACTCCCCCTTCTTCTTCTTCTTATCTCCCCTCCTTCTTATTCCCCCTCTCCCTCTTCTTACTCCCCCTCCCCTTCCCCCCTATTTTTCTTATCTCCCCTCCTTCTTATTCCCCCTCTCCCTCTTCTTACTCCCCCTCCCCTTCCCCCCTCTTTTTCTTATCTCCCCTTCTTCTTACTCCCCCCTCTTCTTACTCCCCTTCCCCCTCTTCTTCTTACTCCCCCTCCCCCTCTTCTTCTTACTTCCCCTTCTTCTTCTTACCCCCTCTTTTTCTTATCTCCCCTCCTTCTTACTCACCCCCTTCTTTTTCTTATCTCCCCTCCTTCTTACTGCCCCCTCTTCTTACTCCCCCCTCTCCCTACTCCCACTCCCTCTCTTCTTACTCCCCCTCCCTCTCTTCTTCTTACTCCCCCCTCCCTCTCTTCTTACCCCCCTCCCCTCTTACTCCCCCTCCCCTCTTCTTATTCCCCCCTCCCCTCTTCTTATTCCCCCCCTCTCCCCTCTTCTTATCCCCCCCCTCTCCCGTCTTCTTATTCCCCGCCCCCCTCTTCTTATCCCCCCTCTCCCGTCTTCTTATTCCCCCCCTCTTCTTATTCCCCCTCCCCTCTTCTTATTCCCCCCTCTCCCCTCTTCTTATTCCCCCCTCTCCCCTCTTCTTATTCCCCCCTCTCCCCTCTTCTTATTCCCCCCTCTCCCCTCTTCTTATCCCCCCTCCCCTCTTCTTATTCCCCCCCTCCCCTCTTCTTATTCCCCCCCTCTTCTTATTCCCCCCCTCCCCTCTTCTTATTCCCCCCTCCCCTCTTCTTATTCCCCCTCTCCCCTCTTCTTATTCCCCCCTCTCCTTACCTCTCCCCTCTTCTTATCCCCCCTCTCCCCTCTTCTTATTCCCCCCTCTCCCCTCTTCTTATTCCCCCCTCCCCTCTTCTTATTCCCCCCCTCCCCTCTTCTTATCCCCCCTCCCCTCTTCTTATCCCCCCCTCCCCTCTTCTTATCCCCCCTCCCCTCTTCTTATCCCCCTCCCCTCTTCTTATCCCCCCCTCCCCTCTTCTTATCCCCCCCTCCCCTCTTCTTATCCCCCCCTCCCCTCTTCTTATCCCCCCCTCCCCTCTTCTTATCCCCCCTCCCCTCTTCTTATCCCCCCCTCCCCTCTTCTTATCCCCCCTCCCCTCTTCTTATCCCCCCTCCCCTCTTCTTATCCCCCTCCCCTCTTCTTATGCCCCCCTCTCCCCTCTTCTTATCCCCCCTCCCTCTTCTTATCCCCCCTCTCCCCTCTTCTTATCCCCCCTCTCCTTATCCCCCCCCCTCTTCGTCCCCCCCTCTCCCCTCTTCTTATTCCCCCCCTCCCCTCTTCTTACCCCCTCCCCTGTAGCGTGGCCGAGCCGGTCTCCGGTCCGCAGTCCCGGCCGGAGTGATGGGAAAGTGCACACTGAGTGTGCACTTCCTGTCAGTCCGGCCGGTTACAGGAAACAGAAACTCCACGCGGAACAGGAGTTTCTGTTTCCTGTACCCGGCCGGACTGACAGGAAGTGCACACTCAGTGTGCACCTTCCCTTCACTCCGGCCGGGACTGCGGACCGGAGACCGGCTCGGCCACGCTACAGGGGAGGGGAGGGAGGGGAGAAGCTGCTACAGCCGTATGAGCGCTCTTTACAGAGCGCTCGGCGGCTGCAGCATTTAAAGGGCCGGCCCACCGCGGCTGGTCCTAAAAGAATTTCGGGCGGCCTGGGGGGCAATTGCCTCCCTGCCCCCCGGCCCAGCCCGCCCCTGGCCTCACTGCTCAGTCCTCTGCCATTTAAGAGTTAAATCCCTTTGTTTATGAACCCTAGTCACACCTCCCTGCATGTGACTTGCACAGCCTTCCATAAACGCTTCCTGTAAAGAGAGCCCTGTTAAGGCTTTCTTTATTGCAAGTTCTGTTTAATTAAGATTTTCTTATCCCCTGCTATGTTAATAGCTTGCTAGACCCTGCAAGAGCCTCCTGTATGTGATTAAAGTTCAATTTAGAGATTGAGATACAATTATTTAAGGTAAATTACATCTGTTTGAAAGTGAAACCAGTTTTTTTTTTCATGCAGGCTCTGTCAATCATAGCCAGGGGAGGTGTGGCTAGGGCTGCATAAACAGAAACAAAGTGATTTAACCCCTTAACACCGCAGCCAAATGTACAAGTTGTGAACGAAACAAAACGTAAACAAAACCTGGCATTTGCGCTATATGTCTGTCCAACCGTAATTCACCTCTTTCATATTAAATGCACCCCCCCTTATTATATATCATTTTATTCAGGGGAAACAGGGCTTTCATTTAATATCAAATATTTAGCTATGAAACATAATTTAATATGAAAAAAATGGGAGAAAATAAGATTTTTTTTGATTTTTTTTGTTCTTCATGACATTTGAACTGTCAATGTCATAATACTGTTTGCTTTTACTGCAATAAAATACACATATTTGTATTCAGCAAAGTCTCACGTGTAAAACAGTACCCCCTATGTACAGGTTTTATGGTGTTTTGGGAAGTTACAGGGTCAAATATAGCGTGTTACATTTGAAATTGAAATTCGCTAGATTGGTTACGTTGCCTTTGAGACTGTATAGTAGCCCAGGAAATAAATTTACACCCATAATGGCATACCATTTGCAATAGTAGACGACCCAAGGTATTGCAAATAAGCGATGTCCAGTCTTTTTTAGTAGCCATTTGGTCACAAACACTGGCCAAAGTTAGCGTTTGTATTTGTTTGTGTGTGAAAAATGCAAAAAACGCCAATTTTGGCCAGTGTTTGTGACTAAGTGGCTACTAAAAAAGACTGGACATACCCCATTTGCAATACCTTTGGTTGTCTACTATTGCAAATGGTATGCCATCATAGGGGTAATTTTCATTCTTGGGCTACCATAGGGTCATAAAGGCAACGTAAGCAATCTGGCGAATTTTAATGTGAAAAAAATTAAACACAAGCCTTATATTTGACGCTGTAATTTTTGAAAACACCATAAAACCTGTACATGAGGGGTACTGTTGTACTCGGGAGACTTAAATATTTGTGTTTCAAAACAGTAAAAAGTATTGCAGCAATAATATCGTCCCTGTAAGTGCTGTTTGTGCGTGAAAAATGCAAAAAACGTCACTTTTACTGGCGATATCATGGTTGTAATACATTTTACTGTTTTGAAACACTAATATTTGTGTTCAGCGTAGTCTCCCGAGTAAAACAGTACCCCCCATGTACAGGTTTTATGGTGTCTTGGAAAGTTATAGGGTTAAATATAGTGCTAGCAAATTAAATTCCCTATACTTTCGGCATGGGTGGTCAGGCAGGTCCCGCTAATTGTAATTAATTAGGATACCTAATTATGTAAAATTATTACATAAATATATGTGTAGAATTAATATATGTATATATATACATATGTGTATATATACGTATATATATATATATTTTTTTTTTAATATTTTTATTTATATATAGGTATATATATAGTGATATATACGTATATATTTATGTATATAGATATATATATTATTTCGTTATAAGTGTATTTTGATATAAATATATATATATTAATATCAGAATACAGTTAGAACTAAATAAAACACATCTATATATTTTTTAATATTTTATTTTTAATTATTTTTTTTATTTAATTTTTTTACGTATTTACATATTAATTTTTTTTATATTATTTATAAATATATATATATAACAATAATTATATATATATTTAATCAGTATCAGTCTACGTGTAATTTGATATAAATATATATATATATAATTATATATATATTAATATTAAAATACACCTAGACGGTGTATGTGTATGTGTGTATATGTGTATATATATACTTAGATCATATATATATAATATATATATATGATCTAAGTATATAATTTTTTTTTTTTTTACACTGTTTTAACATTTTATTATTTGATTTTCAGCCAGCAGGGGGACCAACTGTCATTACAGTTGGTCCCCCTGCTGGCAATGCAGCAGGCAGCTATACCGGCCATGTGATTGTGAGGTCCTCGCAAGGACCTCACTCTCACATGGCCGGGAGGGCTCCTGGAGGGCGGACGTGCCGCGGGGGGCTCCCTGGGAGTCCCCCGAACCGCGATCGCCGGCGTGGGACCGCCAGCGACCGGGTAAGTTACTAAAAACCGGAGGGCGTACTATTACGTCCGGCGGCGTTTAGAGCCGCTTTTAAAAGGACGTAATAGTACGCCCTCCGGTCTTAAGGGGTTAACTCCTAAATGACAGTGAATTGAGCAGTGAAATTGCAGGGGAATGATCTATACACTAAAACTGCTTTATTTAGCTAAAGTAATTTAGGTGACTATAGTGTTCCTTTAATTAGGGTAATTTGATCAAGTCCACATTTTTAAACTCTGTTCCTGATAGACCAAAACAGTAAAGCCCACACAGGAAAATGATGCATAAAATAAATATGGATCTTGTATGGAATTTCAATTCGTATGTTACATAAATATTAACAAAAATATATCCCTGTATTGGTAAGGTAATGACTCAATTTAAGCTTAATTTGCATAAAAATACAATTTCGAGAAGTTCAAATTATATGTAAAAGTAATTTTTATTGTTTTCATGACCCATTAAATGTGCGCTTTACAGTGATCCAACTGGTTTCCAACCTATCTTTTAATTTTATGTTCACTGACCATGATCTTAATCTCTTTTGCTTCTTAGTTGGCTGAAATGACCACACAGCAAATAAGCCTACAGGGTTTAGTTTAAATTGGTCAGTGGGCTTTTCCGTATGACATTATTCATGAAAAGGAAGATTTATATATTCATGGAGAAGGAAATAACAAAATAAAACAAAACAATTAAAAGTGGCTAAAAAGTACCAGTGTGCTAGTATCCATTATAAAATCCTTTGACCCTCTGATTTACGTTATAGCATACATCTCTCTCAAATTAAAAATATTTTTAGTTTTTTTTTTTTATATACTTACTACAGAAAACATAAACATGTTTACAAATGCAATTAAAAAAAAACGTGGGGTTTTCTTCTTATACTTTATTATATCTCAACACGTAAGTACCTAATCATGTGTATGTGGAATAATCAATGGTACAACTTGCCTACGTCTGTCATTCAAAACATACTATTTTAATTGTGGATTGATTGTCCCTGCTCTTAAGCAACTGAATTTTCTTCATACATTTGTTTACCATGCATCAGCCTAATGAGTATTCCATAAATCTTTCTGTGTTATTTTCTACTGTGTTCATTTAATACGATTCATTAAATGTCAAAGGGTCCTTCTTAAAGATGATGTGGCATTTTGCAAAACTCAGTGTGTCTGTCACTAAGCCCTGAAGGATAATGTCACCACATCACTATTTACTATTTACAGAACATCTAGTATAAATCATTAGTCTGAATTTAGTCATGTTTCTCTATAATTTAGTTATTAAGTGACAAACAAAGAGTAAAAGTGTATTGATGGAGCCAAACTGACAGTGTACCGTGTCTTTTCAGGCCCAAGATTTCTAAAGCAATTCTAGCAACAAAGTCTTGACACAATGTAATTTTAAAATGTTACAAAGAAGTTAGCATAATATGACAGAATATATTCAGTACAACAATCTTGTTTTACATTTCTTGTTAACTTCCTACATTTCCACCTCTCTGACAACAGCTAATTTGTGGGAATCATTTCTTTATTAATTTACCCCATCTCATTCTTATGATGCATTATCTCTTCTCATAATATTTTGATATCATTTAAATAGGGTTACTTTAGTTTGTTGTTGGCAGAGAATAAAATTGTAAATTGTATAAGGTACAAGGTATCTTATGCAGAGGTGTAGCTAGGTCACTTGGTACCCAGTGTGGATATGTATGTTGGCACCCCTCCTCCACAAGTTTTGAATTGATGTGTAACTCTGCACTTACTTATCCCTTTCATGTATCTCTTGGCCCTCCCAAGTCGACTTTCAACCCTGTATGTCTCTTACATCTTAGCATCGTGTTTGTCTCTAAACCCACCATACTTATTGCATATCTCTTAACTTCCTGTTACCTCTTGTATGTTTCTTAAGCCTCTTTTGGTTCCCTCACATGCAGACACAGTGACATGCATACATAGATTCAAAAACATGCAATCATAATGCAGTCAAATACAAATATGAACAAATGCACAGTCACATACACACCATCACAACATACAAAGTCACACAATTATACACATGCAGTCACTAAAAATATGTATACCTTGACACACAGTCACAAAAATACACAGATTCACACAGTAACATACAGTCACATACACACAGTCAAATACACACACACATTATGTTACATATAGTCACATGGACAAAGTCGCACATAGTCACATACAATTACACATAGTCACCGAAAATCTCCTACACACGGTCACTCAGTCACACACACACAGACAGTAAAAGTGTCAAACCTAAGCTTTTTACTACAATTCTATCAACAGAGTTATGACAGAATGCAATGTTAAAATGTTGAAAAGTAATTAGCATAATATGACAAAATATATATTTAATATAAATTTATTACCTTGTTTTGAAATACCTTGCTACATTTTCACCTCTCTAAAAACATATATTTTCAGATGGTTTTTATAATTAAAATAGTGCTACTATAACTTGGTGATGGCAAAGAATTATATTTTCTTATGAGTACAATAGAATCCCTGTTTCAAATAAAGGTGTTTTAAACCATATCTTGAAATTGGAAAGTTGTATAAGGTATCTTATACAGATACTTGCCTAGGTCATTTGGTACCCTGGGCAGATATTAATGCTTAACATTTGTATGTATTGCTCCTCACCTACATTTTGTGTGCTTTTGTGTGTATCATAGTAAAACACATACATTGTCATATACAATCACATGCACACAGTGGTACACAGGCCTATAGTCTCACACAGAGGCACACAGTGGTACATGTTTCTATGTTTCTATGCTTCTATGTTTCAGTCACACACAGACACACAGTCACACACAGATACACACAATTACAGCACACAGTAACACAGAAAAACACAGTCACACAGTCTCCACTGAACCGCAGGGAAGCAACCCACACTGGTAGATATACACAGAGCTGCAGAAGAAGCCTCCCTGTCATTTAAATAATACAAATGCACACAGTCCCCACAAACACAAAACCACTGGCAATCTACATACATCACAACCCCACAAGCAGCCTCACATGCAATACCACAAGCATCCCCACACATATACACACCACCAGACACACTATGTGACATTTCATCCACACAAACAATTCCACAAGCAGCTCCTATACACAGCCCATATTCATAGGTGTCATACACAATAACACAAACTACTACTACTATACAATATAAAAGCCCACATGCGCACAAATACAATGCTACAAAGCAACTGCAGCACCCATAAGTAACACAAACAGAATTCAGCAACTTACACACCTCAATTTAAAAAAAATATGCCTGGCACGCCAATGGGGGTTCAAGAACTTGTTTTGGTACATTGCTACTAAAAGGTTGCCTACTCCTGGCCTAACGGTACAGTAGTCCCTGGCGTCTAGTGCTTGGGAAATTACACTACTCTGCTCCTCCCTTGGTTAACAACCAGCGGGTGCTTCCATGGCCTCTATGAGTGCTGCCACACCCATCTTAATAAAGTGGATAATGAAATCTAGCAGGATCCCATGCAGCCATGCTATAAAGAATGACAGACGAGGCAGGGGTACTGTGTGTCTGTCACCCTCCTGCATGCCATTCTTATTTATTTAGAATAGATAAAATATTTTCCATGTTAATGAAGTGCTCACCATTAATAGCAGGATGAGCTAAAAGAAGCAACCAATGACTCATTGAGACATTCTAACACAGAAATCTTCTTGCTAGGAAGTACTGAGGAGTTTTTATATTTAGAACTTGGTTATAGAGTATTGATTATAAAGGTCAGCTGATCCATCTAGTCTTTCCATGTTCTATTTAAAAACAAAATACTTTCCTTATTTTGTTACCTGCTTGAGACTGGAAATGCGTTTTATTTTATTTATTTTTAATTTGATACATATTTGATTTGCCATGGATTGGTGAACTGATATAAGCTTGGATGAATTCTCACACACAGAACCTGTTCTCTGGATGTTATTATATTGTTCTACCAAGACATTTGTGCTGTATTTGTTGTATAAGACACAAATTATTTATTTATTTTCCTGGGTCTTAAGTGCTATTTATTTTTATTATGTGCATTTTATTATACCTTTTTAGGCTTATATGTTAAGATCTATGCCTTTCATTTTCTGTAAAAAGTTTGTCACTTGGAAGAAAAGTTCTCCTGCCACCAGCCTTTTTTTTTTTTTTGTAATTCTTTATTTTCATTGTGCATGAAGTAACAATAGGCGTGCAGGGCCACAACAGCAGCTGCAGGCTTTTTCATAACATTTTAGCATTTTAAAGCGTGGCAGAGTAAACAGCACATTTCTTTTTTTTTGTATAGAAAACACATAAAAACATTCTGATTTATAACATTGGTAAATTAGTTTAAACATGTTAAGCTAGACAATCTTAAAATGAGTTTAGTCCTGTTTAAGGTTAATAATAAGTTTTTTCTTGTTGTTTCGTAGATCTACCTGTCATTAAGACAGTGTGCTATGAGGTACCGAGTGTCTACAAGAGTAAAAAAGTTTGCGTATGGTAAAACTTTAAACATATAGGTGATAATGATAGGTATACTCCTGGATAACCTGTCTTATTGTTACGTGTAGTGAACATGCCAGTCAAACTAGCAACTACAGGCTAAACTGTAGAATAATGTAGAACAATTAAGAGGCAGTTCAATGCAGTTTATAATGTAAAATAGAACGTTTACATAGTACAGATTAAGTTGAGGGTTATGCCATGTGCTATGCCTTCTCTATGTACTGTGAGTGGTGTGTACCATGCACATAGTGGGTGGTGATGGGCCAAATTAACGTTGCGCATGATATGTTGCTTAATTTAAGGATGAAAATGTCATGCGCCAATAATAAGTTGTAATATACTGACTTCAAGCTGTGATGCATGCCATTAATACCGCTGGAGACTAAATTAAAAGAACAAGAAAAAATAAGAAATACAAAATAAAATAAGATTCACAGAGAAGGCTGGGTCAAAGTACCCCTACAGTATTCTGTGAGACGAGAGCTGTGTAAGAAGTTACAAGTACATTTTTGTCCGTTATGTTTAGAAACGTTATACTGGGCTGTTGGGTACATATAGGTACTAGTTGGTTCGGTAGTTAATGTTCTGGGCTGTTGGTTGTAGCCAGCGGTAACAGTGTCCCGGCAGGTATACAATGCAGAGGCTGGGGCCCTGCGCCGTGTGTTTTACATGTCGGCTCATGCCGCCTATGCCCACCGGGTGGGAAGGCCCATCCAGCTTGGGGGTGACCTTTATAAATGTGGTAGGTGAAAGTCTCGGTCTAGAGAGTGTGAGGCCGAAGTGGGCTTCGCAGGTGTGGGGGCAATGTTCCAGTAGATGAGATGAAAGAAACACCCCTGGCAGATCATTCAGGAGTCACCTGTACCTCCGGCTGCTCCGGTCAATCTTCTGGGGATAAATTCCGCTGCACTGGCAGTGTCCCAGTTCGGTGGGTTTCCGGTACGTTCTGATGGTCCTTGCTGTGATAACGAGTCCGTGGGGAGACCCAGCTGTCCTAGTATCGCCGTTGCCTCATGCATGTGTAGCGCTGTGATCGTAGTGCCGCCTTTAGTGATCAGCAAGGTATGGGCAGAGGCCCAGCGGTACTGAATGTGGTGAGCCCGCAGGAGGGATGTTAATTGGTGCAGGGATCATCTCCATGCCAGCGTTGCCCCAGAGAGATCTGCATAGAAGGAGATAGTCATCTCCTCAAAGAGGTAATTCGGATGGTTTCTAGCGGCCGCTAGTACTGCGGATCTGTCCTTTAGGGTCTGGAATTGTAAGATCACATCCCTCGTGGCTGCGGTAGGGGCTTTAAGGGGCTTAGGTACACGGAAAATGCCGTCGAGTGTTATGGCTTTGGCTATCTTAGGAGTCAATAGGGCCGTGAGGAGCCACCGTGTGACATGAGGGAACTCAATGTCAGGTAGGTTGTCGGCAATGCCTCTTACCTTGAGGTGTGTTAGGCGGCGTTTGTCTTCAATCTCAGCCAATTTTAGGTCGTTTTGAATGAATCGCTGTTTTATTTCCTGCACCTCTTTTTGCATCCTTTGGATTTGGCTGGTGTGTGTGTTGGAGGTGTTTTCCACTGCTCCTAGTCGCCCTGTTAGGCCTCGCAGCGTGTCCCTAATTGAGGCAACCTCCGCCGAGATCTTATTGTGGTGTTCCGCCATGAGTTCCCTAATGGCCTCCATGCTCACCGGTGTGGGGGCAGCGGTTGATGGCGGCTGTTGTGGTTGAGCTGGCGGTGTGTTATGCCTTGCCGGGTTAAGGCTCTCTCCGTCTTCGTCCGACGTCTCGGCATAGAAGTCAGAGCAGCCATGTAAGGATGCCATATTGGCGCTCGAGGCTCCTCGGGCCTGCTGCCACATTTCATCGATGTTCATGCCCATCGTGGGCTTTTCGGGCCTGAGTTTTTTACTTTTCCTCCCCATCGGGCGTATAGTGCTGTGATCCCCCACGGGTGGTTTCAACCCTTGAAGGGGGGTTATATGTGGGATTTTCTCATTTGTTTGCACGGAGCTCAGCCGACATGCGACCGATCTCCTCCGTAGCTAAGCGCCGCCAACACTCCTGCCACCAGCCTTTTGATGTGTGTAGTTAAAAGTGTTTGATATATCAAACAAAAAAGTCACTTTGGACTTATTACAACAGGTCACTTTAGAAAGAGCGTGAATATTATTATTCAATTTATCCCTTCTCTACCAAACGATTTGCAAAAAAAGCCACCACCCAAATCTAAGTATTTTGGTTGTCCTGGGAAGTAAAGTTTAAATGTATTTTTCATTGAGATAGTACATTATTTAATGGAAGCAAATATGAATAATTTTGGTTGTACTGAAAAATCTTACCTAACATACATAACATTTCTCACATATACCGTATATACTCGAGTATAAGCCGACCCGAATATAAGTCAAGGCCCCTAATTTTACCCCCAAAAACTGGGAAAAACGTATTGACTTGAGTATAAGACTAGGGTGGGAAATGCAGCAGCTACTGGTAAATTTCTAAATAAAATTAGATCCTAAAAAATTATATTAATTGAATTTTTATTTACAGTGTGTGTATATAATGAATGCAGTGTGTGTGTATGAATGCAGTGTGTGCATGTGCATATGAGTGCAGTGTGTATGGGTGCAGTGTGTATGGGTGCAGTGTGTGTGTATGGGTGCAGTGTGTGTGTATGAGTGCAGTGTGTGTATGAGTGCAGAGTGTGTGTATGAGTGCAGAGTGTGTGTATGAGTGCAGAGTGTGTGCATGAGTGCAGTGTGTGTATGAGTGCAGTGTGTGTGTATGAGTGCAGTGTGTGTATGAGTGCCGAGTGTGTGTATGAGTGCAGTGTGTGTGTATGAGTGCAGAGTGTGTGTATGAGTGCAGTGTGTGTGTATGAGTGCAGTGTGTACAGTGTATGTATGAATGCAGTGTGTGTTTGTATGAATGCAGTGTGTATATGAATGCAGTGTGAGTGCAGTGTGTGTGTGTGAATGCAGTGTGTATATGAGTGCAGTGTGTGTGTGTGTGTGAATGCAGTGTGTATATGAGTGCGGTGTGTGTGTATATGAATGCAGTGTGTGTGTGTGAATGCAGTGTGTGTATGAATGCAGTGTGAGTGCTTTGTGTGTGTGAATGCAGTGTGTATATGAGTGCAGTGTGTGTATGAGTGCAGTGTGTGCAGTGTATGTATGAGTGCAGTGTGTGTGTGTGTGTGAATGCAGTGTATATGAGTGCAGTGTGTGTGTGTGTGTGTGTGTGTGTGAATGCAGTGTGTATATGAGTGCAGTGTGTGTGTGTGATGCAGAGTGTGATGCAGAGCCTTGGTGGGGGGTGGGCATTTTAATATATTTTTTATTATTATTATTTTAATTTTTTTGTTATATTATTTATTTTTTTATTACTATTTTTATTATTATTGTATTATTATTATTTTCATTTTCTTGTTATATTATTCATTTATTTATTTTTATTACTATTATACATTTTTTTGTCCCCCCTCCCTGCTTGCTAGCGTGCCAGGGAGGGGGGCTCCTTCCCTGGTGGTCCAGTTGCATTGGCAGTTCAGTGGGGGGGAGAGGGGGGCTGTCAGAGAGTTTACTTACCTCTCCTGCAGCTCCTGTCAGCTCTCTCCTCCTCTGCGCCAGCTCTTCTGTCAGCTCACACTGTAAGTCTCGCGAGAGCCGCGGCTCTCGCGAGATTTACACTGGGAGCTGACCGAGGTGCTGAACGGACGGTGCGGAGGAGGAGAGAGCTGACAGGAGCTGCAGGAGAGGTAAGTAACGATCTCTCACAGCCCCCACAGCCCCTGTCTGTATTATGGCAATGAAAATTGCCATAATACAGACTATTGACTCGAGTATAAGCCGAGTTGGGGTTTTTCAGCACAAAAAATGTGCTGAAAAACTCGGCTTATACTCGAGTATATACGGTATATATATATACATAGTCTATAATCATCTCACATATACATGAGTGTTTGAGTTGTCTCCTGTATATTGTATATGCAGCCACATTACCATGAATTGCACATACTCTGAAACATGCTCACACACACACAAATAAATACTATTCGGTCAACAATTCTTTAACCTTAACTTTTCCCGTACACACTCAGTTGCCTAATGTATATTGCATATGTTGCCACATTACCATGACATTGCCTAAAAACCATATCACATTACGTTACATTACCACCTTGTTCCCTCTTTGACCACACACAAATATACAAATACATGCATACAAAATGATAATATGCACTCCAATATATGCACACATATACACACACTGAAACATGGACATACGTGCACACAAACACTCTGATAAGCAGAGACACACAAGAACACAGTAGACTCATACATTTACAGATATATACACACAATCACAGTGTGGGAGGGTAAATTGTAAATTGTATGTGGGGAGGCTGTATTTCTCTGTATAGACTCCCAAGCAGTGCAGCTATTTTTCCTGCTTATGTTTTGTACAGGAGGAAGGACTTTAATTTGATTCATTGGTGGTCCAGTAGGCTCCATATTGGTCTGGTGGGTTATCAGGAAGGTCTGTACCTCTGGCTGGGTGCTGACCCCTCTGAATGCCTCTGAGTGAGAAGAAGCATCAGCAGCAATATTCACAAGTGTTGTGTGAACAGTGCAGGGCCAAGTAGGGAGATCTTTAGATCTGTACAGCTGAAGGGGACACAGCAGAGCTGGTTCAATAATGGTTCAATTGCAAAGGAATCTTTTTTTTTTTTTTTAAACACATTTGCAATCATTAAAATAGTGTATACCATGCCTTTCCCTTACATTAAAGACCCAGCAAAAAGCTTCTTCCCTTACTGCCTGTCTGCCAATCTATCTATCTATCTATCTATCTATCTATCTATCGATCTATCTATCTATCTATCTATCTGTCAGCAAGCCTGTATCTATGCCTTTGCTTTCTTTCTTTCTTTCTCTCCCTTTCTTTCTTTCTTTCTTTCTTTTTCTCTTTCTTTCTTTCTTTCTTTCTTTTGTATTTGCTTTACAACCCATTAAACACTAGGCCAAATATGTTAAAGTAAGGACTCTGCAAAAGAGACTTTTAATTAACATAAGACGTTCTGTACAAACAAGATTGGAGGATTTTCTACCGTATGCTATTTGGCTCTGAGTATTAGCAGAGTTCCAAGGACTTGTTAACTTCATATTGCGTTTCTCTCAATTAGAAAATAGCAAGCTGTGTAATTTACTTTTTGTATAAATGTTGGAAATTACTGACTAAAGGTTAGATAATTTCCCAAATGACACAGCAAGGGGTTAATACAGCCATTTCACTAAGTACTAATGAGCACAATTAAACTGAAAAAAATAGATGCATTTATGACCCCATACTTTTGTGCAAAACTGTGTGGGATACATTATACAAGAACCTGGCAAAGTTACTGTTTGTTCAGTTGAAGGTAATGTTGGGATCACTTGTCAAAACCTTGAAAAGAAGTGAGTATCAAAAACAAAAATAAATGAATTACATAAAGGAAATGTGAAATTAAAGTATTGTCCAACACAGAAAAGGGCTATAATTCTAACACTTAAAATTAGACATATATACCTCTTGAATTGAAACATATTACATAATCAATTTGATGGACCACTCACTGATTGTAACAACATTTACCTGCCCCATGACGAGATGTTCCCCGTCCTCAGGCTGTGCAGGCCGAATGTACCCCCAGCACCATGAAAACTACAAAGCACTGTTTTGGAGTATTTCTTTAGGTGTGTATAACAGACAACCCCTGGTATCTTAGAACATTTTTTGTTTATTTCAGTTGTGGATTTCTGCAGCTTTCTTGGAAATGTATGCCCTCTCTAACAGGAAATATAAATTCTGGTTTCAATAATATCTATCTATTTTTCTATCTATCTATCTATCTATCTATCTATCTATCTATCTATCTACTTTGTTTTTTTAGGTGTCTTACATATTGAATATTAAAATTGTTGTTATTGTTTGCATAGATGTAAAATAGTCTAAGCATTATCATTATATTTTTCATTAAGTATTTATGTCTATCATGTATTTTTAATAAACTGCTTATATATTATTATTTTTTTATAAACCACGTAAACGTTTTTGAAGCACAATCCATTGTGCTGCATTGAAATTGCAGAAACCTTCACTGATCCAAGTCAGATAAAGAGGATTATCCTTTGATGCACCCATGCCACAGAACCTGACCTGAAACCCTCAAGGCAAATAAAACTGTACATGATATTTCCTGGATTGATTTTGTGATTTGTTCCCTTGTGCGTTTTACCTTAGAAATATATCAAAGAGAAATAAACATTAAGACATGTTGACTTTGCTAATAAGACTAAGTTGTGGTACCTGATATATTCAGAACCCTTTTTTGCTAGAATCATCTCTTTCTGTTAATCAGCAATTATGTAAAAACAGCTATGTGAAAAACTAAATATAGATAACTTGTTTAGATAAGTTATTTTGCTTGATTGATATTGGCACTTGGGCATATGTACAGTGCCTATTCACCACCCTTGGCATTTTTCGTGTTTTGTTGCCTCACAACCTGGAATTAACATGGACTGTTTGAGGATTTGCATCATTTAATTTACAGAACATGCCCACAACTTTGAAGATCTTTTTTTTTCTTTTATTGTGAAGCAAACAACAAATAGGACAAAATAACAGAAAAAAGTCAATGTGCATAACTATTCACCCCCCTAAAGTCAATACTTTGTAGAGCCACATTTTGCGGCAATCACAGCTCCAAGTCGCTTTGGATAAGTCTCTATGAGCTTGCCACATCTTACCACTGGGATTTTTGCCCATTCCTCCTTGCAAAACTGTTCCAGCTCCTTCAAGTTGGATGGTTTGCGCTTGTGAACAGCAATCTTTATGTCTGACCACAGATTTTTGGATTGAGGTCTGGGCTTTGACTAGGCCATTCCAACACATTTACATGTTCCCCCTTAAACGACTCAAGTGTTGCTTTAGCAGTGTGTTTGGGGTCATTGTCCTGGTGGAAGGTGAACCTCCGTCCTAGCCTCAAATCACGCACAGAGTGGTACAGGTTTTCCTCAAGAATATCCCTGTATTTAGCACCATCCATCTTTCCCTCAACTCTGACCAGTTTCCCAGTCCTGGCTGCTGAAAATCATCCCCACAGCATGATGCTGCCACCACCATGTTTCACTGTGGGGATGGTGTTCTTTGGGTGATGTGATGTGTTGGGTTTGCGCCAGACATAGTGTTTTCTTTGATGGCCGAAAAGTTCAATTTTAATCTCATCAGACCAGAGCACCTTCCTCCATAAATTTTGGAAGTCTCCCACATGCCTTTTCACAAACTTAAAATGTGCCATTTTGTTTTTTGCTGAAAGTAATGGCTTTCTTCTGGCCACTCTGCCATAAAGCCCAACTCTATGAAGCGTATGGCTTATTATCCTATGTACAGATACTCCAGTCTCTGCTGTGGAACTCTGCAGCTCCTCCAGGGTTACCTTAGGTCTCTGTGCTGCCTCTCTGATTAATGCCCTCCTTGCCTGGTCCATGAGTTTTGGTGGGCGACCATCTCTTAGCAGGTTTGCTGTTGTGCCATGTTCTTTCCATTTGGTTATGATAGATTTGATGGTGCTCCTGGGGATCATCAACGATTTGGATATTTTATTAAAACCTAACCATGACTTGTACTTCTCAACAACATTGTCCCTTACTTGTTTGGAGAGTTCCTTGGTCTTCATGGCAGTGTTTGGTTAGTGGTGCATGTTACTTAGGTGTTGCAGCCTTTGGGGCCTTTCAAAAAAGGTGTGTATATGTAATGACAGATCATGTGACACTTAGATTGCACACAGATGGACATCATTTCACTAATTGTGTGACTTCTGAAGGTAATTGGTTGCACGAGAGATTTTTATGGGCTTCATAACAAAGGGGGTGAATACATACGCACATGCCAATTTTCTGTTTTCTATTTCTAAAAAATAGTTTGATGTGTATATATATATTCTTCTCATTTCACTTCACCAACTTAGACTATTGTGTTCTGATCCATCACATAAAATTCAGATTAATAAAATATTGAACTTAAGGCTGTAATGTAACAAAATAGTTAAAAAGTCAAGGGGGTTGAATAGTTGTACAAGGCACTGTATCTAGTATTCGAATCATCGAGCTAGTCTCTTGCTTTATCCATCTCTCACACTTCTGACAATACACTGACTTCAACTAAAAATTAAAGTCTTTTAAAATTCTCAATAACAGAGCACCTTGCTAATGAACAAATGCTCTACTGAAGATATACACTTTACCGTACTTTGCTCCCACATTGTCAACTCTTACTTTGTAGAATTCACTGTGAACTGCCCCCAAGTCAGTTATACATATTCTTCAACTTTAATTTTAATTTTGACATCCAGATGTTAACATCTTTCTCCCAAAATTGTTCAAACTTGTTTACATTAATTTACTTTGCAAAATAAAACTAAGCCCAGAAAGCTTCATCAGCCCACCCTTATATTTTAGGAAGATTGTAGAAGGAAGATTCTCTACCAGGAGCCCTTGTCTACTCATTTAATGTCTGTACATGTGCTGAAAATGAAAGTTACACTCCTCCTTCCAAACAGTAACAGAAGTTTTAATTGGTGATACCATCCCAACCATCAAGAGTGAATGAGCTCTCTCACTTTACTGTTAGCATTACATTAGCATTCCAGAGACTGATAAAAAAAAAAATTGCTATATCGCGTTTTAAATACCTTTATTTTAGAAATATGATACATACTGCATGTGGGCATTATGTTCAAATGCAGACATTATTTTTGCATTATGTTGCCATTTTCAGAAATCTGTACTGCAATCTTATGTTTGTATTTTGTTGCCATTTTCAGGAAGTAGTAATACCATCACGGTCCTCACAAATGCCTATAAACTGTCTATCTGACCATTCTTACTTAGCTAATTTTGCCACACCTACTGGATATCAGAATAAAAAATATATTTGCTTTTACATTAGCCTTTTAGAACCTGTGTGAAATACTGTGCATACTCTTATTACTGTTCAATCGTTTAATAAATCATTAAAAATCCTTCACTTTTTTGCTTTTTTCTCTATCAATCCGTATCTATCTTTCACCTCTACTCAAGTTTGTTGATTAATAATAATAATAATCACCACAATATTTAGCACAAGAACACAACAATTTGGTGAATATATTTCTGCCTCAATAAAAATTCTGTGTTGCAATATATATAACTATTGTCTTGAAAAAAGTCCAAGTCTGACTGAAACGTTGACTGTACCTTTGCAAAATAAAAGATATATTGCACAAGACTATAAGCCCTCTGAGTGCATTTCTCTGGAACGACAAAATATATAACTACATTAGGAATGACTATATTACATGACATTGAAAAATAACTAGAACAGCCTTAATACTTTATGCAAATCAGTGTTTTGTTGAACTTATTTTTTTAAATAAAAATTGATATGTGAATGGGAATTATTGTATTCTTCTTCTTCTTTAGTACTCATAGAAAATCAAATTGTAAAAGTAGATCATTATTCTGTAGGCATCACAGCGATTGTAAATATAGCTAACATAACCCAAGTAAAACACTTAGCGAAACCATGACTTTACATTAAAGAGATAAAAAAGTGATTGACCTTGAAAAGTCTGTAGAAGCAGAGGAAACTCAGAAGATAAATGAGTGCTATACAGGCTTAAATTGATAAGACATGTTTTAGGTAAGGGGAAGTAATGGTCTGGGAAATTAACATCTTATGCACAAATAACTAATTTACATTGTTTCTACAAATGACAGAGGGAAGCATTTAGGGCTGAAAACTATAAATTGTCCACTACTTTATTAAATTTGTTCTTCTGTTAAAACATAGACTTTACAATTTTATTCCTTTAATTCTGTAATTAATAAAGTAGTGGAGTATCATCTGAAAGTACATTTGTTGTTCGTTATTCATATTATTTGGTTTCCTAGAGGAAAAATATTTTATACTTACCATCCTTTTGTTTTTCTGATTTCTAAACATGGCAGGGGTAGCCCCTGCCTTCACATAATAAAGGACAGGCAATAGAACACTGAAATTGTTATAAAAATGTCAACCTCCTCCCCATTAGGCAGTCTTTGTAATTAGCTTCACAACTCTCATAGGATGGGATGGCTGTCATGTTTCCATGATCAGGAAAAGAAAATGACGTAAGCATTAAATCATTTCCCCTATTCCTGATCAACGATGGCAGCATTTACCTATGGGTAATTCCAAACCAGTATATATAGTAACAAAGCATGACTGAGCTACAACAACCGAATACACCCATGTCAAAAAACCAAATGAATATTCAATAGGACGATCCCATAATTTCTATTCAGACAAAAGATTGCACCCAAGAGTATTTGCCTCTCCATGCCTTGATCAATGAGGAGATGGTACATTGCAATAAAAAAAACTCAATTGTAACAACTTCTATCATGAATATGCATATGTCTTATGCTCCCCAAACCCTCCTAAATCAGACCTATTTGTCAGAAGGAAGCCCAAATGTAAGTATCTGTGAGAAACTGAAAGAACAAAAAAACAGGTACTAATACTAGTCAGTAATCTAAACTGACTAGATTGTCAGTGTATTGTCTATTAACAAAAGTGTTTCTTAGGTCTGAAAAAACAAAACAAATGTAGAAATTTACAGCACTCAATCCTGCAATGGAGTGAATCCATCATGGCTTCCTGATAATCTTTGTTATAAGCTCAGCCCTTCTCTACTTACTTGAGATGGGAAAAACAAATTAAACAGCCTTAGAAACAGATGGGCTTCTGTAGACCTGTATTTTAGTGGAAAATGGGAATCTGAAAAACTGACAGTCTTAACTGGTTAAAGGGACACTATAGGCACACAGACCCCATCATTTAATTGAAGTGGTCTGGGTGCACTGTCCCTATTCCCTTATCCCTGAAAGCTAAAACATTGCAATTTCAGAGAAAATGCAATGCTTATGTTGCAGAGTTAAGCCTGCCTCTAGTGGCTGTCTACCAGACAGTCACAAGAGGCACTTCCTGCGGTTTAACAGAGCTTGATTCTGTGCAACTATAGTGGATGTCCCTGTGCTTTGCAGGAAGACAACCAGCATCTTCAAATCCCCCATAGAAAAGCATCGCTGCACATGTGCATTAGGAAGCATTAGGACATCGGAGGAGTTGTCCCTTTATACCAAAGACTCTCTTTTGTACCCTACATGCCATTCGTCATCACTACTGTGGAAAACATTAAATCAATCCCCAGACATGGCGGTATACATAAAAGTGTCACACCAAGGTAGTCACTTTATGTAAGTGTTATTTACTGGGTATTCAGGGAAAGATGCTGAGCCCTGGCTTAACATTATGTATCCGGTGGACCACTGTCATATCATCAGGGAGAATCTTAGGTCAGACCCATTCAGTTACTAAAAGTGTACATGCATGGGGGGGCGGGGCCTGACAGCTAACATGGCCGGTCGCACATTTTTAGAGCTCCTGCAGCAATGGACAAAATTGTCAAGTTACCGACCGATATACAAGCGTTAGCGGCAAACGGGAACCGGTACAAGATGCAGAACGGCATCAGGAACAAAATGATTTCTGTCCGGCACCGGTGCTATGCAGAAAAACTTAAACTGACCATGCGGCCTATACCAGAGCAGAGCCTGAGAACCGGGGTAGGCGGACGATCTCCTGGCACGGGACACGCTCCTAAGCAGAAGCCCATTACAGCCCTGCTACCCCCCTCTGGACCGGTGGGGGACATCCCGGTCCTCGCTGGGGACGATTACCCCCACATGCACACCTGATCAAGCGACAAAACCTTCAATCAAACGGGACCTCATAGGCCCAGCCAAGATGGCGGCGCGGACGCGGCTTGGGACCAAGCACACATGCATCAAACCACCCAAGCACACAGGGGCCTTCATTGACCGGCTACGCACCTATTTCTGGGCACAACTAAAAGCCCGGAGACAACCCTACAGGCTGGCAATGAAAGAGGTGGCTGCGTGGATACGCCCGACCACCCGACGCACCCTACAATGGAACCCCCCTCGTAGTGCCAGAGCAGCCTCCAGACTACATCGGAGCTGAAGCTCGGAAGGGCGGGAAACAGTGCCGGGTCCCTCGAAAGCCGAAACCCACGATCACAAGCCACGGAACTAGGCCCAATCTACTCCTTATTCGGTGGTCCAAACAACCAAGGTGCAGGATCACCACGAGGCACCCAGGCACAAGACATGCCTGCAGGATACAAGCCCAATGCAGAGCTACCAATGACCACATAACAGACTGGGCATTGGATGAACGGGCAAGAACCCCCGGACTGTCTCTCGGCACAGGCACAGACGGCACTGCAGACCTGGTCTATCCTGGTGGACTCCCGACAGGAACAGGTTTTTCCTATATGCCCCTCACATACTTTTACCTTGACTCAGCCTTTGGGACTGATACATAGATGTTTTCACTGCCTAATAACCCGAACAGCATAATATTGAGTATCATATGTTGTGTATTACGCGTTGAGTTACATGCTAATGTTTATATACTTAGTAAATAATTCTATACATGAACCTCCCTATAATCTTGACACCGCATCATTGAATGACCATAGCTAATAGCGCAGACCAACTGTTGTTTTATGGCACCTTTACCTGTCTAATCGCGTACCTCACCTGTCCTGATAAACAGAGCAGGGAAAGGTGCCTGAAAAGCGATATCAATGCAGATATACATTCCTTAATGCCTACCTAATGTGATACCATACTATAATGACTACCCACCCAAGCAATGTTAGCACTCTAAGCCTGAAAACCAATGCTTTAACCTCTAGACCTGCTCTTATGTTTTTTTCAGTTAATGTTGCTCTATCTATTTTTGTTGCCTTATCAGATTAATGCCTGTTTACTAATAATATAAAATTGTGCAGATTATCTATTTGCCATATTTGACACTGTAAGAATCTATTTCGCCTGTGACTGCTGTTGTGGCAAAACAGGCTCGTTTGTATCACTTGCACAATAAAATGAAAGAATAAAAAAAAAAAGTGTACATGCATGAAGGCAACTCTTGAATATGTGCTGTTTCCTGGTTCTTCATGGCTTAGAGCAGGGGTAGTCAATCTTTTAATACCTACTGCCCACTTTTGTATGTTTGTTGATGGTAAAATTTCCTTAATGCCCACCAGTGCCACATTAACTCATTTTATAACGCAAGTGCGATCTTTTTTATTTTTTTTTAGAAAGGAGGGTTTTTGTTTTTTTTAAGATATCTACTTAAATGTAACTACTTTTTTCCTTTTTTTGTCTGTGAGGTGCTGTGTGTGTGAAAGGTGCAGTGTGTGTGTGAAGGGTATGAAGGGTGTAGTGTGTGTGTGTGTGTGTGTGTGTGTGTGTGAGAGACGTGCAGTGTGTGTGAAGGCTGCAGTATGTGTGTGTGTGAGGGGGCAGTGTGTGTGTGAAAGGTGCAGTGTGTGTGTAAAGGGTTCTCTGTGTGTGTGTGTGTGTGTGTGTGTGTGAAGGTTGCTGTGTGTGTGGGGTGCTTTATGTGTGGGGTTCTGTGCATGTGTGAGGGCAGCTGTGCATTTGTGATGGGTACTGTGCGTGTATGAGAGGGGGAGGTTGTACGTGGGGGGCAGTGTGTGTGAGGGAGGCAGTTTGTGTGAGGGAAGCAGTTTATGTGGAAAGGGGGCAGTCTGTGTGAGGGGACAGTCTATTTGAGGGGTCAGTCTGTGTGTGTGAGAGGGGAAGTCTGTGTGTGTTTGTGTGAGGGGGCCGTGTATGTGTGAGGGGTGTAGTGTGTGAGGGAGCAGTGTGTGTGAGGGGTAGTGTGTGTTTGTGTGTGAAGGTTGCATAGGGTCTATGCTGTGTGTAGGTGGGTTAGATGGGAGAATCTATCTTAATGTCTCCTCCTCCCTTCTTACCTTTTTACCAGGGAGGGGGACCTAATGCTGCAAGCCCTGGTGGTACAGTGGTGGCATTTTCACTTTAGCCTGGAGCTCCTCCGACTGCAGGCTGACTTTCCTGTCATCCTGCGAGCACAGCACTGTACTGGAGAGTTGCCATGGTAATGCTCAGCAATGCTCTGACCAGCCTTCTCATGGGAGAAATACAGAGACTCCCAGGCCCTTCTGCAGGAACTAAGTGCCAGCGGGCCGGTGAAAGAGAACTTTGATCTCCTCACCAGCCCTAGAGAACTTACAGCAAGGCTGGTTATGAATGGGCTGGTAGGGGAGATGAAAGGATCTCCCCTGCCAGCCTTGGTCCACGGCCATCGGGGCCCACGGGTAATTTTTCTGCAGAACCCACCACCACCCACCTGAAATCCCAAGTTGACTACCCCTGGCTTAGAGGTTGAACCCTGAGTGGGTCTGCAAAAATATTGGTGACATAAGCATAAAATTTAAATCTAGGCCTGTAATGCAGACTCCTTCCATGTTTGATCAGAAAATATGTATAGCAGCAGGTGTCACTTAACACCTCTCAGACATAATTATTTTTTACTTTGAGTCCACTTGAGCAGTGGTTATCCAAAGTCTATGACAAGCCTGACAATATCAAATGTATACAGTTATACATAACAAGATTATTTATATGCTACAACTGGTAACTGTTTTTTCACATGAAAATATTAATGCAGTGCCATTTAACATAACACTGAATTATAACTCTTCTGATCTAAGGTTAGGAGCATGTGTGATGCAAAAATAATTTAGCAATAGTTAAATCAAGTGGACTTAGCCTGGAATATGACAAGTGAACACTGTCGATGACAACGACAGAAGTCTCTGTGACATAATACTAAGTGATTGCTGTTAAGAATAGAGGTCAGTGGGTACAATAGCCTCCATCACTCAGTTGTGACATTGCTAGATTTTAAGCTCCTTTAAACATTGACTTTTGCACCTCCGGTGTCTGTCAGCATTACTTTTGTCTATCAATTACTTTCTAAAGGACGACTATCACTTCCGAAGTGTTAACTTATCTTCTACCTTTAATACATATGTGTTTGTGAAGACTGGAAAAAAATTAATGGCACTCAATCATGGAATGGATAGAATCCATCTTGTCTGCCTATTAGTCTTTTAAATGGTGAAAAAAAGCTTTTAATACTTACCTGACATCCAATGCCTGGTGAAGCTCCCAGCTGATCTTCGTTCCTCCATTCATCATCATTCCTGCCCTTGTGCTTTCCAATCACAGGCTTCTCATAGAGAATCCTTTGATTGAACCACTTGTATTTGCACACTCTGAGCCAGCATGGAGAGGAAGGTAATGGGGTGGTAGAGAGAGAGGGAGAACAAAAAAATATTAAGCTTCTACAGAGTTGGAAGGGGTTAAACAAGGAAGGAGGAAGGGAAGAAGAGAAACTAATTCGCGTTGCAGGTTCTGCCTGCATGGTAGAAGCTAATTGTGCCAGTTGCCAGCATACAATAGACACTAAAACAGACATATTTTTTGCACAGAATTGACATTTTGCATTCTGCAACCTAGTTCCTGGCTGAAGAAGTCACATGTGCTTGGTGTGTAACTAGCCCCCTGGCACACAAATGCAAATATCTCTGTATGTGCAGAATTTAAAGCAGAAACTATGCATTTCCATACTTCCCACCCATGATTAATCAAAATCATGGAAGTGGTCATGGTGGTTGGAGAAACCCTTTAAGGTCAAAACAAATCTGAACTTGAAAAATGATCTGTTTGCTGTGCTTTCAGTTTTGCTACTCTAACCTTAAATTTGAAATTCGCTTGGAATTCTCCCTTTAGTAGATGACCCAAGGCTAGCAGGGGAGATCCTTTTCCTCTGCTTTTGCTGTTTCTATGCTAATAATGATAACATGCAACTGTAAATAACAATTGATGAATACAGCAACTTCTGTCATATGACTGCCATCAAACTCTCCCCTAGTCTTTCCATCTCTTTAGGGAGGCTTATGGCCTCCCAGAGTAATCTCTACCTCACATACCTGTCCCTTTCTCTCTCCTAAAGGGCAGCACTCTACTCTCTCCTCCAGCTCTGCTTCACTCCCACCTTATTTGATTGCTCTTTCCTGTCCTAATGTATTTTATACCCCACTTCCTATAGACTGTAAGTTTGTTTGAGCAGGGTTCTCTTCAACCTCTTGTTCCTGTAAGTTTTCTTGTAATTGTCCTATTTATAGTTAAATCCCCCCTCTCATAATATTCTAAAGCATTGCAAAATCTGTTGGCACTATATAAATGGCAATAATAATAATAATAATAATAATAATAATGGCAAATGAAGATTGCAGATGGTGGCAGAACATCCTCTGTCATATGGTGGTACTTAACATGCCACTAAAAATGACATTTTGTTAATAAAGAAGCCTTTGTTAAATGATAGATATAATTACAAACAATTGTTTTACTCTGCCAGTCACTTAATTGGTTGTTTATTCAACCATAACAGATGTAACTCGGCAATGTTTTGTCCACTTAAAGGTCTTTGTCAAGTCTAGAAGATCATTTGGATTATGCACACATTTCTCATAGTTGCCATAGTCTAAATAATGTAATGAACCCTTTCAATTCTAAAATCTTGTATACACCTTTTTTATTTCAATGTTGCAATCCAAAGCAATACAAAAAATATATTTTCCCATAAAGTCCAATGTGCCTTGCTCATTAGTCCAGAACTGCCTGTTAGACTGTAAAGAATATGTTCTGCCAGGCCTTCATTCTGTCACTATATATATTTGCAAGGAAACTTAAAAATGCAAAACTCCTCTTCATTTCTATTAAACTATTCTAGTCATGATGACATTCACTGTAGCTAGTCCTATAGTTGTTGTACCCTAACCCTCCTCTCAATCATTGCATTCTATTCATGTACTGAAATAGAAAAATTGGTCAGTTCCTTAGCACTTAAAATTAGCTTGTTGCAAACATCCCCCTGTTTCTGGGGGCAATTGTACAGGACTGTCAAATCAAATATAAAGCAGTTGACACACAATTTGGCCAATTTTACTCACCTAGCGATACACACCCTATATCACACACCTAGACCTCTGAAGTTTAGCACATCTACTACACTTTGAGCCGCAGCTGCCTGCAGACAGGCCAGTCTACTGACAAAATGCTGGTAGAAGGACCAGAGACCCATCTTAAAGAAGCCTTCACAAAAGGCATGCACAATGCATTCAATGTGTGCTGGTCTCTACTTGGGGTTTTGGGGATGACAATGTCCTTTACATTGTTTATCCTATACTTTTGATTGTTTAAGAACATGTGCTCACTCTTCTGGTCTTAGATTTCTTTTCTTTTTTCCAATTCTGTATTTAGTAATATGTAGAAACAAAACAGTACATGTAATCCATTGAATCAATATAATAGTAACACATAAGTAGCGTGCATGAGTCCCCAACATCCTTTTTACAATTATCTATATTAACAGTACAGTAACTACCTACCAGAGGAGGAAAAAAAGAAACATAAGGAAAAGAGGGAAAAGAGGGGAGCCTTGTGCTCCCCCTTCCCTCCCCCTCCCCCCGAATAGGATTTCTGAGCTACTCATTATATCACATAATATAGATATCCATATTGTGGGGATATATTCCTGGGTATGGGAATCTTCAAAATTACATAAGGATAAAGAGTCTCAAAAATACAGTCTAATTCACAAGAAGGTAAGGAAAATACAAAGGTGTACAAACATAAAAGGGTGACAAGAGCGGTGTAATAAGACAGAAATAAATGAAGTGTGATCACTGGAGTGGAGAGATCTAAGGAGAAGAGTTAAAGGTGTGCAACGATATAAAAAGAGTAATTATAAATAGTGGAGGAAATGTAGAGAGAGACAATACGGAGTGAAGGGATATTGTTGGGAAGGTGGGAAAGGTGGAAAATAAAGATAGGGTAAGAAACATAAGGGGGCAGGAGAGAGGAACAACTGAGGAACAGGAAGAAACTTTCAAATGTGAAATGAATACAGAGACTAAGATATTCAAAAGAAAAATGAATACTCATTACAAAATTTACAACAAACACTCTATACTAATACCCTCTGCCACCACAAAGAAACACACACATATATATATATATATATGTATATATATATATATATATATATACTTATATGCCAGACAATACACCATGAGATTATCTGCATTATTATTTCATATGGAATAATGAGATGAAATATGTCATGGTGTTTGTGATCATGGGATGGAACATAAACTTCTGTTGATTTGTGGATCTCATGATCTCAGGGAAAGGAAAATAAGTGAGTTTGACTAGAGACCAGGTGAGACTGACTCAGTTGTCAAGGAGCAGATCATGCAAGTCTTAAAATGTTGTTTAGCAAGAGCCTTAAGTGGGCCATTGGAGGTGCATCTAATTATGTTTTTGACTCAAAGCTCAGGTTTATTTCATATATACTTGTGCCATTGTCTGATTTAGCTAAATAAGTAGGCCTAGAATTGTCTATTTAATTTGTCTTGGCTAATCAAAAGTGTGATTTTAGGTCAGATTCTCCTGAACAACCAATTAGTGAAAAAGCTACTGGTAGTAATGAATAGTGACAATATGTTATGTTTCGGTTTTTGAAAGCTTTTTTTGCAATGTAATGGCTAACACATGACATAATTTTTACATTGTAGGTGCAAAAATTAAACAGCCTAGAAAAGTACATACTAGGATCTATGAGACTACAGCATGTAACAAGAGGCGACTGCAATGCATTTAACCCTGAATTGCCCTCTGCTGTGGAACTAAAATCAAAATAAAGCATATTTATTTAAAGTAAAATATTTGATACCCCAGCATATAATATGTTTTATACCATGGCTAATTATCTTCCTCCAACCAATGTGTTAGGCTTAGGGAGTGAACGCTATTTTATTTAACTTTTATTTAATTTTTTTCACCTGATCTCACTGGTCATAGCATATATCCCAAAAAAATAGGCTTTAAAAAAAATTATCTAGTGAAATATCTAATAACCAACATAATTTTCTGCATAGTTTCCTTCAGAGAGAATGTTACTTTTTTATTTTATTTATTATGCTAATTATTAGTTTACATTTTGGTGTAACTTTGAGGTGAGACCAAAAAAAAAAATCAGTGTCTGCCTCTATAAATCAACCAGCATGTTTTATTGGAGATGCTAGAAGGAGACAGGTTCAGCTGCTCATATATGATGGTTTTACCCTAAAATTAAAATGTTCTGGACTAAGGTTCATGAAGGGGTGTGCTTAATAACCTCAACATTCCTCTCTTTCACATCCACTAGTATGCTGTTCCATTCCACAGCACATCAACTAAAAAAATACAGGTGTTCTCTTTTACTGCATCTTCTCAATGTGGCGAAAACAATAATCCCAGCTATTTGGAGATCTGATAACATGCTATCCACCCAGGTGTATAGGGAGAGACCTTAAAAAGTATGGAAGACTCCTCCATGAATACCCTACTTACTTAAATATTTAGGACCCATGGTGCAAATTCTCACAAGAAGTACACTAACTCATAGGGGTTCCACTGAGATTTGAGTCACCCATGAACTATCTTATTCATGTGCGTTCGGGCAGCCTTAGTAAAGATGACCTTATTGATCATTCTGAAGGAGAATATTTACCCTTATTAGTAATTAACAATGATGGCTACCTATTAACATTATAATATACATTTATGATGTACATTGATGTACATTAATGGATGTGGCTACCTATTGACATTATAATACACACTTATGATGTACATTGATGTACATTGATGGATTTTAAATTTCTAACTACTGAAAATTAAAAGTGTTTCTTCCCTCTACTATGTTTTCCCTTCTGATGATATATCCCTTTCCTTTTTGTTAACTATGCCTGAAGTGATGTTATGCCCTTTATAAGACTTAACTTCTGATTATGATCAACTCTACATTTGTGCAACTGAACTAAGAATACCTACTCTTTGATGGACCATTGTGAATTTAAGTGTACGCATTACTTGTATGTGAATGGATGTGCTATATATATTAATAATTTAAAAAAACATCAACCAGCATGTGTTTTAAAATTAATTCAGTTTTTTTTCTCTGTTTGAGCTTTATTGTAGAAGTATTTTTATGTTAAAAAAGCACATTTATTTAAAAAATAGTATCACATTTTTAAATAAAAACAATGTAAAGTAACATACAATCTTAGACAATCATCAATTACATCACAGAACTGTAAGAAGAAGAAAAATCCCCAGTAGTCATTGATGTTACCCTTTAACAGTAGGTTAATATGTGACTTGTTCAGTTAGTTTGACAGTACCATTTGACATTTTTACCAGTGCTTGCTGTTTATTTTAGTGATTGAAGATATGGTTTATCTGGCAGACACAATTTTAAAGCCAGAGGGTTTCGGTTGTGCTTAAAGAGATTTAATAGATTTTATTTTCTGAAAATGTTGCTTTTAGTAGCTGCTAATGGTATGTCAGACTGACAAAATGTCCTCTATTTTGACATAAAATAATTTACTAACTCTGTGAATATTTGCTACTGATGATGCTACTGATGATTGATTGAAAAGTTTATAGGTAAATTCAAAAGAAATTTAGTTTTATTTTTTTTCTCCTGCATATTTTTTTGAGCCAAAATACATTTCTTTCTCTTTTCTTTTTTTTTTTTTGTGGTAGTTTATATTACATGTAAAACAAAGAAATAGCTGGATAACAAATGCAAATTGGATTTGCGTTAATTTTGGAAACTAGTCAATACAATAAAATTATATGGTACATAAAAATAAATTAAAATAAACCAAAATTGTCCATTCAATAAATTAATTTGCACCATACTTATTTGCGCCTGGTTGAAATAAGATATATTGGTCTTATATGTTATGATAGCTATACTGTTTGTGTGATATTGGTTTGTGTGTACATCTAGTGTCTGTTGAGCATTCACAATTCTAGGTTTGATTTTTAGCAGGATCAGTATTAATAATCTACACTTTAGATTATATATGAAAATAAAATATATTTTATGTCCTTTTTTTGTTGTTTTATCTGGTTGTGGATGTATTTTGCCTGATGGCACAGTTAATAACTAGGTAATGCTGCTGGTTTTGTGACAATTCATGGTCAAGCAACAAACTATAAATAATGTGGTTCCCAAAGGTAATATTATTCAGCTATAGAAGAAGTTTATCTTCAGTCATTTAGAAACGTATTTATAGATTTCAGTGTTAGTATTAGTGATCATAGCCTAAAAATACTCAAGTATTCCTCCTATAAAAGGCTAGTGAATTCAAAGAATAATGTCCTAACATATGTTGCAAAAGTTCATATAAAAATGTGTAGACTTGGAGATTAATTTTGTTATGAACTGCAATTTATCAGAATTTGGGCCTGAACGAATCATGCTATGGACAGGCATATTGGTTTTGATTGATGTTTCAGAATGTTATCCATGGTACTACAAAAAAGTTAATTATTAATGAAAAAATATCACTGATGGCTGTGGGCCAGCCACTAACGTTTTTTTTTTCTTCTGTAAATCCAGTGAGAAGTGACCTATGAAGGGGGAAAAAAAGGAGCAGTAATAAAATCTACATTTAAATATAATATATTTAATAAATATAGATTTTTTTTTAATGTCCCTCTTGTTTTTCCCTCTATTGGTTAGTTTTTCTCACTTTATCTGTAAACAAAATCTGTTTAAATATTTCTCAATACACAGATTGTCCTTTTTTTCACACCCTTTTGTTTCTGATTCCTGGATCTTTTTTCGTTAACAAAATGATTAACCATGTGTCAGACATTCAGCCATCCCCCAAAAAATTTTTGGACAAAGGGGTTCACCTGAAGTTACATTTTTTTTACAATGGAAGTCTAGTCAGAATATTTTAGCACACATGGTATAGATACTGGAATAAATAACATGCAAGGTTTGCATCAGAATACCAATTCTGTTTCTGCATTTCTGAAAAACTGTAATTCTAAAAGAAAGTAAGTCAATTAGACAGTAGAGGCATACTGTACAACATAAACACACATATACTGCATGAATACATACAGTTTGTTATAGTCTTGTTATAGTTTTTTATAGATTGTTCCAGACTGCCAAATATCAAATCTGTACAAAATGTACATCTGTCATCAGCAAGCTGCCGACCGATGTGGTCTCCATTGCAGGCAGCATGTTTTTCCCTCCCATTCCCTCCTTCTTCCCACCCTTCCTCCCACTTTTATTTTTAAAAGTGCACTCCCCATCCACTCATTCCTCCCCTCCCCTGTCTGGCTCAGAGTGTGCGCATCTGCAACGAGGAACATTTGATTGGACCACAAATAGGCATCGCTGGATTAAGACAATGAGTGAAAGGCAGTGCTTGGAGCTTCTCCTGTGCTGGATTCATTGTACATATAAAATTGTAAAACTTTTATAAAGGGGCTGACCTAGTACATAATGCTCAGTAGGGCATTGTAAACTAAATAAGAACCCTATTCGACAAAGGGTTAGAGTAACCATTTAAATGGCAAATATATAATATATTTTACTTATACATAAAAAATACCTTTCTTAAGTAGCATTCACAAAACCCTATATATGTTATGTTTACTTGTGCTTCCTTGTGTAAGCATGTATTAAACAACATTTAATATGATATTTTATTTGTGATTGATTATTTGATCTACAGGAGCATAGTTGTTCTAAATCTTTATCTGGCTTTCATACCTGGATGAACGTGGCCATATCAAGGGTGTTGTGAGGATCTTGGTACTTGGAAATCGAATTTTACAAGTTCTAATTTTTTCCACCTTAAGAAGGAATGGTTTGAATAACTTGACCTTTTAGTATGATCTTTGGATATGTGGGCAAGGCCAACTTTTTGATAAAGGCTAAATCTTACAAATGGCCATCAGGAGGTTGAGTATATAACTCTAATAAAAGGACAAAATAGTAATGTATCTTACTATCTGTAAGGATTAGTGAACGGGGGCCAAAATTAGCCTGTGAGGCATTGCGTAATGAAACACATGAATAAGCAGCTGAAATTATTAACACACCTCTTATATGGTATTTCTAGAAGTCTAAAAAGATTTGGACATTATGGGCATTATGGGGAAGAATGTCTTCTAAAAATGTTTTGTAAGATAATATTATTTGCTAATTTCAGAGGGATCAGCAAGATTTTAAACATATTAGGATTTGAGGCCAATGCCCTAATACTTAATTTTATTTAGTCATCCTTTGAGTAGTAGTGTGGCACAGTAGACTATATGGTCATGGAATACTGCTGTAGAATGTTTCCCAAAACAACTTTGGTTGATTTTGAAGTGTAATGTTATCTGTTAAATTTAACATAGTTAATACTAAATGAGATTTGAAGAATCTTTAATAGATCCAAATGGACATGGTTTCCTTTTAGATTTAGTAATTAATAGTGCTTTTTACTTTATTTTAAATGTCTGTGCTCCAAATGACTCAGCTTTAGCTTTTTTTTCCCAATCTCGTAATTGTTGTTGGAGATTGTGGCGAAACCGACCTCGCCACGTGTCCTTGGAGGGGGCTGATTGCCCGCCTCTTGCCTTTGGACTATGGACCAGACTTTATGGGAATGTGATACCCCAGATAGCCATACCATGGAGCCTATTCATATAATGAAAGACTATGGGAAAGACTTTAGCTCCATGGCAATTGTACTGTGTGAGTAGGATCTGCGCGCTATTCGGTAGTTTTGTGCGTGCAGATCCCAGCTATCTGGGGATAGGTGAAATGTCTGTGTGTTATGTGTAAATGTGACTTTATGTATTTTAAAGTGTTTTATGTTGTTTTGCAACCATGTGGTTAATGGAGTCTGCCTTTAGTCCTGGGTAATTGGATTACTTCTCCAATTAACTCCAGGGCAGAAGGGAGGAAACCAGGGTGCATTGTGGGGATGTTTTTCTGCCAGCTAGAAAGGAACAAAAGATACTTTTAGTAACTTTTGAACCCCTGGTCGGATTCATGCCATTTTTTAATATGTTGTTCCCCTGAATGGATTGATTGTGGATATGTATTTTTATGTGAATGTGATGTATGGTTTTAAAGTTATGAAAGTTGTGTAAAAGTATATTTTACACTGTATGCATAATGGGATTATGTGTCACACTAAGGGGAGGGGATGTGTGGGAGGTAACATCTATGTCATTGGTTCTTTTATGCCTCCCCCTGGGTGTGGCCTGTATGTGTGAGTTGGAAATAAAAGCCAGGCTGGATGAGCCAGTCCAGAGTTCCTGTTTTACCCTCAACTTGAGTCCTGTCTCTTATTGGGGGAATCTGCTACAAGGGATTGCTATGCTAGGCATATTCCCTTGCTATAATCACTGAGCTCTTGTAAGAGCTTGTTCCTGCTTCGTTCTGAAGGGAGATAGCTGCAGCCTGCGGTGCTTATGGTGTCTGGTGGAGTGCTTGGAGTCCTCTGGAAGCGCTAGGAGCATCTTTCAACGGAGGTACCCAGTCGGGGTGCCAGTGGATCCGTTACAGAGATTTTGAAGTATTTTTGAAGCCAACACTTGTCTCCCTTAGAGCTACTTCCACTGCATTTGTTTTTATAATTTGCTGATCATTTTAGATTTCTAATATACAGAAGGAGAGAAAATTTATTTTTCCTCCATATCCATTCTGTTAACTTATTGATTTGTTTCTACCTACCTCTTCTCTCCTTCCCTCTGGTGTTAAAAAAACGTTTATAGATAATATCTTAATATGTAATCATGCACCAATTACAATGAGTTTTACACAAAACTCACATATGTATTATGTTACTTTACATAAACTATTTAAATTATCTAATATGCTCAATGTCTTATTAAGGTATAGCTCTGCTTTACTACTATACAGTGGAGAAAATCCATGCACGCTTATAGATCCAGATTGTTTATCCATTGATAAGATGAAGGTAGATTAACTAAACAATACTGCACACTGTGCAAATTAAGGCAATATTTGAAGAAAAATTATTGTTTAGATGGAATTTCACAGAAGATTTTCTAATAAATGGAAAGGTAGAGAGTTAAAACTCTGAAATAAATGTGGTTGGTGATACATGAAGTCTATTTGAAGACTTGACATTGAAACTCTACAAGATAACATTTTTGGAACACTCACTCTCTGACTTTTGACCTCTAAATAAATCAAGCCTATATGGTTCTGACATTCAACATTATAGAACCAGCCTAGTCAAGACAAAGTATTAGGGTTTTGTTTTTTTTTTGCAAATCAAAAGAAATAGGTCATACAATTTAATCCTGTGTTTAAGGGACCCATGCAACAATTTGACAAATGAGACAACCTCAAAGAGAGAATGCTTCTGTGTTGCAGGCATGCATAATTGTGGTATTGAATCTCTTTGATGTGGCGTTGGAAAACCTGAAAAGGATCTTTCATAGAATACCATGCTAAATTCAGAGTGATACGACAAATTAAATACATTTTAATGCAGACTCACATCTCACACAAACCATCCATAAAATTACTATATATCAGGGTCTGCGGCAAATGCAAAACTTCCTATGAACAGAAATATGAAAAAAAATATGTCTATGATGTATAATATTGTAAGGTGTTATAGTTTCTCATCTACAGTAAGGAGGAAATTAAAATTGTATTTTATTTTTATACCAATTATAAGACAGTTATATCAACCAACATAAAACAAAAAATATGCCTTCTGTTTAAAACATTTGAAACTATCCTTCCATTTTGGTGAAAAGGTTGGTATACACTGTTTAGCTAACTATAAACTTAATTTAGCTTTTTTTAAAGCTTATACAAGAATTTATATATATATATATATATATACATATATATATATATATATATATATATATATATATATATATATATATTAAAATGTGTAGTTTGTAATACAGTCCCTTTGAGATTCTTGGCTACTACAGTGTAGGGTCTCTCCACTCTCCTTCTTGAGGAGAGGGTTGTGTTTTTTCAATTTTTTTGTTGTTGTTGTTGACTGGCCAATTCAAGATGACACGTTCTTTGCTATGTACGATTCATTCACACTTTGTTAATAGATCTATATGTGATTACACAATTTACTTTTGCTGTTATAGATGTGCACAGTGTCCTCATTAAATGAATATTATTCTTTAATATTTGTTAATTTTTTATAAATAAATATCTGAAATTTGAATATTGTGAAAAATTGTAAATTTAACTAGATCCCAACATTATGATGATTCTCTGTTCATTTAAATATCTCCAGGTTACTGTCCTCTACATTTTCTATGTATGCAGGTCAAACAACTTTAAATTTCCAGTTTTATCATGTAAATACAATTCAAGTAATTTAAGATATTGTGATTTATGTCTAAATTATTTAAAAAAAATAAAGCAGTTACATATGTAACGCAATCTTTTTTTTTACTGTTTCTTTCTTTTTTAACTGGAACAAAAACAATACCTATGCTCATCTTATTTTAACTTTCTTAAGTAATAAACATTTCTTACCAATGGGAAACATGGCAGATATAAATGCTTATTATGTTTAACAAGAGGCAATTATATAAGTATAATAGAATAATATGAAGTGCCAATTCACAAAACTGTAATTTTAACTGGCAATTAATCTGAAGTGTTTCATTTCCTCTGTCAGCTCATGAGAGGTCTAAGATATCTATAGGGAAATATTAATTATTTCACTAAAGTGATACATTACATTTCATGACTTGGTTCTATTAAAATCTTCTGCAATATTGTACCTAAAATATGAATACTTACTTTACATTGAATTATTTTATCACATGAAACCTATGTCCCACCGGATTTCTTGATGAGGTAATTATTCTTACAGAATGCACCTTGTAACATAAGACTACTATGAGCATGTACAATGAGACACTTGGGATTAAAAAGCATGAAAATATCTTTAAAATGTATTGAAACAAATATGACTTCATCAGAAACAATTGCAAAATGTCTTGCAATTAATATACTGAGTGCCAGTTTCGAAATATTCTCCTGGAAAATAAATATCAATAATGCCACAATATGTCAGGGCCAAACTCGGAAGTAGCATTTCTGCATTTCTAAAGAGGTGTATGTGTACATCCACACAAATTCATGTATATATATACACAAATATGCATACAGTGCATACAGTGACAAATACCAACACATGCTTAGGTATTTGTCAAAAAATTGTTGAATTCCCCCTATTCTTGTATGTGTAACAGGCTTAACAAGTGGTGGTCCTGGCAAATACTTTAATAACTTTGATTTGGGCATTGTGGGACAGAGTGCGGGTGACCCCTCAATTAGCCCCTGCTGCCAGCCATAGTAATTCTTTTTGGGGGAGCATTGTCCCTGGTGCTCCTCCTGGATCCACCACTGCAATAAGCATTTCATTTAGGATCACTAATATGTACATGTAGAAATCCTTTGTGATACATACAGTATATCATGGACATACTACATGATTTTATACTGTGGATCATAGTTCACATTTTATCTGGAAACTCTTGTTCCCACTGTCCATATTACTGTAGTGGCTATGATGCCAGGATTGTCATGGCTCACTTCCAGAGTGAATAGTTAAATTATTATAAAAAAACACTATAGTCACCCATACCACTTCAGCTCATTAAAATGGTCTGGGTGCAGTGTCTCTGTCTCCATTAGTCCTGCAATGTAAAACATTGCAGTTTTTGAGAAACTGAAATGCTTACATTGCAGTACTAAGACAGCCTCTAGTGGCTGTCTACCAGACAACCAATAGAGGCACTTCCAGGAATTTACTCTAGGCTCCTTTACTCTAGGTCCCTTAACTGACATTGGACGTCTTCACTCTCTGCATGAGGACATCCAACATCAAGTGAAATATCCATAGGAAAGCATTGCGTCAATGCTTTCCTATGGGGAGGGCCTAATGAACTTGCAGAACTTGCCGCGCATGAACATTAGGTCCCGCATCTGATAACATTAGAGGAGGTGGAGCGCTGACCCACTGCCGAGGAAGATTGGTGCTGGAATTTGGGTGAGTAAATAAAGTTTTTAAACCATTCTTCAAAGAGAAGATTATTTTTAGTTTTCAAATTATTTTTCCAGATGTTGGAGGGATTGTGTAAATTTGCTGGACTTCACCTAGCTAAGTCTTCTTAATTGTCACAGTTCCTGGTTCACTCCTTAGGTGATATCCCTTTGCACAGTACTATTGATCAACGCTTGCACTGTTTGGTGCTATTCCCTACAATTAGGAACATTAGCACTTCAGCTAGCCCTTGTTAAGCCCCTTTATAGTCTGGCCTCACCTTTCCTTCCGGGTCAGATCATTGTTTCATTTTTCATGTTGCAGTATAGGCATTGCATCCTGTATAGTGATGTTGCGAACATGAAATTTGCAGTTCGCGAACGGCGAATGCGAACTTCCGCAAATGTTCGCGAACCCGGTGAACTGCCATAGACAGGCAGGCGAATTTTAAAACCCACAGGGTGACAGGGACTCTTTTTGGCCACAATAGTGATGGGCCCCCACCCACGTGAGCGGTGGGTGGGGGCCCTAAACAAGAATAAGGGGGGGGACCTAATCTCCTCACCCCTGGCCCCCACCCCTGAGCGGCAGGTGGGGGCCCTAAATACCAACAGGGGGGACCTATTGTCCTCCCCCCGGCCCCCACCCCTGAGCGGTGGGTGGGGGCCCTAAATACCAACGGGGGGGGGACCTAATGTCCTCCTCCCCGGCCTCCACCCATGAGCGGCGGATGGGGGCCCTAAATACCAACAGGGGGGACCTATTGTCCTCCTCCTGACCCCCACCCCTGAGCGGCGGGTGGGGGCCCTAAATACCAATAGGGGGGACCTTTTGTCCCCCCCCGAGCGGCGGGTGGGGGCCCTAAATACCAACAAGGGGGACCTATTGTCCTCCCCCCCGGCCCCCACCCCTGAGCGGCAGGTGGGGGCCCTAAATACCAATAGGGGGGGACCTAATGTCCTCCCCCCAGCCCCCACCCATTAGCGGTGGGTGGGGGCCCTAAATACCAATAGGGGGAGGACCTAATGTCTTCCCCCCCGGCCCCCACCCCTGAGCAGCGGGTGGGGGCGCTAATAAAATTGTCCCCCCCCTCAGGTGACTAGGGGCCCCCCCCAAAAAAATGGTCCCCCTACCTACCCCCCTCACCCTAAAAATAATGAGGGGGGAGTCAATAAAGCTAAAAACCTGTAAATAAATAAAAATAAACTTACCATTAGATGTCTTCTTTTTTCTAAAAATCTTCTTTCTTCAGCCCCCAAAAAGGCCAAATAAAAAGCCAATATAACCATCGCACTTTAAAAAAAAAAAAAAAAAAAGAGCGCAAAAAAAATTAATCCTTCTTCACCCTTCGAGGGCATGCCGCGTACTGAGCTCCGCAGGGCAGGTCAAGGCTTATAAAGCCTTGCCACGCCCTGCAATTAGGCTTAGAACATCACTAATCCTGTGGCTCTGTACCCTGTGGCTCTGGCCTTGCATCCTGTTGTTCTGGACTTGAATCCTGTCTATGTCCTATGCAACATACCTGGTCCTGCCCAGCATACTCTATTTAACCCAGAAGGACTGTACCCTGAAACACAACCTGCACCTCCTGTGCTAGACCTAAGTCTACTGTATGATTTATATGTTCACTGTATAAATACAGTTACCTTGTATCACATTTGTTTATTTCCTATAATATAAATTTCTGCATTCATTCCTTGCATTTGTCCCTGTTCTTGACGGAATATGCTGTCATAGGTCAGCACTCCTTCCTAACCTGACAGACCCTGACATTAATGTGCTGAAGAATACACATTAAGGAAAGCTATGTTTAGTACAGGATTAACGGACACAAGATGCAATCATGCATTCTAACAATTTGTATTTGGTTAAGAGAGTGTTGCTAAACCTTTCGATGGTGATATATATATATATATACACACCCTATATTTAGAGTTACCAGGTCCACCATGGTTTCAGGGACACATATAATTGTGTCACATGTATAAAAACGCATGATAAAAGTTGTCCTGCAGCATGTATAATGCATATTTTACATATTTTGCAGGATTCTTTATTGCCTAAGTACTTAATTCTTCTGAATTCTATATATCAACCCTTTTCATGTACTGCTCATTAACATGTAAACATGATATATGTCCCTGAAAACATGGTGGATTGGGTAACCCTATCTATATTTCCTATTGGCCTTGATGGTTGTAGTAGTAATTAATTTTAATACAGTCAGTAATTAATGCAAATTGTCTGTTCAAATGAATAATTAACACAAGCATTCATTTTAATTTATTTAAATTAATTCATCATGGGCGTTCACTTATTAGCATTCAATTAAGAATACATTTGGAGGCTTTCATATGCATACTGCAATTATACTGCATTATGAGAAAAAATAAATAAACGGTGAATTCATATTTCAGATTACATTCATGTTTTTAATTCTTTTAATAATAAAAAAAAATAATAATAATTTAGACAGTTAACTATGAGTGGTACTGAATAAAATTGCTAATGTTCAGTGACCTAATCCATTATAGCTAAATGTTGCTAGATGCATTATGTATGTCTTAGGGCAACGAGGTTATAAACCCCAAAATACTATTTTACCTGTATTTGTGTTATATGCCTAAATGCTTGTAACTGATGAATGGATATTACATTGTTTTACAAGATTTAGGAAGTAAGCACAGTTATATCTTCCTTCATTTTCTTCCCATATGTTCTGTGTGAATTTATTAAAATGTTTGAATGTCATTGGTACATATGCACTCATGGAACACAAACCATTTGTATTTTTACTAAAAAGTAAACAATTATAGATTTTAAATTAAACATTGTATAATATTCCGCATGGCTAGCGAGGCATTTTTTCCTTTATTTTAATACTCTATGTGCAGGTTGGGTGCTGCTTGACAGACACAATTTTCAAGCATGATTTTATTACAATTTGCAATATTTGGTAATGTGTTGACTATATAAATTCATTTTTAATGGTATCATTGTGTGCTAAAATGTTATAATCTTGTATAATAATAATAATAATTCTAAAAATAGTGTACCTGTATTTTGTTGCCAGGATGGTTTCATACTTCACTTACTTTGAATTGCAGTTCAAAGTGGAAGTGAGTGTTTTTCATAGAGAAGCATTGGATTAATTGCTTTACTGTGAGAAGAACTGTTGGCCAATCACAGTGATTTCCAGACATGCACCACATGTCCAAATGCAACTCTCTATGAGTAACATTTAATTAGACACAAGTCACCAGTATTGATGACTTTACAAGATACAATAATCTAAATGTTAATAGAAACCCTCCAAAAAAACAAACACACACACACACACACACAAATATATATATATATATATATATATATATATATATATATATATATTCTACAATTGCTTGATAAAGACCAGTCACACACTGACAGTTTTTTTCCTACTACACTTGCAATTTTGAATAGCACAAATATAAATATGAATATATAAGATTTAATAATCTTTCAGTTAGCTTCATCTGATTTTTGGAAAATATTAATTGACACTTGTCTGGAATTAATTTCATTAATATGTGGTGGATCAATGAGATGACGATCACCTACTGGAACTATACACAGTCACTTACCTCTGTGGTGTTTAGAAAGCCGCTTGCATAGCACTAACTTCAAAACAACGTAAAACAAAACATTTTGTTTTACAAGATTACCCTAGCTACAATCGGGCTCTAGTTTTCCAAAGTAAAGATAGTATGTTGATAGATGGGCTCATTAAGCAAATCCAAAAATGATTTTGTGAATTTTCAAAAAAAAAAAAATGGCCAAAGATTATCAGTAGATCACTGGTCCTCCTACATATACCCTATATCCAAAAGAAAACACACAAAGTTTCTGTGAAATATTGAGGTGCTTAGATACAATAATCCAGTAGTGGATACATACTTCTACACCTAGGTGGATATCTCCGTAGCACATCCCAATGTAAAAACCAACAACCAAAAACCATGAAGGTGTACTAAACACCAACCAAAATGGTGGAGTGTGTGAGATATATTATAAAACACCTACCCTTGGTCAGGGACAGGGAAATAACTCTGGGAAAAATAAAATATCCTCTATCGCCTATATCCTTTAACAGTAAGCCAATCTTGTGCTTAGAAAGACTTGAATATTTTCCTTATCACATTTTACTAAACTACTTTTTCATGTAATAAAATGTTTCAATATTATAAAGGTGACCAGGATAACCCTAATGTATTTCTATTGGACTTGTGAAAGTCAGACAACTTGATTTAATATATATATTTTGGAATATACACTGTACTAAATATTTTATACAGGTTTGATGCATGAAAACTATTGCACACTTTCTAAATTATAATTTTTTTCATAGACAAAATCACCACTATGTAAAAATATACAATCATTCTAGGCAATTATTTAAATAATAGAGATATTCAAGAAACACAATAGACAATACACCAAATGAAAGTTGATTGCTATCTTTAAAAAACATATTCTGATGTTTAGGTGAGTTTAGAAACAAGGAGGGATGATTACATATCTTGAAAAATAAAGAATATAATAATAATATGTCTCTTTTATTTTTCTTTCACATTTTTTTTTTAAGAATTAATCATTTAGATTTTAAAGTAACTATGGTATTTTTGCACAGAACATGAGCAAAATGGCCACACAGTATCTATAAAATAAAGATTTATTAATCTCAAAATGCAAAGTACTTTATAAGACTAGAGAAAGTACCTGTACATAGCCTACCACTGAGAGATAGGAGAAAATACTTCCAATTACATGGGAGGTACATTGAAAATGTGTTTTTTTGTTTATTTTTTAAACTTTTTTTCTGTTTTGCTGTACAATGTAGCTAAATTTGGAATGCAGATCATATCTAAATATATCATGTGTTTCTTCTAAGTAAGAAGATTTAATAGGAATTAGTTCATTAGACTTGCACAAATTAGTTTGGTACATTTTGCTAATTATTATTTAATCAATGTTCTATTTACAATTTAACATTGTGATCATATATAAACACTGTCTAGGTACAGGAAATGCAGTTACATTGCTGATTTTCTTTTTTTTTTTTTTTTTAAACAAATAACATTGCATTTTCTTTTTACTCCAGTTCTCCACTCCAAAAATAGGTGTGTCAGGGATCTCTTTTGGGCTGTGTGATGGAGGGGGTGATCTGGCCAAATACGTACTTTCAACATTATTAGTGAGAGGGCTACATGACCTCTCCTTCTTAGCTGCCATACACTGTGAACCAGATATCGGCATTGCTTCCACACATTTGTCATTCCAGTAATAGGCAAGGGCATGAAGGACCCTGCTTTATTATGTTATTAAGCCCACAATCCCAAAAACACAAAATAATTAAAAGAAAAGCAACAGACTGTAGTGCTGATGTCTGCTGCTCTTTGGCTTTTAAGATTTAAATTCCCCATTCTGCATCAAAAGTGTAGGGTAGGGTAGGGTAGATATGTAGTCCCCTTGTTCCAAATGTTGAGGGTGGGGGATTTGGCCAGGTCTCTCCTCATTTTTAATATACTCCCATGATATAAACCAGGGGGTGGGTGTAAAAATTGGCAAGGATATCTACTACCCACTGATTCTCTTTTCAAAATCTCCCCACCTCCAAGAAATGGATAAGGGGCTGAATCATTGCCAATGAATAACATTATTTCAAGAAATGCAGGTTAAATGAATTCATTTAAGATCAAAATTTGCTTCATATGAATCATTTTGTCCCTATGGACATGTCTACTGATTACTGATATAATACAACACAAAGATGAATGAATATCTATGCTGGGCTGGCCTTAGGAGTGCGCGAGATGTGCGGCCGCACAGGGCGCCATGGGGCAGGGGGTGCCATGTGGCCGACACAGCTCGCACATGGCCGGGTGACAGGACTGCAGGAGAGCTAAAACAGTAACCCGGGTGGAGAATTCATTATTCTCCACCCGGGTCTATAAAAAATAAATAAAATATAAAAATTGTGACAGCGGCGGAGGCGGGGCGGGGCTTATCATGAGGCGGAGGCAGTGCTAATACCTACCTAAAGCCCCTGCACAGGAAGAGGGAAGAAGGAAGGACAACAACCACTCCCCCTTCCAGCCATAATGGAAAGAGGTAAGTCTTTATGTGTGTGTGTGTGTGTGTGTGTGTGTGTGTGTGTGTGACTGTGACTGTCTGCCTGTGTGTGACTGTTTTTCTGTGTGTCTGCATGCCTGTGTGTGTGTGTGTGACTGCCTACCTGCATGCCTGTGTGTGTGTGTGACTGTCTGCCTGTGTGTGTGTGTGTGTGTGTGACAGTCTGCTTGTGTATGTGACTGTCTGCCTATGTGTGTGACTCTGCCTGTGTGTGACTCTGCCTGTGTGTGACTCCAATTGTGTGTGTGCCTGTGCCTGAATGTGTGACTATCTGCCTTTAACTGAGTATGTGTGTTTCTGCATGCCTGTAACTGAGTGTGTATGACTGTCCTGTGACTGTGTGTGTGTGACTGTCTGCCTGTAACTGTTCGTGATTGTGTGCCTGTAACTGTGTGTGACTCTCTGCCTTTAACTGTGTATTTGGCTCTGTGACTGTCTGCCTGTAACTGAGCATGTGTGACTTCCTGCCTGTAACAGTGTGTGTATGTGACTGTCTGCCTGTAACTGAGCGTGTCTGACTGTCTGCTTGTAACTGAGCGTGTCTGACTGTCTGCTTGTAACTGATCATGTAACTGTTTTCCTGTGCCTGTGTGTGTGACTATATAGAGGCAGAAATGTGCTTGTCATGACGTACCTGAGTTGATGTCACTTTATAGGATACAACATTCCATCTCATTCTTATTCACCTCATAGCATATGTATCAGTACTATGTATTTCCTTTTTAAATTGACTTTTTAAATGTGTACTGCTTTTCTATCTATAAAGCTCACATACATGAGTGGCATTCCTTTGCTGCAGGGCTTATTTCTGACTTGGTCTTTAAAATCTTGCTTAGCGGCAACTTAAAATTTTATTTTTATGCTCACTGGTTAAAAAAAGGCATATGCATATGTGTTTTTTCTTCTTTTTCTCCGAAGCCCTGTTTATATCTTGAAAAAAAACAGTATTCTTTTTGCTCAAAAGAAAAAATATTTTTTAAAACATAGAAACATAGAATGTGACGACAGATAAGAACCATTCAGCCCATCTAGCCTGCCCAATTTTCTAAATACTTTCATTAGTCCATGGCCTTATCTTATATGCCTATCCCACACATGCTTAAATGCCTTTACTGTGTTAATCTCTGCCACTTCAGCTGGAAGGCTATTCCATGCATCCACTACTCTCTCAGTAAAGTAATTCTTCCTGATATAATTTTAAACCGTTGTCCCTCTAATTTAAGACTATGTCTTCTTGTTGTGGTAGTTTTTCTTTTTTTTAAATATAGTCTCCTCCTTTCCTTTTTAAAAGTAAATCTCTTTCTTGTAGGTTAGTAACATTATTAATATTTTTATATATCCCCAAACCTTATTTAGCTGTAATTACCTGGGACAAAACTATTCACTAAAGAGAGAATTGAAAGTGAATTTCAAATTCACTGCCAAGATAGCCAAATTGGAACCAAAGCTGGTTTGAAGAATTTTTGGCCTTAACATTGAAATTCACTTTAACTTGTCAATCTTGTGAATAGCACTTCAAATGTTACTTTTCCCTCTGAGATATGGGTTTTCACAGTTTTACGAGAGTTGCTGATTTTTATCAGTCAAAGACTGGCATAAATGCTTTTATCTTCAGAAATATGCTCATCTATGAAGTTACTGTATATGTGGGACGTGGATAATTCTCTCATAGAAAAGCATTTCATTTTCTTACAAAAATTATCTGTGTGTCAATATTTTCATTGTCTGTACTGTCAGATACTTTTGTATCACACAGCTAGGTTGCAATGCTGCTGCCCATCCCATGTGTTCCCTATTAATGGTTAATAAGCATGTAGGGATGTAAATAAAAATACTCCTTTCTGTCTCATTAGAGATATTTTTGCCAGAATCTCAAGGAAGCAAGGTGAATGGTTAGAGTTAGGACCCACCTAAGAGGTCTGCCTTGACGTGGCAGGTGGGCATATCCTCTCATGGCCATTGGAGGTAACTAAAAACCTCCATTTGTTTAAAAATACATAGGGATGTGGAAAGAGCGCAGGTAACTTTTTTCTTTGGTTTTTACTATATGTATTTTGGCTGATGTGTACTATGGTCATTGCTGCCCCCTAGGAGTAATGGGAGTTTGAGCGCAGGACTAGTTTCTTTGTGTGGCGGAACCAACCTTGCCACTGTCCACTGGAGAGGCCTGGTTGCTCGCCTGCTCCCTTTAGACTATGGTCCTGCATTTTAAACTGTTATTTTACCTGCATAAAGGTTTATTCGTGCCTTTTTGTGGACTGTTAAAGCCATGCTACCCCAGATAGCTATGCCATGGAGCCCAGCCGTATACTGAAAGACTGTATGAAAGACTTTGGCTCCATGGTGATTGAACTGTATGTATGTGATCTGAACACCATCCGGTAATAATGTGCGCTCAGATCTAAGCTATCTGGGGATCTGTAGAATGTGTATGTTCTATGTGATAAATGTAACAGTATGTATTTGTATGTCTTTTATTGTCCTTTGTCTGCCATGTGGCTAATGGAGTTTTGCCTCTGTCCTTGGAGATAATTGGATTACTTCCCAATTATCTCCAGGATAGAAGACTCTGTGGAACTGGTTTTGGGCAGAAAAGCCATGCTTTATTTGGTCAAATAGGACTTTCCCTTAACTTTTTAACCCCTGGATGGAATTGGCTGAATTGTGGTTATGTTTATATTTAAAGTATGCTGAATATTTATGTGAATATGATGCATATTTTTAAAGTTACAGTGTATGTATAAAAAGTGTATTTTTCCTGCCTGTGATAAATTACATTAACCCATTGTGTTCAGTAATTATATCACAGGCAGAGGGAAAGGATGTATGTTTGTGCTGGGTGTGTTTTAGGGTTCTCCTGTACATGATTGGTTGTACTGTGTCCAACCCTGTGGGATGTCCCCTTGCATGGGGACTTGCATAAAAGCCAGTGTGTGGCCATTACAGTGAAGTTCCTGCTTAACCCTCAAAGTGAAGTGTTGTCTCATTATTGGGGGAGGATTTATTGTATGCTGTTCCAGTTTGACTGCTAGGAGTGTAAACCTATTCGCATAGTTTTTCCTATACGGCTGTATACAACATTCATATACTTAAAAGTACTCATATGCTTCTCCGGTTTGGTGATTGTGGTGTCTGCCAGAGTGCTTGGAGTCCTCAGGAAATGCTAGGAGCATCCTTTAACGGAGGTACCCAGTCGGGTACCCAGTCGATCCGTTACACTTTGTATTTGTACTGTATATTTACATTGGCAGACATTTTGTGTTAAGACAGAAATTAAAAGTGTATACTGTAAGTATTACAATGCAAAGACAGACACATTTTTACTGCTCTGTAACTATTCAATCAAGGAATGTGACTTATGTAAACATTGGCAGAGATAAGGCATGCTATCTACAGCAAAAGGGGCGTTGAACGCTACAACCTATATATATATATATATATATATATATATATATATATATATATATATATATATATATATGTATATATATATATATATATAAATACACACACACAATATCCACATATAACTAACTATATTATATTAATCATGTATAAATAGTACTATAATAGTACTAGATATAATAGCAATGAAGAAATGTCATATTATTTACTAACGTTAGTGGAATATGTGTAATGCTAACTATATAGCTTCACACAAGAAAACCAGACACCAATTACAGATAACACTAAGTAATTAATTTTACTTTCTAAAAACTAATGGAATCTTACAAAGTTCCATTGTAAGGAAGGGTGAAATTAAGGCTAGAGGTGTCTAATTCTGATTTTATGACACCAAAACCAGACATTAAGACTGGAAAAAATGAAAAGAAAATGCTTTGAAGATGACAGCTTCTTTGACAAATAGTAGCCATAAAGATAACCAATATGACATCAAACGCATTATGAAATTTAGTTAACCCATTATACAAAAAGGTAAATCGACCCCCTGACAAGAGTGATGTAATTGCACCATCTACTGACCAAAATCTAGATGATAGTCTGTAGGGAAGACACGCCCACCTTACTCTATCGATCACTATCAACTAGTGACGTTTAGAGATCTTCTCGTTTAAAAATTAAGGACAAATGAGAGAGAGGAATATACTCTGACACTCTCACACTCAGAACTCTCAACCTCTCAAACACTCAGACTCACTCACACTCGCTAGACACACTCACTTTGAGGATGGATTCACATCTAACATCTAAGATCTGATATCTAGAGCCCAAACTGGACACATCTAATTATTTATATCTTTTCCAACTAACACAACTTCAGAACTCTGAAAATTGTCATACAATTCTCTCATCATACTTGCATTCAAAATTCCTGGGACTTATCTGCAAATTTGATAGAAAATCTCCAACATAACTGGTAATTAAATTAATTAATTTACTAAAAGGCAGAATATACTTGTATAAAAGCTGGTGATTCCAACATTAAGGAGTCATGATTCGTTAATAATATATAGAATTCATAATTCCATTCCTGCAGGTGGGCCAATGATCTCGATATTACTTTTAACTTTAAAAATAGAATACCAGGCGATTATCCAGATATATTAGCTTACGTGAATTAGAAATAGTAAATCTTAATTAGGAAAGTTAAAATTCTGCAACGTAAAATCTGGTTAGAATTACTCTTATTGGATGGACATAGGAATGGTCAAATGTATGAGAAATATTGTAGTTGTAAAATTGCAATATAATAGGATATCTTGCCTATGAGAATTAGAGTCAGCAGTGGAAGAGTTAATTCAGTGTGATTTGACTGTCAGCCAATGTTTTTATTGCTTTACGCTGTGCTGCTGTGAGATGCTGTGTTCTCTGTTAAGTTGATTTCAAAATAAAGTGTCCTGTCGTAAATCTTGTTGAAAACGCATAAATGTTGATATAACTGTCAGGATTACATAATAATCCAGCACGTAGAATTGTATAACACAGAGGACTGATAGGTAACGTATACCGGACCTTAGAATGGCCGGACTAACGTACCAAAGAATAGTCAGGAATAGCCGAGGTCAAGGGAAACAGAAAGAGACACAACGATAAGGAAAAGCCAGGAGTCAGGGATGCCAGAAAACAGGGAAGTCAAAAACAATGCCAAAGTAAAATAACCAGAATTACCAGAATCAATAACGCGCTCTCAGACAACCACAAGGGAAACCACGACAGAGCACTGAGCAGGATGAGAACTGGGCCTAAATACACCTCCTCTAGATCTGATAGGCTGTAACCGGCCTTTGACCACAAAGCAGTTACCAGGTTCCCATTTGCATAATTGCTGCTCAGCATTAACCCTTCTGTGAATTTGGTTGCTGCTCAGCACAACGTTTCCTGTGTGGACAGTAAATGTCATTAACCACATTTTTATTGGTGGATGAATATGTGACAATAACTTTCTATTTAGCTGTCTATATTGTGTTAAATCACTGCCATATTGTATACTTATGTTACACCTAAATATTGACTGAGATTGTCACACATGTTACATTTATTATTATTATTGTCACAATAAATTATATTTTTATAATTAATTTGTGATTAATGGGTGAAATAAAAATCCTCTAATGAAACTTACTCCATGATCTATGAGAATTAAAATAGTGGGTAATTCTCAGCTTTAAATTAATATAATTGGGGAAACAGTGCCAAGATATCAATTTTGATATAATAAAATTATTAAAGTAATTTTTTGATAATTTTTATGAAAATATTATTTTTAATATTTATCACCCCATAAATATCCTCACAGTACTAGAGCAGAGGTAGGCAAACTTCAGCACTCCAGATGTTGTGGACCACATCTCCCCTGATGCTTTGCCAGCATTATGACTGCAAAAGCATTAAGGATTTAAGATGCAGTTTACAACACATAAAGTTTTCCAAAACGTACCCATTTTAATAATTTGATAATCTTATTGTTGAAAATACATGCAGACATGTCATAAGCAGTGGTGTATCTTGGATTTGTGCTGTGCTAGGCCCGACTAAATTCAGGCACTCCCCTAATCTTAATTTGCACCACCACTTTGTGTCAAGGCCACTTTTTTGACTGACAGATGCACGCCCTCATTGACACATGCGCTGACATACACTTACTGACAGATACACAGTCATTGACACACACATGCAGTCATTGTCACACACACTGTTTAAACAACTCACACTTTCACTGACAGACACACACACACACACTGACACACACACTCACTGACAGGCACACACTCTCAGATACACATACGCTGACATACAATCACTGACAGACACACACTGACACAAACATCCTCACTAATTTGACACACTCTGACAGACACACACATTTACTCACAGACACACACTGACAGCTACACACAAAAACATACACACACTCACTGACAGACATACACACACACTGACAGACTCACACTCAGTGACAGACACACACACACACTGACAGATACACACATTCACTGACAGCCACAAGCACACATGCTCACACACACACACAAACACAAACACACCGACACACTTTTTCATTTAATTCCACCCAGCATCCTTACCTTTGGGAGAGCTGGAGTGGATCCTGTCCCTGACTGCTGCTGGGCGGCTCCTGCTGGCTGGGCGGTGGGAAGGCTCTTTGCTGGCTTTGATGGTACTGTACTCCCTTATCGTCCATCTATGCCTTGAGCAGCTGAATGCCTCAGGGGGACCCAAAGGTGGCCAGCCAGTCAGCTCTTGGACCCCCCGGACCGGAGGCAAAGAATGCACTACCTGGGCACTTAGGGTGGTTTTTGTTGCCACCCCCTTGAAAGTGCCACCCTAGGCAAATGCCTTGTTTGCCTCGCAGCAAAAACAGCCCTGGTCATAAGTGGTTCTAGTACATTCATATGATTTTATTCTATTTATAAAGCTTACAAGCATGACATACATTTTATTCCATGACTAGGGTTTTTTATATTTCAATGAAAGATTTAGTGTAAGAAATTATGATTTTGAGTAAAGAATTAAACTATAATGATCTGGTATATTATCTATCAAGTCAATCTTAATCTCTGGAAATTGTGGATTATGATGTCCCTTATTAATTCCTCCAATCCTTGTAATCTGAGAACTTTCAGCATGTTCTTTTAGAAAATGTATTTCAAGATATGAGATAGAGTCCATAAATCTCCATGAGCAGATATACCTTGCAAACAAAATATATTGAGCTGTAGTGTACTTTACTTAACAGGTGAGGGTCAGGCTGCTTATATTCATGTTTGCTTTTCCTTATGAATACTATTAAAGGGGATCTGTCCCTTTTCTGTATTTTATATATAAATATGTCTTAAAATCTGGTTTGATGTTCATCTCAGTTACCATATTAAACAGATTTAATCTGTTTTAACTAATAATACACAAATTATTGTATTATTGTACATTTGGAAGATACCATTGAAATATTCATGGTATAACTTGGAACAGTATGTTAAACTCTAGGTTAATGACTTTAATGGAAGCTTATTATAGTTGACAATTGTCAAACCTGGTGTACAATTAATTAAATGGGTTAGGATTACTTTGACTTATAAAACTCATTCAAACATTCTGAGTTTGCTATTAACAAAAAGCATCTGTTGATATGAATCATGCACGGAAAAATAATTCTCAGTAGACCTGTGATCAAGAATTGATGAATTGCTAAAGAGTTACTAAGTTATCTCAGCTTAGATATTCATCTTTCCACTGTTAGACTAATTGTCTATAAATGGAGATGTTTTAATGCTGTGATTACTCTCACTTGGGGTGGTTGTCCAGTAATATGACTCAAAGGGCACACCGCACAGTTCTCAGTTAGGCCAAAAAGAATCCTATAGTGACAGCTGAAGACGTGAAGAGATTATTGGAACTGGTCAACTTCTCTGTTCATGAGTCTGCTATATGGAAAACATTAAACAGGCATGGTGTCCATAGCAGGCCACCACAAAGAAAGTAATCCAGAAATGGATCCTGTGCTCATTGTGCCTTAAGGGTTATCAGCTACACCTCACTGACAAGGCCCAAAGAAGTCAGAAAACAATCATCTAGGGTTGCTGTATCTCTCGTTCAGAGAGAACTTGGTGGCATCTTGGATCTGGACTGCTCTTACGGTTGAGATCAGTCTGATATGCTTCAGATATGTTCTCGCTGTGATGGCACAAGTGAGCAAAAACTATTTTGAGACCTGAGCGGGGAGTTACAAAAGGGTAAGCTACTGAGTTTCTCTAAGCTTTTTTCCATTCTCATATTCTTTGTTGTTAAGCACATTGTGTTTGTCTATACTTTGACTGATGAAGATAAGATGACATGTTATGATTGATTCATGCAAAAAACAACTAATTCCAATGGATTTGCATATTTTTTCTTACTGTGGGCCTATATAATGTAATTATTGTACCCGTAGGCCTTACTGTAGGCCTATTTAATGTACCTATCTACCAGCAATTTTTTGTAAAAATAAAATAAATTAATTACCAAATACTTGTATTTCCACTGATGTTTGTAGCACATTTTCTTGTAGAAATTTCTTGTTTTAAAGGACCACTCTAGGCACCCAGACCACTTCAGCTTAATGAAGTGGTCTGGGTGCCAGGTCCAGCTAGGGTTAACTAATTGTTTTATAAACATAGCAGTTTCAGAGAAACTGCTATGTTTATCAATTAGTTAAGCCTTCCCCTATTTCCTCTAGTGGCTGTCTCACTGACAGCCGCTAGAGGCGCTTGCGTGATTCTCACTGTGAAAATCACAGTGAGAGCACGCAAGCGTCCATAGGAAAGCATTATGAATGCTTTCCTATGTGACCGGCTGAATGCGCGCGCAGCTCTTGCCGCGCGTGCGCGTGCGCATTCAGCCGACGGGGAGGAACGGAGGCGGAGAGGAGGAGGAGAGCTCCCCGCCCAGCGCTGGAAAAAGGTAAGTTTTTACCCCTTTCCCCTTTCCAGAGCCGGGCGGGAGGGGGTCCCTGAGGGTGGGGGCACCCTCAGGGCACTCTAGTGCCAGGAAAACGAGTATGCTTTCCTGGCACTAGAGTGGTCCTTTAACAACTATGTGGAGAACATAACAAAGTTCTCTAAAATTATTTTAAACATATTTTTTATCTTTCCTAAACTGTAAGACACACCACATTAAACATTACACCAGGGATCTCACCAATATCATCCCCTGAAAGTCCCGATGCCAAATCAAGGAGAACTGGAGGAGAGATTTGCACTGGTTCTGATCTAGACCTGAACCCTGATTTCCCTCCGCAAAAGCAAACATTTTCAGAATTTTGCAATACCACCTGCAAGTAATTAAGTAAGCTACTTTCGATCAATCAAGCTATTCATTATTTGCATATGTCTCCAGATATCTGGTCATAAACTTTCAACTCTCCCTGCAACCTCATGTCTAAACTTTTTATTGTTACCTTTAGATTGAAAGCTTACCAGTACTGTATTTGCTCAATTTTAAGATCATGGGTAGGGTCTTCTGGTGCTTTTGTATCAGTACGTGTTCATTCTTTGTATATGTTCACTCTATTATACAGCGCTGTGGACTATGTTGGCACTGTATAAATACTAAATAATAATAATGATATAAGTTAATTCTTAATGGAATATATATAATTTTACACTGTATGATTAGCAATAGCAACCTTCAAAACTCTCATTCATTCAAGAATAGAGTCGAGAATCTGAGATCAATAGAATTGCATTCTCAGTGAATCATGATAGTAGCCACATCTTGAATTGCCCACAGCAATTTTACTTACAGTATTCTGACATATAATTCAAATTTGCTGAGCAAGTGGTACTCACAGCTTTAATGTGATTAATATTGAACTTGAAGGGAAAATGTTCCCAGATGCACTGAACCTCTGACATAAATTCTGTTCAGGAACGATCAATATTTATGAATTGAATTAATTGAAAGAGGAAATGCACCATGGGGAAAAACCATGTACACAAAACCTGATGCCTTCTGTTAAATATTATAGAGAACAAATTAGAGGTATACCAGCAATTTGTTTATGTTTGGAATAGTTGGAGCAGTTTATATTTAATATTGAATGAGCTGAGCACATAAATAAATGATACTGGGCATTCAAATCATACTCAAATAAAAACTGAGCTTCATAGACATAATTTAAAGGTAGGCCAGTACGATAAATATGTTTGTGTGGGTTTTTTTGTTGTTTTTTTTTTGGGTGGGGGGGGGGGGGAGGGAAGGGAGTGAGGTTAGTGAATACATTGAAAATATATTAATTCATAAATTGCATTTATTCATATGTTTATTTATAAATATTTCCAGTTTTGTTTTTTTTCCATGGTGGAAAAAAATGATTTAACAATGTTTTTGTTTCATATTCCAATCAGACTTTTTATAAACTATTATCTAAGCTCACCTTGTGATTAAATATACTCATAGTGATTAAACAAATCAATTACATACTGTAAGACAAACAGGAGTATTTAATAAAGTGAATATTTTTTGGAAATTCTAAAATAATGCATTGTGAATTTCAAATATAAGACCAAAATAGCTGGTGCTTATTATCATTATTATTATTATATTGCAATGCTTCTAGTTTTGCTATTTTGGACTTAAATTAAAATTAACTTTTTTAAGTTTTCTGGCAATTTCTACTTTAGTTAATAACCCTACAGATCTTATTGTGGTTAAATCTGGTATGCTTTCATTTTGCAATCTACAGAAATTGCAGCATGAAAATAATGGCATATTCTTTATATAATAATTGCATTATTAAAAAAAAAGAAAAGAAAAAAAAAAGCACAGTTGCACCATTATGTCAGTGCACTGCAAAAGTGTTCAGACCCCTTGAAAACTATATATATATATATATATATATATATATATATATATATATATATATATATATATATATATATATATATATTCCGGATAAAAAATTATACACGCTCACAAATGCCCAAACAATATTTGTATCACAAACTCATCTCCACTAAGAGTTTACATTTTATTCTAGTATTGGCGAGCCGATGGAGGGAATCGAGGCATGATTAGGCAGAAAAGGAACAGTGTTCAATGAAATGAGCTGGGTGACAGATTTTTTAAACAGAGTGAAGAATCGTTAAATATTTGCCAGGAAGTCAGATAAAGAGTAAGTTACAATAGTAGAAATGGAAGATGATGAGTCAATTATTAGCACATATGTGAAATCACCAATGAGGCATAGACAGATTCATATTCTATTTTTGAGTTGGTGACTCAGAAATAGGTGTTGGATTTGATGTAAAATTTAAAAGAAATACTAAAGCAAAAATAAGGCACTGATGAGTCATTAAAACCACCTGCCTAATATCATGGAGAACCTGCTCGTGTTCACAAAGCAACTCTGATGCATCATGGCGTGGACTCCACAAGACCTCTGAACGTGTCTTGAGGTATCTGGCACCAAGACATTTGCATCGCCATTGAAGGTGTTTCAAGCTATAAACAGGGGCACGCTGACTGATCTGTGGCTATGCAGACCCATATGCAGCAAACTGTGATGCACTGTATGTTCTGACACCTTTCTATCATGGCCAGCTTTAAGTTGTTAAGCAATTTGAGCTACAGTAGCTCTTCTGTGTGATTGGAACAGGCGGGCTAGCCTTTGCTCCCCACCTGATTAAATGAGCCATGGGTGCTCATGACCCTGATGCTGGTTCACCACTTTTTGTAGGTACTAACCACTGCACACCATGAACACCCCACTTGCTGTTTTGGAGATGCTCTGATCCAGTCCTCTAGCCATCACTATTTGGCTCTTGTCAAAGTCACGCAGATATTTCCACTTGCCCATTTTTCCTGCTTTCTATACATGAAATTCAAGACTGATTGTTCACTTGCTTCCTAATATATCCCACCCATGACTAGTGCCATTGTAAAAATCAACAATAATCAATGGTATTCACTTAATCTTGCAACGGTTTCAGTATTTGTCTTATCAGTGTAGATTAAAAAAGAAACAGGTTAACACTAGGCCTAAAAATGAAAGAAACTGGTATTTATAATAAATAAAAATCTGACATATGTGAATTTTTTTTAGAAAAATACAATTTAGATTTTATTGAAGGTTAATTATGTTTGCTGATATTCTTTCTTCTTAAATTTATGTACGTTGGTTTAAGCAGTAACTTTAAATTACTCTAATTTGTTTTGTACCTGCCTTTGGCACCTCTGAAAAAAAAAATATGTACGCACATATATACATATTTTTTGTTCTTTTCAGAGGTGCCAAAGGCAGGTACAAAACAAATTAGAGCATATATATTTACAGATTCTCAAGTGTTACTTCTCCCACGTTCTCAAGTTTTTCTCAAAATCTCTTGTTAACCCCCTGGGGGGGCTGCTTATCACATTCTCCCACACATTTCCTACTCACATACATACCTAGAGAAAAGAATGTCAAGTAAAGTCAGTGGCTGTTACATGACTCTCTCTGTTAATTCTTTCAGACCTGATTAGGCAGCAAGTGCTTATCTTCAAGAATTAATGCATCTTCTGAGTGGTCCTATTTGCAAAGTGAGTGACAAGTTGACATTCCCTGATTGAAATCCCAGCTGACTGCAATGGTTTACTTTGTACAAAAAAAATGCTACCTTGCACTTTTGTAATACAGAATGTACCTTCCAAGGTTGAAAAATGAGCATTAAACAGAGTAAAGCATCACAAGGGACTATATTTTCTGCAACTAAACAACAAGAGATGTTCAATAAATAATACAGAGAACAATTTAATTTAACTAATTATTGGTACACAGAAAAAAGGCTATCGGGAATACCCATTGTCTAAATTTGCAATGAAACATTGCTGTGTTGCCTCCCAAGAGGCTTCTCCAAAATCATATCAAACTAATGTATCCGAGACAATAAATTGCTGACGGTATAAGATATTTCTCTGAAACCATTTAGAACATCCTGTTATTAAAACATTTCTAGTTGCGTCCATCTGAGGTTAACAAAGTCTGTTTCCTGTAATGCATATTTGCATTTACATATATGTTAATAATTACAACATTAAATTGTGCTACAGCAGTTACAACAATAAACTATATTATTATTGCTGTTTATAACTTTAGAGTAAAAGGAATGGTATATTGTACCTGTTCCTAGCTAGACTGGTCCATGTGCCATAAAAAGAATTTGAAAAAAGCATCTTACTCACCTTTTTCCAGTGCAGAGACTCCCTCTGCACTGCTCACCTCTTTGTCTCCTGCAACATCTTTGAGGAAGAATGGCCTCCTCCAACAATGGTCCAGTCAAATGCTCCTCATAGAAGAAGATTGGGGACCTGATGGACATGCACATTCAATCTGCCCCATAGAAAAACACTGTAGGCAATCCTTTTCTATGATCTATTGTATCACCTGACCAAGGTTTACCTATTTGGTGCAAAGGAAGCACCTCTAGTGGCTGTCAGTATTACAGCCATGAGAGACAAGTTTAACCCTCAAAGATAATTATTGCTTTTTCTGCAAAATGGAAATTTGTACAGTGAAGGGTTAAAAACACAGGACCACTCCACCCAGACCACTTTGTTGAGATGAAGTGGTCTGGGTCACTTTAGTATTCTTTTAAACATAGAACTAAAAATTCATTACACATTGTTAGAATATCAGAATTATACTTTAGTTAAACCTATAGGTATGGCATATCTAAGGTGGGTACAAGGGAACATTGCTTCCTCATGGACCCAGACTACTTCAGCCAATTGAAGTGATCTGGGTTCAATGTCCTTTTTTGCACTTAGTGCAATGTTTACATTGCAGCTCTAAGTCTGCCCTCAGTTGCTGTCTTCCAGACAGCCACTAGAGGGCTTCCTGTATTAAAAACAAACCTTGGGTCCTATATCTGATGCTGGATATCCTCACGCTCTATGTGAGCATTTTTTTCTCATGTCAGAATTTTTTTGCCATAGGAAAGCATTGATTCAATGCTTTCCTATGGGGAGGTCAAATGAGAGCACAGCATTTGCTGCACATGCGCATTAGAGCCTGCTTGTTGTGAGACAGAGGAGGGGGCGGAGCTTCAACGTCGAGCGATGTCCCTCGGCGCTTGGAAAAGGTAAGGAAGGGTTTTTAAACCTTTATTTAATGGGGAGAGGGGTGCATTAAGGGGGTGCGGTCGGGGGAGCGATAGTGTCAGGAATACAGCCTTGTATTCCCGGGACTACAGTATTCCTTTAAAGGGATCCTATAATGCCAGGAAAACAAAGCCATTTTTCTGGCACTATAGATTTAATAGGTTCCGTCCTCCCTTACAACCCCCTCCCTCGAGGCTCAAAACCCTTTCAGCCACTTACCTGAATTCAGCACTGATGTCCCTCAGCCCTGGGTCAGGCTCTGCCCACGCTACTCCCCTGCCGACGTCAGCCGGCAGGGGAGACCTAATGCGCATGCACGGCAATTGGCGCACGCGCATTTGATCTCCTCATAAGAAAGCATTAGGACGCATGAGGACGTACAGCATCAGATAATGGACCAAAGATCCGTTTGGATTCCAGAAGTGCTCCCAGTGGTATCTTGATGATTACAGATTTTGTTTGGTATATCAAAATGGCAAGCATAAATTTTGATTACACAGAATCACAAGAAAGAACCAGTGCACCAACTCAGGGCACCAACATGGCTTAGGTGCATTTTATAAGTATTGGCCTCATATTCATGCTGTGTTTGTATTCCTATTCACATCTCTTTTTCTTTTTGCTTAACAAATGTTTTGGTAGATTGAAAGTAACTTCTTTATTAGATGTATTCTGACTACAGATACTCAGCTTAGCAAATGAGAGATCAGTGTGAGCTAAGCTGCTGACTTGACCCGGCCCCTTGACCCCCGCAGCCAGCCACCTTCCTCTTATTAACTATATAGCATTCCAAAGCCATGTTAAAAGAAAGGATACAAATAATAAGATGATCGGCAAAGTGATATCAGCAGCTCAGCGTCTGAGTATGTACTCAAAACGCATCTAATATGGAATGTGCTTTGTGAAAATACTAAATACTAAAAACTGAGAAATCAATTATCATAGAAGAGTAATAGGATTTCATCAAAGGGTTATCAAAATATTTTACACATCCCAAGTTGTAAATTGTTCATTGGATATGCTAAGAAAATTAAAGGAACACTATAGGCACCCAGACCACTTCAGCTCATTGAAGTAGTCTGGGTGCTGTGTCCCTGCGACCTTAGTCCTGCAATGTTAAACATTGCTGCAATGTTTACATTGCAGTACTAAGACTGCATCTAGTGTTTGTCTTCCAGACAATCCTATAGGAGCTTCTGGGAGTTTACTAAACTTCAGGTCTCCTTAATAATGCTGAACATCCTTGCACTCTGCATGAGGACATCCAGTGTCTCTGAAAGCACTGCACATGCGCACTAGAACGTTGGAGGAGGCGGAGCGCCAATCCAGTGTCGATGGACATTGGCGTTGGAAATGGGTAAGTAAATAAAGTTTTTTAAACCCTTTAAGTAAGAGGGAGGACATGAGAGGCGGGAGGACATGAGAGGGGTGGGGGGCAGAGGGCTCTATAGTGTTAGGAATACAGATTTGTATCACTCACACTATAGAATCCATTTAAGACTTATTTTCAAAAAGAGAAGGAAAGAGAGAAAAAGAGGTGAAACTAAATGGTGAACTGTTTATATTGGGGAAATAATTGCTTGAGCATTTATAGAGATATTATGAACCATGAGATCAGAGGTCACGTGGTTCATGAATGCTATGCTGGCATAAATGTCCTTATTATATTCTTAAACATAATGTTCTTAAAATGTAAAAAAAAATCTCATACATACCTTTGATTTTTAGTGCTGCACAGATGCATGAAAGATTGATGAGGGAGGTGCTATGAGAAAGTAAAACAATTTGTATCTCTATCAAAATCTTCAGTGCATGTAAGTAAAAAGGCAGTAACTTGATGTGGCAGTAACATCAGTTAATGATGCTAATGGGGTTTTTGACTGCCTTTAATCTCAGGCACTATTTCATTGCTGCCCTTAGATCCACACATTATTCTTTGGAATAAAAAGGTTTAAAAATACACAAACATTGTATTTTCCCTCACTAGTGATGTACCGAACTTTTCGCCGGCGAATAGTTCCCGGCGAACTTAGCGTGTTCGCGTTCGCCACGGCGGGCGAACATATGCGATGTTCGGTCCGCCCCCTATTAATTTACTAATACTAAGTAAAAATTACTTAGTATTAGTAAATTGTGCCCCTACTCGCAATACCGCGAGTAGGGGCATGTCTATTAAACAGTGAGCAGCCTGTGGCTGCTCACTGTTAAAAAAAAAAAGGGGAGGTCCTAAAAATCACAATAAGAGGGGGACCTATTGTCCCCCCCTGGCCCCCACCCCTGAGCGGCGGGTGGGGGCCCTAAAAATAACAATTAGGGGGGACCTATTGTCCCCCCCGGCCCCCACCCCTGAGCGGCGGGTGGGGGCCCTAAAATTAACAATAAGGGGGGACCTATTGTCCCACCCGGCCCCCACCCCTGAGCGGTGGGTGGGGGCCCTAAAATTAATAATAAGGGGGGACCTATTGTCCCCCCCCGGCCCCCACCCCTGAGCGGTGGGTGGGGGCCCTAAAATTAACAATAAGGGGGGACCTATTGTCCCACCCGGCCCCCACCCCTGTGCGGCGGGTGGGGGCCATAATGATAATGAGGGGGGGGGCTACTGTCCCCCCCGGCCCCCACCCCTGGGCGGCGGGTGGGGGCCATAAAGATAATGAGGGGGGGACCTACTGTCCTCCCCCTCTCCGGCCCCCACCCCTGTGCGGCGGGTGGGGGCCGGGGGGCGGAGGACAGTAGGTCCCCCCCCCTCATTATCATTATGGCCCCCACCCGAACCCAGGGGTGGGGGCCGGGGGGGTGGAGGAGAGTAGGTCTCCTCCCCCACCCTTCAACCACTATTGTGGGTTTTAAAATTCGCCTGCCTATTGAAGGCTATGGCGGTTCGCACGGTTCGCCTGTTCGCGAACATTTGCGGACGTTCGCGTCCGCCGTTCGCGAACCGAAAATTTTATGTTCGCGACATCACTATCCCTCACATTTGTTTAACCCTTTAAGACCGGAGGGCGTACAATTACGTCCTTTTTTAAGCGGCTCTAAACTCCGCCGGGTGTAATTGTACACCCTTCGTTTTTTTTTACTTACCCGGTTGCCGGCGATCCCACGCCGGCGATCGCGGTTGGGGGGACTCCCAGGGATTCCCCCATGGCACGTCCGCCCTCCAGCAGCCCCCCCGGCCATGTGAGAGTGAGGTCCTTGCAAGGACCTCACAATCACATGGCCGGGATAGCTGTCTGCTGCATTGCCAGCAGGGGGACTGCCTGTAATGACAGTTAGTCCCCCTGCTGGCTGAAATCAAATAAAAAAATCTTAAAATAAGCGTAAAAAAAAAAATTATATACTTAGAACATATATAATTAGTATATATATATATGATCTAAGTATATATATATATACACATATACATACACACACATACACTGCCTAGATGTATTTTACTATTAATATATATATAATTATATATATATATATTAATTTCAAATTACACGTAGACTGATACTGATTAAATATATATATAATTATTGTTATATATATATTCATATATAATATAAAAAAAATTTAAATACGTAAAAAAATAAAATTCAAAAAATAAATAAAAATAAATAATTCAAAAATATATAGATGTGTGTTATTTCGTTCTAACTGTATTGTGATATATATATATATATATATATATATATATATATATATATAAATATATACAAATGGAAAGAGTGCACTCGAGAGGTCTTCGTAAAAAAATATAAACAATTTATTGTGCCAAACTTCAAAGACATATAAGTCGACGTTTCAGTCCCCGTAGGACTTTTTTCAAGACAATGAAAGGCGGGAAAAGAAGTGATTTAAATATACCATGAGTGTGATCTGATTGGAGAGTGGGTTATATGAAAGAGAGGCTGTATTGACGTGAATGCAATGCCTAAATATAAGATAGAAGTTAACCCCTTAAGTGCCTATTGGTAAGGCCAGTAAGTGAGTGTAGTTACGGCCAAGTGGTGAATATTCTGCTCTCGCAAACATGTTAAAATACAAGGAAATTTGAAATGATAGGAAATATCAAAGCCACCGTGGCATATCAGAGTATATTAAGTTTCTACTTAGGCATTTAAGCTAACTTGTTAATCAAGCTTTAAACAAAGTGATAAATTAAACAATAACTTAAGGTGGCTACATTTCTGTATTGGAGTTCCAAAAGCCAAGCGGTTGCAGATAGATACATTGTAGTGAGGACATCAGAGTCTGTATTAGACAGCCACATATATACATCATAAATACTTAACTAAGTTACAGACTAACGACTGTTTGGTCTATGTAGTATTTCGGGAATTTCCCTTAACCAATTTACAAAACTAAATTAATATAGATATGAATAATCTAACGGTAGACCCATAGACTAATCACGGATCAAAGTTTCTCTGTGACATTCCATATAAATATGTACTAATTACTACTATATACGTAAATGTTAGAACCTATGACGTCCTTATCTTTTCGGAATGAAGCAGTTTAATGGGTTGATCTCGTTGAGTCCCCCCGGGGATAGAGTCCCTAGTGTGAAGATCCAAAAGGCTTCTCTTTGAAGAAGTAGAACATCTCTGTCACCCCCCCTCACCGGGGTCGGAACGTGTTCAATGCCCATAAATTTCAATGTGGGCAATGTATGCCCCATTTCAAAGAAATGTTTGGCTATGGGAGTGGTTGCTATGCCGCTGGATAACGCTGTCCTGATGGTAGATCTGTGTCCCCTCATGCGTTCCCTGAGGTCATTAGACGTTTTGCCGATATACATGAGTCCACACGGGCAGGTGATGCGGTAAACTACGTGTGTGGTGGTACACGTGATCCTTTGCCGTATCTTGTATTCTTTACCTGAGCGAGGGTGGTAGAACGCTTTGCCCGGAGTCATACTGTTGCAGGCCGTGCACTTTAAGCAACGATAACAGCCTGGATTTTGAACAGAACGATGCGCTGTTTGTGTATCTGTATGAACCAGATAATCTCTCAGGTTCCTGTTCCTCCTATAGCTGATCATAGGGGTATTCTGGAATGTCGTCGGTAGTGTCTTATCTTTTTTAAGAACCTCCCAGTTGTGCCTTATCTTTTGGGACATCTCACCCGATAGTGAATGGAACGATATATATATATATCAAAATACACGTAGAACAAAATAATATATATATATATCTATATACATAAATATATATGTATATATCACTATATATATACCTATATATATATATATATATATAAAAAATATAAAAAAAATTATATATGTATATATACATATATATACACATATGTATATATATACCATAGGCGTGCGCACGGGGTGTGCCGGGTGTGCCTGGGCACACCCTAATCCCCGCGGCACGCCTATGGATTGAGTCCTGCAGGAACGGAGTTCCTGCACTTTTTTTGTGCAGGAACACCGTTCCTGCAGGCACTCAGCCCTTCCTCCCCCCATGCCCCCCCTGTCATGGATGGGAGGGGGGGGGGGGCAAGAGGTTATGGAACCCCCCCCCCCCTCCCCGGTCGGCTCTCTCCATATCAGCCGCGGCGAGGGAGCTGTGTGCTCTCTGCTCCCTCTCGCCGCGCGCTGCTTGCTGATGCTGGGAGCCGGAATATGACTTCATATTCCGGCTCCCAGCTACAGCAGACAGCCCGCGCGGCGAGAGGAAGCAGAGAGCACACAGCTCCCTTACCGCGGCTGATATGGAGAGAGCCGCCCGACCCACTGGACCCCAGGGACAAGTCCACGCCAGCACTCCAGGTAGGGAGGCTGGGTGGACATTTCTTTAATTAAAAAAATAATAATTTGGGTGTGTGAATGTGTGTGTGTGTCTGTGACTGTGTGTGTGTGTCTGTGACTCTGTTTGTGTGTGTGTGTCTGTGTGTGTGTGTGTGTGTGTCTGTTTGTGTGTGTGTGTCTGTTTGTGTGTGTGTGTGTGTGTGTGTGTGTGTGAATATGTGTGTGTGTCTGTGAATGTGTGTGTGTGAGTGTATGTGTGTATGTGTATCTGTGAATGTGTGTCAGTGTATGTGAATATGTGTGTCTGTGAATGTGTGTGTCTATGAATGTATGAGTGTGTGTGTGTCTGTGAGTGTATGTGTGTGTGTTTGAGTATGCGTGTCAGTGTGTGTATATATATATATATATATATATATATATATACACACACACACACACACACACACTGGAGTGTATATTATTTTTTTGGGGGGGTGGGAATCTTGGTTCCCACACTTTATTCCCCAGGACTTTATTCTCCCCTGTCGGCTCACGCAGAACCGGCGCTGAGTGTCGGCTCTGCTCTAAGCCTCCATGGGCCGGCGGGGAGATCAATGATCTACCTCACCGGCCCACAGCAGCATGAAGGGAGGCAGGAGAGGACCCGGGGAGCTCTAGACAGCAGCTCCGCCAGGTTCCTCTGGCGAGATCTGAGCGTTGCCGCGGCAACGCTCAGATCTCACGAGAGTTAACTCTAGCCCCGCAGGCTAGAGTTCACTCTCCACTGGACCACCAGGGATGGCACATGGCAGCAAGGATCCCCCCTCCCTACATAAGGTAAGAAGGGAGGGGGGATATTTACTAATCTGCCCCCACCTCCACAATCTGTCCAAACATACAGCACACACACACACATATGGCACCCACACACAAAAAGCACCTACAGACATACAGCACTCTCACACAAACAGCACACACAGCACCCTCACACACACAGCACCCAAACAGCACCCACACACATACAGTACACATACAGCACCCTCACACACACAGTACACTAACCGCACCCTCACAAACACACACAGCACCTTTACAAACACACAACACCCTCACACACAGCACACTAACAACACCCTCGCAAACACACACACACAAACCGCACCCTCAGAAATACAAGACACCCACACACATCACACAAACAGCACCCTCACACACACAGCACCATCACACACACATCACACAAACAGCACCCTCACACACACAGCACCCTCACACAGCACACTAACAGGACCCTAACACACACACACAAACACCCTCACACACAAACAGCACCCTCACACACACACACACACACAAACACCCTAACCCACATAGCACACTACCAGCACCCTCACACATACACACACACAGCAGCACCCTTACACACACCACCCTCACACAGCACACTAACAGCACACACACAGCAGTGTATGTATATATGTGTGTGTGTGTATATATATATATATATACATATACATGCGGCGTGTGTTTGTGCTTTAGGGTGCACACCCTAATGCAATAGGCTGCGCACGACTATGATATATACATATATTAATTCTACACATATATTTATGTAATATTTTTACATAATTAGGTATCCTAATTAATTACTTCCCAAAACACCATAAAACCTGTACATAGAGGGTACTGTTTTACACATGAGACTTTGCTGAATACAAATATGTGTATTTTATTGCAGTAAAAGCAAACAGTATTATGACATTGACAGTTAAAATGTCATGTAGAACAAAATTTCTTATTTTCTCCCATTTTTTTCATATTAAATTATGTTTCATAGCTAAATATTTGATATTAAATGAAAACCCTGTTTCCCCTGAATAAAATGTTATATAATAAGGGGGGGTGCATTTAATATAAAAGAGGAGAATTATGGTTGGACAGACATATAGCGCAAATGCCAGGTTTTGTTTACGTTTTGTTTTGATCACAACTTGTACATTTGGCTGCGGTCTTAAGGGGTTAAACAAAATACTGAAATATGTAGAAAACACGAATTAGCAGTTTTCTATGGTAACACAGCATAACATATTGCTTTAAAGGGAGACTACAGTCACAAAAACAACTTTAACTTAATGAGGCAGTTTTGGTCTATAGAGAATTCCCCTGCAATCTCACTGCTCAGTTATCTGCCATTTAGAAGTTAAATCAGTTTGTTTATGCAACCCTAGTCACACCTTCCTGCATGTGACTTAAACAGCCTTCCTAAACACTTCCTGTAAATTTCTTATCTCCTGCACTGGTAATAGCTTGCTAGACCTTGCAGGTGCCTCCTGGGTGCAATTAAAGTTTAATTTACATAACAGGAGATAAAAGTATGTAAAGTAGGTTAACATCTGATGGGAAAATCAAACCATTTTTTGGCAAGGGCTGCATGGACAAAAACAAAAGTGATTTAAGTTCTAAATGGTGGAGAATTGAGCAGTGAGATTTCAGAATTATGATCTATACATAAAAATGGCTTAATAAAGCTAAAGTTGTTTTGCTTACTATAGTGTCCCTTCATAATTGAAAATACCCATTCACGTATCCTCTGGTCCCTCCTTGATTATCCTAGAACGAAACCTGTCAGCCCACACTGGATTTTTTCTGGACATTCCACACATGTCTTGCCAATATGGGAGCTGTGATGGGGATGGGACATTATTGAGGAGATAATAATTTAATAATTATAATAGTAAAAAAAAAAAAAAGTGTTTATTCCCCTCTTCATGAGCCTTACCTTTGGCCAGTGAGGGGCAAATCCTACTGCAGCAGCTCCTTCTGGTCCGACCCATTCCCTGGTTGGTGCAGGGGCATGTATCAGAGCATTGCCGCGGTAACACACACAGGGACGGGCCTAATTACAGAATCTTATCGACCAAAAACACTAAAACAGTCATACCTCTCAAGCATCATGTATCTGATGGAGTTGGTGTTGGAGGGAAACTCAAAGAATGCAGCTATAACAAAACACATACTCTATGCTAATCTCTTTATCTAATTTATGCTTTCATCTTTCCAGTAAATTCATACCAACAAAAGAGTAAGCCACTGATGCGAATCACATGACCAGAACTGCCAAAAGGGGCGAACATGCCCAAAAAGGGTGCATGTCTGTCCAAAGAATTGGAAGGTCAGCCTGGCATCAGTGTCCCGGTGCCTCATATTGTCAGTGTCCCCATGTCGCCCAGTCCCCTAGTCTTCCAGTGTCTGTGTCCCCATTTCTCCCAGTGTCCCCATGTATCAGTGTGTCTTGTGTCACTAGGATACTAGGGGACACAGAGACATGGGGACTCATCTTTCAAGTAAATCCATACCAACAAAAGAGTAAGCCACTGATGCAAATCACATGACCATTACTGCCAAAAGGGACGAACATGCCCAAAAAGGGTGTATGTCTGTCTAAAGAATTGGAAGGCCAGCCTGGCATCAGTGTCCCTATGTCTCATATTGTCCATGTCCCCATGTCGCCCTGTCCCCTAGTCTTCCAGTGTCTGTGTCCCCATTTCTCCCAGTGTCCCCATGTCTCAGGGTGTCCCGTGTCACTAGGATACTAGGGGGCACAGAGACATGGGGACACAGAGACACAGGGACAATGAGACACTTGGGGACACTGGGAGACATGAGGGCACTTGTGGATACAGACATGGGGACACTTGGAGACATGGGGACACAGACATTTGGGGACACTGGGAGAAATGGGGTCACAGACACTAGGGTCACAGAGACATGGGGTCACAGACACTGGGAGACATGGGGGCACAGAGATATGGGGACACAGACACTGGGAGACATGGGGACACTAGGGACATTGGTTGGGAGACATAGGGACACTGGGAGACATGGGGACACAGACACTGGCTGGGAGACATGGGGACACTGGGAGACATGGGGACACAGATATTTGGGGACACTGGGAGCCATGGGGACACTGGGACACTGGGACACTGGCTGGGAGGCATGGGGACACTGGGAGCCATGGGGACACTGAGACACTAGGGACACTGGCTGGGAGGCATGGGGACACTGGGAGACATGGAGACACTGTGTCCCTAGTGTCTCAGTGTCCCCATGTGTCTACCTATGTCTCACAGCGTCCTCATGTGTCTCAGTGTCCCAATTTATCACAGTGTCCCCTAGTGTTTCAGTGTTCCCTAGTGTTTCAGTGTCCCCATTTCTCACAGTGTCCTCTAGTGTTTCAGTGTCCCCATGTGTCTCAGTGTCTCCTTGTGTTTCAGTGTCACCACTTCTCCCAGTGTTCCCTGGTGTCTCAGTGTCACCATGTGTCCCCTAGTGGCTCAGTGTCCCCATGTCTCCCTGATGCCTTTCCCCTTATCCCTTACTTCCCTGAGCTGTAGTCTGTCTCTGCAGGCTGGGAGCTGCTGTCTGAACGCTCTGTGCTGTGTAGCTGCTCCCCTGCGTATCTGTGAGTAGAGAGAGGCAGGGAGGGATATGCTGTAACTTCCTATCCCTGTCTCTCTCCATACACAGTGACCCCTACTGGCCAGTGCTGGTATTGCAGAGTAATCTCCGTTTATACAGAGAAAAATATTTGCATTTGTATTGCCGGTATTACTGCAATACCATCACTGCCAAGCAGCCTCAAATACAGGCTGTGCCTTAGAATACCAGTCATGTGGAAAAAAAGAGTAGTGTGTTTTTTTTTTTTTTAAATGAGCCTATTCCATGGGCCTGGGCCTGGGCCTGGAGCTGCAGCTCCATCAGCCCCTATGCTAATCCTGCCCTGAACACACAGTAACACTCTAAAACAGTAGAAGTAGGACAAGCATGTTCTCCCTTCTCCCACATGGCATCAGTGCAGCCTGGCTAATGAGAGAGATCTCTGATTTCCCCACCAGCCATGATGATCGGCGGGGGTGCAACGCACAATCCAAGGGGGCCAACTGTAAAGACCCCTATGACAGACCATTGCTGAAGCAATTTTAAAGAGACGGCAGGGAGGCTCAAGCCTTAGACTGGGGTCACCTTATGGGTAATCCGGCACTGCGCATAAGTACTATCTTTATTATTATTATTATGTTATTTATATAGCGCCATCAAATTCCGCAGCGTTTTACAATGGGTGGACGAACAGACATGTAGTTGTAACCAGACAAGTTGGACACACAGGAACAGAGGGGTTGAGGACCCTGCTCAATGAGCTTACATGCTAGAGGGAGTGGGGTAAAATGACACAAAAGGTAAGGATAATATTAGACTAATGACAGTTGCAGAAGAGGAATCAGTCAGGAGCTATTAACTACTAGATAGGTTAATGATGTCTTTATTCATATGTATGTTTTGACGGATAATCCTCATAGCCAGGATAAAGGTCCACTATTGTAGAATCCTTGAGTATGTACCCATTTGTTATGACTATCCTTCTAACATAGAAAGCAATTTTAAGAAAAAGGTTCCTTTAGTGATGTTTATGGCTTAGTTTTGAATTTCAGCCAAAATTCTGCATAGCTTGACTTTGTTTGTATCCATTCTGCTTGGAGAAGATTGATGATCATTACTTTTAATCTCTTCAAGTAAAGGAGCCAAACGCTACCTATGTTTGCTGCAAATAATATAAATCATGGCAAAATGTAATACCTAACTGAAGTTTTAGAATGGCTTTTGTGAATTTTATTTGACACATGTGCATTCCTTTTACAAAGAGTTATAGCAAACCAAATTGCAGACCTGATGTGATTCTAGAATATGGTAATGCAGCCTTATTTATTTATTTATTTTAAACTAAGAGAATATCTTGTTTTATAAGTAATAAGATGTTTTAAATAAAGCAAAAACTCAATCATGATGAAAATAAAACACATTAAAAAACATTTGTTTTAATATATAGTTTCTTATAAATACCGTTAAAAAAATATTATCAGAAAAAGTAATGGGCTTACTTATTTATAAAGTGCTTTCCTGGGAAAATTGGTTTTAAAGTCAAATGTTTTTCAATTGTGCCTAAAGTAAACATGAATAAGTATGTATCAATTAATTCACTTTAACTACACGGATGAACAACAACATTAAAACCATTGACAGGTGAAGAGAATAAAACTTGTTATATCATTATAATTACACCTATCAACTGAACTGGACCACGGATCAATGAAAGAAGGTTGCCTGGTCTGATGACGCACGCTTTTTTTTAGAACAGGTAGATGGCCAGATGTTCGTGTGTGTTGTTTAATTTGGGAAGATATGGCAGCAGAATGAACTATGGGAAGAAGGCAATACAGCTTAAGCCTTATTATGCTCTGGGCATTGTTCTGCTGGGAAACCTTTAGTCCTGGCTTTTATGTGGATGTTACATTGACACACATGAACCACCTACCTAGAGATTGTTGCTAAAATACTAGTATTGCAGAATGCAATTATACCTTTTTTTACTGGACTAACATTATTATACTTTATACATATTATATTATACTTAAGACAAGTACATTGAGTTTATTCTCTTCCTCGGGTGTGAAGCAATACACTATACAATAATACCTATATATAGGTGAGTCATTTTGTGACTTTTATTTAACAGTTGCATGTAGCTTAAATGTATAAGTTTGAACGCTATTTTAATTAAAAAAAAAGCATAAAAGAAGCATCATTTCATGCTAGAATAGTAAGCTGTGATATGTCAGAAAGAGGTGTGATATGCTTCCTAAAAAGACTGTAGGGAAGGCATTTTTGCAAGAATTAGATGTGACTTTCTTGACCTTACAGCTAATGCAAACATGGCCATAATGCAGCAGAGCCAAGGTCAAAGAGGTTAATTCAACATGGAACTTACATCAAATCACAGACGCTCTTTTTCACAATGCTTTGTTTGCAGTATATTTTCTTTCTATGGGAGAATAAACCTATACTGACAATTTATGATAAAACTGATATTCCACTGATTCTCAGATTATTATAGAAATGATTGAATGGGTATGCATAGCTATAATAAAGTCAAAATTGGATCAGCGCTAAAAATGCCACAACTTTGGGAGTATATAGTAAATAGGCAGCACACCTATACACAGGGGAGTACCCTCTAGACCCCTATAGGTAGTTAGAACAGACAAAAAGCAAAAGGAAAGGGTGTGCCTTTAATACAGAAGATTATACATCAGATAAATAAAAAGATGAATGCATAAAATAATTACAGATAAAGTCCAGGATAATAGTCCACAGTAAATAGGGGAGAATCCTGTAGAGCAGCAGTAGTTCGTCTCAGATGTAGACTTGTATTTTCAGTACGTCATATGGGAAGAAGAACAGAAAGAGAGGAGATCCAATGGTACAGTAGGTATATATAGGTGTATATAAAATAAAACGTGTGTAAGAATTACTCACAATTTCCAGAGCTAAAATCCAGCTCTGGTATGAAGTGCGTGAAGTGGAATGATCCCCACTCAAGGATATATGGAGTAACAGTTTAGTAGTCCAACGATGGTTCCAGCCGAGAATAAAAAAATATAAAAATATAGTGCTCACTGCTATCACTGGAGTATAGATAAAAGAAAATAAAATATACTCACAATATATTGAGCAGGCTTATACTGCTCGGTGTATAACGTTTGGGTGGTATAATCCCCACTTAAGGATTATTTTGGCGTTTTTGTTAGGATGATGAAATCCAGGAAAAGTCAGGCTTTAGAATAAAATAAAATAAAAGTAAAAAAGGAAAGTGGAAACCAGAATAGTTGGGGCCAAAATGCCTTTATTATAACAATATAAAATGAATAAAACAATTCAAAAATGATTGAATGGGTATGCATAGCTATAAGTTTAAACTAAAAAAAAATCCACATAAATATTTTTCAAATTGTATGCATATGTAAACACACATTATTCATGTATAAAATGTGAAACTAAATATATAAGTAAAAATGGAAAATATTAGCATTTGTATTTTTATTTAAAACTATACTTGATGCAGCTGCATCTTAAAGCAACCACTGATAATAAAAACAAATATTAGTAGCACAGTGTTTCAGCAGGCTATTATGTGGGAGGGGGTAGTGCCCCTCCCCTCTATGACTGCTATCAGCGGGTTATGGGGAACAGAACTTTGCTGCACACCCCTCTATTGTTTAGGTAATGTGGAGGGATCTCACTGAATATATGCTTGTGCAACATGGGCTTGTTTCTGGCTATGCTTTCAGAGAGATCCTGGAGAGCACCAGAAGCACGATGTTCATTGGTAGAGAAGAGGTGAGATAATGTAGAAAGCTGGGTAAGAGCTTGACTGGATATGAGAATGGAGTTTATTTAAGCAGTGGTGAGCATAAGTAGGAGTGAAAAGGGGAGAATAGAATAATTGGGATAACATTTATATAATTAATCCCTTCACATCAGCACTCATGTATACACGATTGCCAGATTATGCATTCGTACCCCACAATCGTGTATACATTATTTGCATAGTTGCAAATTAAATGTATTATGCCTATAGTAACTTCTGAAAGTCCCAGCACCGTGACACTAACAGCCGCCTCTCTGTGACCTTCATTCACACAGCTGAACATAGAGTAGTCATGATATTACATCCTCCCTGTTTTGTGCCACATTCACACAGATCAGCTAAAGGATGGCTGAAGGAAAGAGGAAAGTTAAGGGAGGGGGGTCATCAACAAATAAAATGAGTAGCAATTTGTTATGAAGCTGAACAGGGAAATGCAACCTAATCCCCCCACACTCTGATGCTATCACATCAATCCCCAACCTCCC